>NC_068912.1:58996280-59306994 GCF_023091745.1 Budorcas taxicolor | reverse complement strand
GTTCTTGCTGAGGGCGAAGGGAATACAACTGGGTATTGAAGAGAAGGTAGTTATAAATACCAGCGAGTAAAGATGGCTGGCTTCAAAACATATATTTGGTTGTTATCAGTATTTGTTTATTCTGTTTTGAATAAGTCAGTGTACATTTACTGCATACAGGTATGTGACTAGTGATATAGACAGAGCATAATTCAAATGTGGGGCCCTTTTGGTTGACTATCATTGCATTTAAACAATTAAAAGCCCAAAAAGGAAAAAAAAAAAAATAGAGGATATTTTGTTCAGCATAGGGAAAGACAGCCCTTATTTTGTAATAACTTTAAATGGAGTATAATCTATAAAAATATTGAGTCATAAAATAAAGAAAATGAAAAAAAAGTTAAATGTACATTATGTAAGGAATGTAAAACTCAAAGACCATGATTATAAATGTTCTGTAAAGTACTTCAATGAAATACTGTCAGTGCTCAATACATTTTAAATAGTAAAAAGTGAAGTTACAAAAAAAAGAAATCAACAGAGCAATAAGGCACATGGGCAAAACCCATGGCCCAGGAGAAACCAAGCTCAGGCTTCCAGGCATCCTCTCCCAGGAGAGTCACAACAGTGTGTGGCAACACCTGTGAAGTGTTGCCAACCGAGGAAGCTCACTCAGGCCTTGGCATCCTGGGGTTTCATTGGGAGTCAGTCACGTAGGCGTGTGGCACCCATGTGAATGATCTCTTCTATTCAGATGCCAGCAAAAGCAGGCATTCACCCTGAGTCACACTGTACGTGTCATTGCTTCAGTCGGGCCTGACTCTGTGTGACCCTATGGACTGTAGCCTGCCAGGCTCCGTTATCCATGGGATTCTCCAGGCAAGAATACTGGAGTGGGTTGCCATGCCCTCCTCTAGTGAGTCTTCCTGATCCAGGGATCGAACCCATGTCTCTCACATTTCCCGCATTGGCAGTCAGGTTCTTTACCACCAGCACCACCTGGGAAGCCCACTATAAACTTATGTGATCAACTTATGCGGCCACACTGGTACAGCATAGCCCGAGGCTTCATGCATATGTTGTTCAGTCACTCAGCTGTGTCCAACTCTTTGCAACCCCATGGACTGCAGCACGCCAGGCTTCCCTGTTCTTCACTATCTCCCAGAGTTGGATCAGACTCATCCATTGAATTGATGATGCCATCCAACCATCTCATCCTCTGTTGTCCCCTTCTCCTCATGCCCTCAATCCTTCCCAGCATCAAGGTCTTTTCCAATGAGTTGGCTCTTTGAATCAGGTGGCCAAAGTATTGGAGCTTCAGCTTCAGCATTAGTCCTTCCAATGAATATTCAAGGTTAATTTCTTTTAGGATTGACTGGTTTGATGTCCTTGCTGTCCAAGGGACTCTCAAGAGTCTTCTCCAGTATATAAAAATATTCTTATAGGGCAGAATATTCCAAGAGCTCAGAGGTTATTTCTTAGGAGTCAGCTGAGGGCCAGCCCTGAAGGCAGCACTTTCTAGGAAGTAATGTGCAGGTAACCCAGGGCTACAGAGTTAACTCTTTTCTGCACAACTTCCCAGAGCTATTCTTCCTTAACTGTGTCATCTGCCATTACCTGAGGAATCAGCCTAGAGTGCTTTGCTTAACCGCAGCATCCAATCAGATCTGCCTGTAAGTCCATTCCCTTTCCCAAATCACTTCTTACACAGATTATGGCAAACTGGACTCATCTCCAGTTTGCTTTCCTTCCAGCAGTTCTCCCTATTGCTTCTATCTGGAAATCAGGACCATGACAACTGCTGCGACAGAAGTATGCACAATCTAGGCACTGGTAATAAACGCTGTAATAGAGGAATGCTCGTGATGCTGTGACAAGAAACGGAGGGAACAGTCTGCTTGTGCCATGCTCCTGCTCGACGTACAGCGTCACCGAGAGGATAAATTCAAAATCCCTTGTATCCAAGACCTCTTAGCCTGGCCCCTGCCTATCTTCCCACTGGTTTCCTAGGTCTTTCACTCTGTGCAAACAGAACCACTTAGAGTTTCAATAAAGTTCATGTGGTTTTGAAACCATTCGCCTCAGACTGGGACTTGAACCGGCCAAAACACAGTCTTCCAACGGAGGTCACACACACGGTTTCAGGACCTAATGAAACTCAGGTTCTTGATATCTCATCACAGAAAGAATTCCTTGAGAGAGAAAAGTGACAGGTAAGAGGTGGATTTATTTAGAGGGAAACATTCCACAGAATGTGGGTCATCTCAGAAGGCAAAAGCAGCCTCAAAATGGCTGGGCAATTTCATAGGTTAGTAGGAGGATTATTCCAACTGTTTTGGGGAAGGGGGGAGGAGATTTTCAGGAATTGGGCCACTGCCCACTTTCTGGTCTTTGAAGGTCAACTTTGGAACTATCATAGCACCTGTGAGTGCATCATTTAAGTTGCTGGTGTGGTACAATAAGCATATACTGAGGCTTAAGATCTAGTGGAAGTTGACTTGTCCACCATCTTGGACCCATTTGGTTCTATCAGTTTGTGTTTCAAAAGCCGTGCTCTGCCCCTTTCCCTCCTGTTTCAATTTGACCTTGACTGTTCTGTTTCCTTTACCTGGAATGTCTACTCTTCAATATTTAGCTCAAACATCCTCTCTGATTTCCTACCTCCTAGTCAAAGATGCTGCCCTCCCTCCACCCCGCTTCTCTGATCCTCAGAGCATTCTGAGACCTCTGCTGTATTAATTTTCCAACTGCCTTCAATGGTTTATTTGTTGCCCCTTGGAAGATTGTTAGTTTCTGACAACAATCAAGTTATCTTCAAGGCCACAGCCCTTGCACCTAGCGCTACAATCCTAATAGCTCAATAAACATTTGCTGCAAGAATAAAAGAAACTTAAATTCTGAAAGAAGAGAGGTGACTGCCTGCTTATAGAAGGAGGGGAAGTTGTGTAGACACAAGAACATTTGAGTTTCTATTAAAGGAAAATAGACGTTGATCAGATTGAGAGAAAATGCCATAAAATAATTTTAATTCGATTCCTATGCTCCATTATATATTAGCTGTGTGGCACTGGGCAAAATTCTCTCTCCTTGGTTCAGTTTTCTCATCTGTCAAGTGAGGATAACTATTGCTCCTACCTATAAAGTTGTTAGGAGAAGTAAGAGAAATTGCTTATTATGGCTGTGTCCTGTCTGGAACACAACAAGGGATATTTGAAATTAGATAAGTTTCTATCCACAAAGATCAGTTTGTGTTACAGACGTACAGATCAAGGGAAGCTGGCATGGAATTTTGAGAGGCTCCCCAGCAGCCTCAACTATAAACGGTTCACTAGAAGGTTGCTCTTTTCTATCAGATCTGCTCTCACATAACACACTCCTGAGACCAACATCTGCAAAACTGCACCGTAATAAACACAGGGTGTTTGGGGAAAATAGGATTATGGGCACAACACTCAAAAAACTTCATCAGTGACCCAAAAAACAAAAGTCCTAATAAAATCAACAGCAGTGTTTTATACAGTTTAAGGGGTTAAGAAACACATGAACACTACAATAAATATGGAACTTTAACCTTGGGAAAGACTGGAAGTTTGCTTGAGGAAGGGGTGTTGGAAATGTCGTTATAGCTTGTGAGTTATTGTAAAGTGGTGGCAGAAGGTTGTCTGAAATGGAAGGGGAAATTATAATGCTAAATAGGAGAAGGCATTGCTGTAACACACATGATAAACTGAGGCTGCTGGTGGATATTTAAGGTGTCTGTGTTTTTTCCTCCCTACCCAGATCAGTTCGGCTGGGGGTAGTTTTTGCATTCATCTACAGTGTTTCTCGTACATAAGCAAATGCAAATTTTGCTCTGTGATTAAATCATTCCCAAATATATCAATTACACTGAGACAAATTTGGTTGTGTGTTGTTTGTAAACCAAGTATTTAAGGAGAACTGCTCAGTAAGATAGACTATAACTCAATTCTCTTTTGGAAACCATATCTGAGGAATGAACCAAAGGGAGCAGTTTTGAAGGGATTAGGATTCAACAATCGAAACTCAAGTCAGAGTTCTGGTTACTTAGAGGAGCCTTCAGCCACACACACAGCCACACACACTTCATCCCGCTCCACACCTCTGGTGTGGACCTCATTACAAACAGCTCCCTGTTCATTTCTGAAAATTCTCAGTTTGGACAGTAATTTATAGATTTTAAATTAAAAGCATGAATTGAATTGGTTTCCTCAGATCTTTGCCTTTGATAAAAATGAGCAATCGTGTATCACAAAAGGATCAAAGCTGAACTATTTCCAATTAAAATTTTCCATGGTTTTTAAAATCAAAATAGTTTCTTAGAACACATGCCACAGTTTTCTTTGACTAGTTTTCTGTGATCTGTTTTTCTTTAGGGCATTAGGTCTAGAACAAATAACTGTTTGGAAAAGTTTGCTTTCACTAAATAATTTATAGAGATTTTCACTATGTAATATTTTTCACTTAAAATTTAAGAAATGAAACTATCAAAAATAATCTATCAACTAGTTACTTTTCCAGGTAAAAGCGACTGATTAAGGGAAAAGGCTAAAAGAGTTTAAGCTGATACTTCACAAAGCATTACACTCCTGGGCAGCTCTGAAAGGGCTGTTTCATTGAACATTTTTGTGAATATAAAATTAGAGGAGGGGAGGTTATTTTGAAAGTCAGAGTTACAAGTATTTGGGGTAAATTAATTATGACATTATAATCCGATAATAACCTCAGAGGCTGACAGGATGAGGGGCAGATACTTGTTAGGGCTGAGAACCAGCAGGGTCTTATCCCGCCCCTGGCTGGACAGTTTCCACCTCAGCTTAGACAGCAGGTACTTTAGAGAATTGGGTCCAGAGAACTGGAATGGAGGCAGGTTGTAGAAAGTCTGAGGGCTTAGGGAACATGCAAAATCTGCTTTTTTTTTCTAATCAGTGCACTGGGTTGGGGCAAGGTTTGCTTTAATGGAGCTCTGTAACCAGAAAACTGCCTTGACAGAAACCAGAAAACTAAACATCTAAATGCAGACACGGCAGGGGAACTAGAAAAGCTCCAGCTGCCCTGCAAGCAGCTGTTCTTTTTCAACTAAGTCAAATATTCATACAAATTACTTCATTCTACTACTGTAACGTTCATTTTTCATGGCGACATCCAAGAAAGGTTAATGGACCATTGGACAAAACAATCTTTTGGCCACTGTGACTATAGTCACAGAGCGACATGGTGCACATACTAAGAACAAGAAACCTGGCAGAAAGAGAGGCTGTCTAGGTATGTCTTAGCATTACTTGGTGGCCTTCTGTTATATTATTTGCTATTAATTTAGCTACTTCAATTAGATCCTTAACGTCCTAAACTTGAAATGGTAGAGATTCAGCTCATGGTCCCCATTCAGAGAAACAAGGGTGAGTCTCGTCTATGGACCAAGTGGTCAGTACCTTTGGTATTGAAGATGATAGCATGGTGGATTATGGGTTGAGAACTGTACAGTTTCATTTAAAAAGTCATATAGAAGGTACTACAGCAGTCTGGAATAAGCTGAAATTTAGGGATTGGAAGATCTGGGGTTTTAAGTTTTGATTTTGTCACTTGTTATGTGACCTTGCATTTGTCCCTTGAAATCTGGGTCTGTTACCAAGTCTCTAAAAATAGGAAGGTTAACCAGAAGTGAAAGAGACACATGTACCCCAATGTTCATTGCAGCACTATTTATAATAGCCAGGACATGGAAGCACCCTAGATGTCCATCAGCAGATGAATGGGTAAGAAAGCTGTGGTACATATACACAATGGAGTATTACTCAGCCGTTAAAAAGAGTACATTTGGATCAGTTCTAATGAGGTGGATGAAACTGGAGCCTATTATACAGAGTGAAGTAAGCCAGAAAGAAAAACACCAATACAGTATACTAACGCATATATATGGAATTTAGAAAGATGGTAATGATAACCCTGTATGAGAGACAGGAAACGAGACACAGATGTATAGAACAGTCTTTCAGTCTGTGGGAGAGGGAGAGGGTAGGATGATTTGGGAGAATGGCATTGAAACATGTATAGTCATATAAGAAACGAATTGCCAGTCCAGGTTCGATGCAGGATACAGGATGCTTGGGGCTGGTGCACTGGGAAGACCTGGAGGGATGGTATGGGGAGAGAGGTGGGAGGGGGGTTCAGGATGGGGAACACATGTACACCCATGGCGGATTCATGTTGATGTATGGCAAACCAATACAATATTGTAAAGTAATTAGCCTCCAATTAAATAAATTCAAATTTTAAAAAAGTACATAGTACACAGATATATTGTACAGCACAGGGTCAGTTCAGTTCAGTTCAGTCGCTCAGTCGTGTCCGACTCTTTGCGACCCCATGAATCGCAGCACGCCAGGCCTCCCTGTCCATCACCAACTCCTGGAGTTCACTCAGACTCATGTCCATCGAGGCAGTGATGCCATCCAGCCATCTCATCCTCTGTCGTCCCCTTCTCCTCCTGCCCCCAATCCCTCCCAGCACCAGAGTCTTTTCCAATGAGTCAACTCTTCACATGAGGTGGCCAAAGTACTGGAATTTCAGCTTCAGCATCATTCCCTCCAAAGAAATCCCAGGGCTGATCTCCTTGGAGTCCAAGGGACTCTCAACAGTCTTCCTCCAACACCACAGTTCAAAAGCATCAATTCTCGGCTTTCTTCACGGTCCAACTCTCACATCCATTCATGACCACTGGAAAAAACATAGTCTTGACTAGATGGACCTTTGTTAGCAAAATAATGTCTCTGCTTTTCAATATGCTATCTACGTTGGTCATAACTTTTCTTCCAAGGAGTAAGTGTCTTTTTATTTCATGGCTACAATCACCATCTGCAGTGATTTTGGAGCCCCCAAAATAAAGTCTGACACTGTTTCCACTGTTTCCCCATCTACTTCCCAAGAAGTGACGGGACCGGATGCCATGAACTTCGTTTTCTGAATGTTGAGCTTTAAGCCAACTTTTTCACTCTCCTCTCTCACTTTCATCAAGAGGCTTTTTAGTTCCTCTTCACTTTCTGCCATAATGGTGGTGTCATCTGCATATCTGAGGTGATTGATATTTCTCCCAGCAATCTTGATTCCAGCTTGTGCTTCTTCCAGCCCAGCGTTTCTCATGATGTACTCTGCATAGAAGTTAAATAAGCAGGGTGACAATATACAGCCTTGACGTACTCCTTTTCCTATTTGGAACCAGTCTGTTATTCCATGGCCAGTTCTAACTGTTGCTTCCTGACCTGCATACAGATTTCTCAAGAGGCAGGTCAGGTGGTCTGACATTCCCATCTCTTTCAGAATTATCCACAGGTTATTGTGATCCACACAGTCAAAGGCTTTGCCATAGTCAATAAAGCAGAAATAGATGTTTTTCTGGAACTCTCTTGCTTTTTCAATGATCCAGAGGATGTTGGCAATTTGGATCTCTGGTTCCTCTGCCTTCTCTAAATCCAGCTTGAACATCTGGAAGTTCACAGTTCACATACTGTTGAAGCCTGGCTTGGAGAATTTTGAGCATTACTTTGCTAGCGTGTGAGATGAGTGCAATTTTGTGGTAGTTTGAGCATTCTTTGGTATTCCCTTTCTTTGGGATTGGAATGAAAACTGACCTTTTCCAGTCCTGTGGCCACTGCTGAGTTCTCCAAATTTGCTAGCATATTGAGTGCAGCACTTTCACAGCATCATCCTTCAGGATTTGAAATAGCTCAACTGGAATTCCATCACCTCCACTAGCTTTTAGTGATGCTTTCTAAGGTCCACTTGACTTCACATTCCTGGGGTCTGGCTCTAGGTGAGTGATCACACTATCGTGATTATCTTGGTTGTGAAGATCACTTTTTTACAGTTCTTCTGTGTATTCTTGCCACCTCTTCTTAATATCTTCTGCTTCTGTTAGGTCCATATCATTTCTGTCCTTTATCAAGCCCATCTTTGCATGAAATGTTCCCTTGGTGTCTCTAATTTTCTTGAAGTGTAGTTAGCCAATATTTTATTGTAACTCTAAGTGAAGCATAACCTTTGAAAATTGTGAACCAATAAGTTATATACCTGAAACACATAATATTGTCCATCAACTATACCTGAATAAAATTTTTAATAAAAATTAAAAAAATAATAAAAATAGGAAGGTTAATATTCTTTTTCACAGGGTTGTTGAATTAACAGAAAATACATGTTATGTACACTATGTTTTAGTAAATGTGTAAAACTACCATTTAAACTTTTAAAAACTTCACATTATGGAAAGGTTAGAGACTTAAAATATATCCCTTCCATAAATTAAGGCTATTTGAATCTTTAATAATTAATCAGCAATAAATGCTCTGCACAGAGAAGTGTGTTTTGCCGATTTTTAAAAAAATAATTTACGTGCGGGGTCTTGGTTGCTGAGCAGGCTTTTCTCTAGCTGCGGAGAGCAGGGGCTACCTTCTAGCTGCGGTGCGCGGGCTTCTGTTCGTCGTGGCTTGTTGTGGAGCATGGCCTCTAAGGCACATGGCCTCAGTAGTTGCAGTTTCTTGACACTACAGCACAGGCTCCATAGTTGTGATGCACGGGCTTAGTTCCTCCATGGCGTGTGAGATCTTCCTGGATGAGGGATCAAACCCTCCAGCATGTCTGCTGCATTGGCAGGCAGATTCTTCACCACGGAACCACCAGGGAAGTCAGTCCCTGGCTGTTTATTTTTTGAACAAGTTAACTCACCAAATGTATTATGTAGCCAAGTAAGCTCTCAGTGCTCACCAAATAGCTACATTTCCTGTGTCCTCCAGTCTGGTTTGTTGTTAGGCTGGGGCTGTAGGCCTAGGTTCTGGATGAAGTAATGTGTAGAAAGCATGTCTCTTTCAGATCTGGTTCTAACAGCCAACATCACCAACCGGTCTGCTCTTTCCCAGATGTGACAACACTGTGGGCCACATGAGCCAGATGGCATGAAGATGGAGGCAGACTGCCCGGCCGCACTGGTCATTGCACAAGCAAGAATTCAGTCTTTGTGCACAGCCACACCAGTTAGGTATTTTTCACTGCAGAATGGCTTACTCTACTCCAATGCCCTATGCGAGGAATCAAACTACATCAGGTTGGAAATCAACCCAAAAAGGTGCCTATCACTATTGAGAAAGAAGAGTTTCAGGATTCTGACCGGAAATTTAGTCCATTCATGCCAATGAAGCAATGTGTTTCATTATACAAGTATAAATACTAGGTTCATTAGTATTTCACACCTTTCATTAACAAATATCCCATGCTCACTATGCATTAAGCATCTTACAAGTATTTCTGGATGTAAAATATGAGTATGGAAGGATCTCTACCAGGATCTTTATATATTACTGGCATTACAGTACTTTCTGAGACCTCTGAAATGAGGTATTTATAAATGTTAAAAAAAAACCAAAACACTCAAGTGAAATATTTTTATATAAATCAAATAATTTAATTAGTTCCATTTCACTTTAATCTACAACCAACCTGAAAAAAATGCATCCTATTTAGAGAAATGACCAAGATAATCTATCTCATTATCCTTATCTACATGGCCCAAATCTTTGCAAATTCTTTCTCTATTAGATAATAATACATGTTCTTGTGGGCAGTAATTCTTAATGCTGCTTTGCAGGTATTTTGATTGTAGAAAACAAAACCCAACACCCAACAAAAACAAAATAATATATTAGTTACATAGTTCTTCCCATAGGAAATAACGCAAAGACTCTAACTAGAAGCTTGCCACAGCATTGTTATGAGATGGATATACAGTCCTGGAATAGAACAATCAGTCCACGGTTATCACCAGACTGAACATCTGAAAAGCATTTCCCATCGTTTACAATTTAGGTTTTTATAGCTGGTCTTTCACTCAACCCAGAGATTCTCAGTGGCAGAAAGCATTAGTTGTCTTTCTCTCCCTAGTGACTGACTAGAAGGTATTAATAAGGCCTGACACAGCAGGTACTTTATTTGCTTATGAAAAGACTTTTTAAAATTAAGGATAAACATAGGGAAAAAATATATTTAGTACACTCCCATGACTCACACGTATATTTTAAATACAATCTAGAAATAAGAACACGATTTACATCAGGCAACAAGGCATTCAAGACTTTTAGAACAGGGAATCACACAGGGGCTTGCTAGCTCACAGTCTGCAAAACCTCTCCCTGCATCCCAGGTGTTTTCAAATGCTCCATTAGGGTGAGTCAAGACTGGATTCTAGGGTGCTTTCCTTCTCACCATGCACCGTGAAATATGTTTTCCCAGAAAACCTGTTACATCACAAGCCTAAGAACAAGCCTGGTCAACAAAGGTAGGAAAAATGGAACTTTTAAGTAACAATAGTATTTTAATTATACTATGAAGGAAACAATTTGCTGTGGACTGGTCTGTGAATCTAAACATTTAATGCATTGCTTCTATAAGAAAATACCTATTTATTATGTTTAATTTTTATCTTAATTTTCTGGTAGGATTATTCTTCTATTAAATTTCTCATCATATCCTGAAGATATAAAAATTTAAGAGTAGGAAATAAAATTTTTCTCTATTTCCTTTGCCACTTTTATGCTTCAAAAATTCAAAATAGGCATGTCAGGTAAAAACAAATAAGGCACAAAATATTTCAGATTTGCATACTGATAAACAAGAAGATTGCCGGGAGAAATATCAATAACCTCAGATATGCAGATGACACCACCCTTATGGCAGAAAGTAAAGAGGAACTAAAAAGCCTCTTGATGAAAGTGAAAGAGGAGAGTGAAAAAGTTGGCTTCAAGCTCAACACTCAGAAAACGAAGATCATGGCATGTGGTCCCATCACTTCATGGGAAATAGATAGGGAAACAGTGTCAGACTTTATTTTTGGGGGGCTCCAAAATCACTGCAGATGCTGACTGCAGCCATGAAATTAAAAGATGCTTACTTCTTGGAAGGAAAGTTATGACCAACCTAGATAGCATACTGAAAAGCAGAGACATTACTTTGCCAACTAAGGTCCATCTAGCCAAGGCTATGGTTTTTCCAGTGGTCATGAATGGATGTGAGAGTTGGACTGGGAAGAAAGCTGAGCGCTGAACAATTCATGCTTTTGAACTGTGGTGTTGGAGAAGACTCTTGAGAGTCCCTTGGACTGCAAGGAGATCCAACCAGTCCATTCTAAAGGAGATCAGCCCTGGGTGTTCCTTGGAAGGAATGATGCTAAAGCTGAAACTCTAGTACTTTGGCCACCTCATGCGAAAAGTTGACTCACTGGAAAAGACTCTGATGCTGGAAGGGACTGGGGTCAGGAGGAAACGGGGACGACAGAGGATGAGATGGCTGGATGGCATCACCGACTCAATGGACATGAGTTCGAGTGAACTCCGGGAGTTGGTGATAGACAGGGAGGCCTGGCGTGTTGCAATTCACAGCGTTGCAAAGAGTCGGACACAACTGAGCAACTGAACTGAACTGAACTGAAACAAGAAGACATTTAAGATGGTCAGGAGGACTTCCAAGCAAAAGTGAACATGGTGCTCTCATGCACCATCATGGCTAAATGCAAAACTGCCACATGGCTCAACTACTAGAACACAGCAAATACCTACAGAAGGAAGGGAAACAAACTCTAGTAGGAGTTTTATATGTGGAGTCAGGAGTTATCCAGCATGGAAACCTTTTTAACATTTTGGGAAGCTTTGCGAAACTAGGAACCATTGTTGGAGCTGAAACGTAACTGACACTGTTAAGTAAAACACATGACTTCTGGCAGATCTATGCACACTTTTTTCAAAAGTGTGATGACCCTGGCTTTCATTTTGTTTCTTTCACACCTGAGATTTCAAAGTAAGTCTCAAGGGAATTTTTCTTTTCAGTAAGAGAATTCAACCAACTCCAAAATGGAAAGAAAAAACATGCTGCTTTGTAGAAATTCACCACCATGAAATGCAACATTCCCTAAAATAAGATCTAATTTAAAAACTAGAGCAAGTTTCTAGCCAAGTATGTCATGGAAACCCCTGAAAAAAACACCCAATTCTTGACAAATATATCACTATTTAGAAAATTTGCTTTTCTTTGATATTACTGCTCAGTTCAGTTCAGTCGCTCAGTCATGTCCGACTCTTTGCAAGTAGCCAAAGAATTATACCACCAGCTGTTTCTTCTTTTGGAATATGGTACTATTTCTGAAATTCTGCATAATTTCTAATATTTTAAATGGTAAAGAAAGGGCATGCACCAAGCTGAATGTAGTGAGTGACTAATTTGCTTTTACTCAAGAGCCAGCTTTTTGAGACTGTAACTGTGGTACTTTCACTGTCTTACAAGATACTTAATGATATGCTATTAGCCCTGAAAAAGTTTTCTATACAGTGAGTGGGTGACAAAAGTACTATTTAACATGACAAATTTCAATGGGACAGCCACAACCAGGTGAGTGAATAGAAATGGTTAAAACTGCTAGAAAATGGGAAGGCAGATGGGCCTCAACTACAATACCTGCAGCAAGGACTGGGTATGTGTAGGTTTCTACATGCAGAGATAAATAAGGGTTAGGTACTTAAAGCTTTCTGATGAAAACCCTGGAAAGGGCTTGGGCCCACACTTACATTATGCTTACTATAAATAATAACAACAATAACAACCATGAAGAAACATGCAATTAGTCTGGAAAATAAAACAAGAAGTCCAGAGTATCATAGTATCTGGACTATAAAGTTTGATAATTTATGCTGTCAGATTCCCTTATTACTAAATATCTCATTGAAAAATTATTAAAGAATTATTGGCAACTATACAAAGCCTTTGCTGGTACAGGCGTTACAGTATGGGTACCCATCTGGTAAAGAAAATATCACCATCCAAACATCTTAAATATCAGTATCTTCTAACATCAACGTATCCTAAGCCAATACTCTTAAATTGTTTTATCCAAAGGTACTCTAATCATCTTACCTCTATTACCCTAAAATCAACAGTCCTTTGAAAATTGTAATATCCTTCATATTAAAAAAATCCAATGCTATAGAAATCTCAAAAATGGAATGTTAGTAATGTTAATTATCTAAAGAACTTGGCTTCATGGAATAGCTTTTGAGTATTTATTGCTCAGATGGGTTCAAAAACTTCTTAAACATAATGCTGCAATGGCTTTCATACATCTGTAACAGAATATCACTAATAAAAATTTACTGGCATGAAATACTATAATTATGGATGTGTAAAATCTTTAAATCTTAAAGCCTCTTAACATAATCATGTATATCTATGTACAAAACATACATAAACTTCACTTTATTTAAAACATATGAAAGAGGGAATTTCAAATCACATTAAACATAATAAATATAGAACTTGCTTTGTTAAAAATCTACAGTATACATTCAAGGAAAGGCTAAACTTCCAATGCCAACTATGTATGAGACAAAATTAAACATTTACAATAATCGGTTTCCTAAAAGTGCTATTTTTAAGATCTATAATAGGAAACTCATTCTAGTGCTTTGTTTTCATCCAAACATGTATACATTCCTTTATTCACAGAACCAGACGCTTCTGTTACTAAAAATACATATCCAAAGTTTTTATATCCTTTTAAATAGATTTAACATTTTAGCTCTTTGGGGAGGAACAGGGAAGTCCAAACAAACAACACAGACCACCTTAAATTATTAAGAGATCACTGACTTTATAACATGCCCTGTTTCAACTCAGATGTGAAATCTGATGACCATGTTAATGAAAAAAAACTCCCTGTTCATATATCTAAGGTAAGTCATCCTTCTCTACATGAGAATTTGTGTAGGCCAAGGAGCATCCACTATAGCAACCTTCCTGTGACCCAGGCCTTGACGACATGCTCCACTTCTGATTTGTACATTCTCTTCCAACCTGATTTGGCTTAGTTTCTTCAGGGGTGATATTCAGTACATTGATTGAACTGCTGGGGAAAGAAAGGCAGATCTTAATTATTATCTCCTCCCTTCATACCTTAGGTATGCCTGAATGTCTAAAATCTGATTTCTCCCTTGCCCCATGCTAAACAAAAATTTTGAGGACACACTGGTCAAGAACATACAAGTGCTTTAACATGGTCTAGTCTAATTTATCACTTTGATCTATCCACCTATTTATTTATCTGTTCAGTCTACTCTGAAGGATGCTACCCAACCAGAGCCTAAGGCAGACAGATAACATGTGAATTTTGAAAGCTAATGTCTCCCATACCACAATGTCCTAGTCTTTTTATGCTTTCTTTCCTCACTCATTGATTTGTGCATGCACGCTTGCATCCCCCATCCATTCAGCCATGCAGATATTTAATGAGGGCCTACAAAGTAGTGAAGAGTCTAGGCCCGAACAGATGGTTTAGGTTCACATCCCAGCTGGACCACTTAGTGCATCATTTCTGGCAAGTTAAGCCCTGCTGTTCTTCAGCTTCCTCAGCTGTAAAGTGGAAATAATAATAGAACCCATAACTCATAGGCTTGAGGTGGAAACTAAATGAGTTAACCCACACTAAGCACGTGTGATGATGCTCAATTAACTTTAAGTGTCAGACAACAATTTAAGTGTCTGAACACTGATACAGCCCCCTAACTTCAGAGATACTGTCTGAGGTATGCTCTGCAACCAGCCTCAAAGCAAGGAAATTTAGTTAAATGACTACTTGCAAATCATGAGCTGAGCCAATGAACAATACATTTTTATCAACTAAATAGCTTAATTTTTTCCATAAAACTTATTTTCCCTAAATATTCATTTTTTGATGTGACTTTGGTTAATAACTCAACCTTATAATGTGGCAATCCTTAAAAAAAATTAAGTTGCTTCAATTCTAAAACTCTAAACCAAAAACACTGACAATTTTATACTTATGTGCTTTAAAAAAAAAAAAGGCACTTGCTTATAAATCAGATTCAGAATCCCTGCCATCTCAGATGAGATTAGATCAATGGTGAACTAAGTTTCCTACATAACTTAGTACATGAGTTACTTTGCCATTACTTTGCTGTAACGTGAGTTACAGCTGATATGTAAAATTCCACTCTACAGTGAAGGAGGAATGAGGATGTGCTATAGAAATTAGGCATAAATACTCCTAATTATTTTGCCATAATCTTATTACAAACCCAGATCCAAAGTGCTTGAAGAGCAGGAATTCAAATACACCAAATAATTAAAAATTTCAAGGCCGATGTCAAGCTGCACAGCTTCTTGCTTGATAACTAGTCACATGACTCTTATTTTATCCTCAGAGGAATAGCTTAATGAAATTTTCTTAAGCTCCAAAATTCTGTTTCTATGCCACTGATACTGTTCAGTGTAGCTCTTGGGATACAAGAAACAGAAAAGCATTTTTATAATCCATTTATGCCTACATATATTTTTATATGCTGCTACTGAAGGTTTACAAAGGACCAAGTACTGTTTTAAGTGCTTTACATATACTGGCACTGAATCTCACACAGTACCCTTAATGTAGGTACTAAATGTTGGCCTTTTTATTAAACACAGAGTCTTCAAGGAGTTATAACTAAAAATAATTATGTAAAAAAGTAAAAATTCTAAATATATAAATATAATTGAGGCAACTATGCTACATTCTCCTTTAGGTACAGAATGCATTATAAGCATACTTCATTTTATTGCATTTCAACTTACTGTATACTTTGAGATATTGTGTTTTTTACAAACTGAGGGTTTATGGCAATCTTGGGTTGTTTCCTAGTGATAAAGTATTTTTTAATTATGGTAGGCACACTGTTCTTTAAATACACTGCTACTGCACACTCAATCAATAACAATACAGTGTAAACACAACTTTTACATGCACTGGGAAGCCGGCAAGTCTGAGTGACACGCTTTGTTGTGATATCCCCTTTTATCTCAATGGTCTGGAGCTGAGTCTGCAACATCTCTGAGGGCTGCCTGCATTTGTAAATTGTGACTAGAATGTGTATCTAAATCTATACACAGAGTTTTGATTGGTCAGTTTGGGGGTTTCAATAACATTCTACACATATACTCTGAGCTTACATTATCTTTTGATTGTAAATTAAACAAACTTTACCTTCCCACATTTAACCCATCAGTCAACCCACTGGCTCTAACAGCCTAAATCTAAGCATAGTCCTATCTTCAGGTTATGACCCCAGGGTCCAGATGACTACGTCTCTCATGTCCACTCCACTGACGTCTTCTAACTGGGTCTCCTGGCTTACACTACTGGCTTCTACAATCTGTTTATCACATAATAAAATGAAGTAATCTTTTTAGAACTTAGATTTTTAAAAAATCATTCTCTCACTTATAAGGTCTCCAATTGTTTTCCAATGCCTTAGAACAATCCTACTTACAAGTACAGACTAACATAGTTTACAAATGAAATCTTAAGTGCATCATGTGGGGGAGGT
Organism: Budorcas taxicolor; assembly: GCF_023091745.1. Taxonomy (NCBI): domain Eukaryota; kingdom Metazoa; phylum Chordata; class Mammalia; order Artiodactyla; family Bovidae; genus Budorcas; species Budorcas taxicolor. Next base: position 59,290,588 of record NC_068912.1, on the reverse strand, counting down.
GTCAAGCACAGCAGGGTTGTATACAAACATATTAGTCATGTGTTGATAACTAATGAACCTGGGTGATGGGTACACAGGGACCCTGACCGTATTCTCTTTATATCTGTATATATTTGAACTTTTACATAAAATATTACCTCTCACCTTCATACCACTTGGTTTTGCTCGCACAAACACACCTGTGTCCTACTTCAGGGTCCCTACACTTGCCTGGAGGGCTCATCCCCCAGTCTTTTTTGCCCCTCCATATTTAATACTTAGAGCCCTAATCCTTTCAAAAGTCAACTATAAAATAGAGTATCTTGTCCTTTTCTAAAACTTCACATTTTCGTTTAAAAATTCTTAAATTTTGTTTCAAAACTGGACAATTATTGGTTCAAGCGCTCTTTGGCCTCTTCAGCACTGGGCTCCGTGCCAGTCTGTCACTGGACAGGCCAAGTGTACACCAGCCCTAGCTCCTGCGTTCTGAGATGCCTGGCCAGGTCCAAGTGCCACTATATCCTACTTTAACGAAGAGGAACGAGATCATGCCACACATTGCAACACAGCCCTTGGCTCTTTTCTATTCTTCTCTATCTCCCTAGGAATGTTCCATCTGCTTAGTTCAAAATGAATGTTGAAATAGGCTCTAAGGTAGTGCTGATATTATACCTTAGAAAATGATTTAACAACTTAAGACCAAGGAAAATACTGAAATGCAGCAGTTAAAAGCAGTTATCTGGCTTTCCTGGGGGGTGTGGAGCAACTCTGCCTGTCCTGTCACCCTTGGACACAGATCCTCGTCACCAGTCAAGGGAAGGTAGCTTTTCTCAGGTCTTTGTCCTTCCACATCCATAACATGGGCATACCACGTGAGATGCTTAAAGAGGTACTCTACAGAAACTATCAATGCAATATCCTTCTATTCAATACAATTAAAATATTAAGTAACTCCTGAGATAAGATTGTACTCTAAGTTGTATTTTACCCGTGAAATAAAAAGAATCACATATATATATATGACTCCGCTCCCAGAAGACAGGGACCAGAGCTACCTTGCTCACCACTGTATTCCCCACAGTAATAGGCATCTCTGTGTAATGGGTACCCAATAAATATGTGTACAATGAATGAGTCAATCTACTCAGTTCCTCTTCAGAGCCTTTACTAGTCCTCATCCTAGACAGGCCAACTCTTCCTTCACAACGCCTCTCTAGCACTGTAACAAGTGTGTGAGGAGATCACCTACAGGCCAGTACCTATGTTCAGATGCACAGGAACGTGTCTGGCAAAAGTCTGAAGTAGAAGGAGAAGCAGGAAGAGACTTAGTCAGTTTAGACGTGCAAACTGGAGACTCGCTAGGCACACCGTGAGGCTTCTTTTGCCGTGACCTCGAGTGTAATGTAGGGGTGTCCCGATCAGAACCTGTTAAAAAAAAAAAGAAGAAAAAGAAGGAAGAAAAGAAGGCAGTACATATGAGGAAGCATTAGTAATAAATACACTGAAGGTAATCAACTAGGATCCTAGACTAGGTTCCTTTGCAGCTCTAAGGGAGGTGTGAGAACAATCTGAATATCTTCTGTACGTATGAGTGTAGTTTAGCTAATCTGGTGAACTTTGCTACGTTCAGTCCACAAACATTTAGGAGGATCTAGTTTAAAAAATATTTCTAGACTGTGGATTTTCAAAACTTGACATTACACCCACAAAAGTTATCTTCGGTATGCAAAATCCTCCTGTCATTTCTATTTTGGTTACAGTAAATTAAAATATCAAAGTTGACTTTTATTCTAATTCGAGAGTTCTTACTGGTGACTGCTAAAGTTATATATTAATAACCTACAGCACTTTATTTACATGTATTTTCAGATTAAAAAGCTTACGAAGTACTCACTTCCTGAGAAGGCACTGAAAAGTTTCACATTTTCTGAGTTCTGGTGGTCAAAGGTAGTCATATTTAAAAACTGTTGCTTTAACCAACTGGCTCTTTCTTCTTCAAATGCCTTTCTCTACCGTAACAAGCAAATCAAAGAAACAATGATCAGTATTTCAACATTCACACAGTTGCCATTTCGCACGATTTCTCTAGGTATTTGTGCTTGCTCTCTGACTATCTCTATATATTAAGTCAAAGGAATTAACCCTAGAAAACTAAAATTAAATCTCATTTAAGAAAGCTGTTAAAAATAAAAATTCACCTGTTTCTCCTAGCAAGTCAACTACTATTTTCACATCAATTCTGAATAAATTCAAGAGTATAACACAGAAAAATAAGCACATTAGCATAACTTTAAACATACAGAAAAACAGCATAACTTTTAAACATACAAAACATGGTAAATATAAGATTACAAACAACAGAAAAATACCCCATTGTAAACTAATCACTTGGGGAAGAAAAAGGCTTCACTGAGCACCGCTCTCTTCCTCAAGCCATGGCCCAGGGCCTAGCAGCCCTCATCACTTAGGACCACAAGAGGGCGTATGGGAGACCTCCCCCTTCTGAAGGCGCAGGGGATGGATCCTAAATTCTCCCTCACCTCTCAGGTCTCCATTTCAGGAGATGCTCAAGCAGAGAATGGGGACGGGTATGCAAAGTAACAAGAGTATCTCTTGGACTGGCATGGAGAGAGGTGAGGGATATGAGCTCAGAAACAGAGGTGATCCCATAAGACGGGAGAAAATGCTGGCACAAACTGTCTGTTTCCTGAGGAAGACAATAGCTATAGATAACACAGAATTTCGTAATGAAGGAGGAAGGCGTCAGCTACTTAAGATAACATACAGTCTTTCATTCATAAACATTAATACAAAATCATGGATCACCAGACATTTGAAGAAAAGTAATAGCATAAAAGAAAAATGCCAGGAGAAATAAAGAGAACTGGCCATGGGTAAAGCTCAAGGCAAGTTTTTTTAAGATGACACAAATTATCAGACAGACTTACAGACATCTGTAAAATATAATACGAGACACAAAACAAAAAATACACTATAAAACTTAAAAGATAAATTGTGAAGTAAAAACTCAGTGGATGAAGTGAAAAATCAAACTGACCTTGCTGAATACCAGGTTGGTGATGCACAAGATAAAAGAGAAAATATTCCCGAATTCGGAACATAAAGTCAATCTATAGATGTAGTCAGAAGGCCAAATATTTGTCTAGCAGAAGTTCCAGAATGCAAGAGAAGTCAGAGAAGGAAAAAATACAGAATTGAAGAAAATATCCCTAAACTGAAGAAACAGAGCATCTTCAGGTTAAAAGGAGCTACCCAGACCTACCCTGGTAAAATTTCAGAACTCTTAATTTAAGAACATAAAATTTCAAAAGCTTCCACAGAGGGGGAAAAACAGCACAGCTGTCTAAAATTAACCCAGGTTATTTTATAACCAGGCTGCTCATGAGCAAAATCAAACAATGGAAGAATCAGAATAACTCACAGTTTTGAAAGGAAAAGTTGGAAAACAATTCTATATCCAGGCAAACCAATCAAGTATGAATATATTTTTGGATAGTCCAGAATTCAGAATATTTTTCACTCACACACACTTGTGAAAAACTTACTCAAGAAGGTAATACAACAGATTGGAAAAGGAACCCAAGAAAGAGAATATGAGACAGAAGCTGAACCTGATTCAGAAGTCATAAAGCAAGCACACACAAAAACGTCAACGAATTTACTACAGATTCTCTTCTGTGTGACAATTTTAACAACAAAGAATACTATATAAAAGTGTCCAAACATATTACTTGGCTATAGAATGAATATTTATATAATCACAGTGTTACCAATGTTCTTTCTGGTTTTCCATTCTTAAATCTCAATCTTGGACAAAGTACTTACACTTGAATTTGTATTAAAAATCAGAATATAAATGTGGTAACACTTGACAGTGAAAAACAGCATCACTGACAAAAACTGAGGAGTCGAGGGGTAAGAGCAGTGCAACAAGGGTAACTACAAGGACGCCCTCATCTTTCATTTCAGGGATAAACCCATCCTGTCTAACACTGAGCAAACATGAAATGGAAGCATTAAACAAATTTACTTAGAGTAAAAAAATCAACCAGGAGAAACAGTTCTTTAAAAATTAGCTTAAAAAAGTAACAATATTATGAAGAAATCATATGTGTATGAGAAACAGTGTAGATGGGAGGTATGGTAAGGGTACTAAACTTCTGTTTCATAGTGGGGAATCAATAGGCTGACTGTAAGAAAAAAGGCTGATTTTATTCAAGCTAAAATAGTTTTTCCCAGAAGAATCATAAACCTTCAATAGTGGTACCTCTGAAGAATTAAACTGAGAAGAATGAAGGATACTTTCACACCTTGTAGCTTTTTGGAATGAGTTTCTTTTTTTAAATCATGTCCAGACATTACTTCTCTAGGTTTTGATAGGGAAATAATGCATGTAATACACTACTAAATAAAAAAGCGAGCTGCTGAAGTGCACACACACACAGTTCATCCCTGGGTAAGGCAATGGCGACATACTATACTCTCCTTTCCCTTAAAAAAAAACCCCAAGACACTCTCTCGGTTGAACTCTCTCCTGACTTTACACCTACTAACAGCGGAGAGATGCCAGATGCCCAGAAGAAACCTCCTATGTGAAGCGAAACTCTGAACAGCAGAAAGCTACCCAGAAGGCATGACAAACGCCTAGTTTTTTTAATATAAAATTTTTTTCAATTCCCAAATCTGAAGGCAAAATGATGTACCTCTATTACAGCTTCCGTTTCAAGCTATTTTGTGAAATCACTGGTAAAATACTTGAGGAAATGTACAGCAAAGAAACAAAAAATAAGAACTTCAATGCATTCTAGTGAGGCTTCTCCAGGACCTTCAAACATTCTACAAGGAAGGCCAATTGCTTAAAATACCTCCAATCCTAGGCGAATAGCTGCTTCTGTAAAGCTTCGTCTTTCCTTCTCGAAATTCTTTTTCTGCTCTTTAAATAGGGACCACTCTTCTTTGAGGCGTTCCTTTTCTTCCAACAAGTAACAGTCTCGTAGCAGTGAAGTGGTGTCATCATCACATGCAGTAGCGAGCTGCTGCTATTAAATTTTAACACATAGTAAGTTCCAGAGGGTCCCTGCAACACTCCAACAAGTTGAAATGAAAGCAAGCAAAAAAAGCAGGCCTAACTTCAGGGGAAGGAGAGAGAGGATAAAGAATCAGAAAGTCAATGGAAATGAGAAGCCTCATTTCCCAAATGCTTCTACTCTAAAAGGCAAAGCATCGACTAATGATGCTTTGTGGTCTACCTGCTAGCAAGCAGAGAACTTAGACTGTAAAACATACCTTATGAAATAAAGGAGCAAAAATCTAGTAAGATTCAATAAAATCCTGACCCTTCACAGGGGAGAACAGCTTTAAAAGGTGTCCTGCGTTTACCTGTAAAAGTTGCTGCTGAGTTTTAATCATCTCTTTACACTGCTGAATTTCCAACTCGAGTTTTTCAGTTTCTTGTTCATGGTCTTGTCGTGAGATTACATCTTCGTCATTAAAACCTTCTAAGTGTACCTTTGAAACTAATACAAAACCAATAATTTGACATAAACCTTATAGTCTCCATTTTAGTTTATGGCATTTGGGGACATATATTTAAAAATCAAGAAATAAATTTAAAAATCAGAAAGGTTTTCCCTTCCTGGAATCTCAAAGGTTTTCTAAAAGGTAGTTATTTCTTTTGTCCTTTAAAAACTCCACTAGCTATAATAAAATAGAATAAAAGGTATATTATTTAACACTAAAATATTTTTTTAAGTAAGCAACTGTAATGAGTTTGTGGTAACTATAAATTCATGCTATTTCTGGATTAAATGATATCCTTACTTACAAAATTCTATTTCCAACATTTAACCTGTAATTTGTATTCATTCAAGATGATGTCCTAATTAGAAATGCAAACCTATGTTCCCAGAAAAATTAACATTCATAAACTATACTCTTTTGACACTTCCTCAAAGATCAGTGCAAGATTACAAATCTTGCTGTTATTAAATCTGACAAATATCAAGTCCAAAAATACTTGCTATTTACTAATAGACAGTGATAAATGAAATCAACAAAACCTTATGTAAATTAATTTTGATATTCTAATTATTCTGACTTCACTTTTTAAGACAATTAGCACTGAAATTGTCATTTCTGACCATTTAGAATAAATTTTCTTTAAGTAGACTGCATTTACTTAACAGACGTCTTAATTTTCTTGATTTATAAACATGCAAGCTTGAACAAATACAAAATGTTAAGGATATACTCATCAACATCAATCTACTATGTATCTATAATGACAGAAAGTGGTAATCTAAAAATAATACACTGTTGAGTGAAAAAAGAACAGTGTAGAAAAAAACAAGTAATATTCAATTTATGGTTTGTAGACATTTAAAATAAGTATTTTGCAAATGCAGAAAGGTCTAGAAAGGTATGCACAAAGCTGTTAAGTGTTACACATAGGGAACAGAGACCTGACTGTTCTCTTGGGTTAGCCAAAAAGTTTATTTGGATTCTTCAATAAGATCTTATGGACAAACCTGAATGAAGTTTTTGGCCAACCCAATACCTTACATACTTCCTGATATTTTGAAACAAATGTCTATTATTTTGAAAATAATTTAAAAATGAATTATTTGCAACCTAAGAATATGCAAGTATCTATGAATAATAAGAAAAAGGTATATATTTATACTATATTATGATTAATATTTCCTGATTGCCAAGATATAGTAGAAGACCCAGTTTACTTTATTCAACTGTCTTCTGCACTTGGAATGGATGGTCAATAAGATGTCCTTTTTTGAGAGATTCTGAGAGCAAAGCATATTTTCTCAAACCGCACATCTGGAAGTAGGCAGAATTTTGCTTTTCAAATTGCCAGGCTAAGCTAAGGACTTTAGTCTGAGCCCATACATGACTTTCCAAGTCGGCTTCCTGAGTGTCACAGCTTACTCTATCTGCATTCAGGCGGTACTTACCTTGGTTATCAAGTTTTTCTACGTGACTTTTCAAAATTCTCCACTGTTTTCTGATGCTGTTGGTAAGCTGCTCTCTCACAGTCTCACAGGAAAGGTCCCATATACTCTCTCTACTCAGCTCCCCAGCATCCTCTTCAACATCAGAGATAACCTACAAGTGGCCAGAGATGAGAGGGAAAGACCAATATCTTAAAAATGATTTGAGACACTCAGACAAAAATCATCAGACTGATGGTCAGAGACATATATCAAACTCATTTCTATGTTGTATGTGCAACATAAATGACCTAGTTCTTAACATACATGTCTTAAGAAAAAATAATTAATGCTGGAGATAGAAATTCCCCAATTCAGGTCTCTTTAAACCTGAATTTGAAGCCAAATACAGTTAGTGACAAAGGCATGGAGCTGTGTGAGGAAGAGCCTCACAACCTGTCTCATGCTGTGTGAGGTGCTTTCGCATGTCAACTGGTCCTCAAATCATGTTAGCATGTGAGGAAACTGAGGCTCAGAGAGGCAGACTGTCCCGATGTCACACCGCTCTAACCCAACCTGCTTCCACTTCTGGCTGTTCAGACAGCTAAACCTGTGAAAAAATCTCCAAAGCAGAAGCAACCAGTAATCCTATTCTTCTCACATACTTTCTAAAATGAAATTGGAAATATTTTCCTCTGTATTCTACCAGGACATTAAATCACTCGAAAATGTAGTAACCTTTACTGCTATGATCAAATAGAATCAAAGCAGGAGAAAGAACACTACCTGCATCTACATAAAATGGTCCTAATTTGTTATTAACATTCAGGAAAGTAGATACATATACTTAACTAATTTGAACAAGAAATATCTTCCTGGAGAAAAAAGAAGAAGAAAAGAGAAGATAAAAACAAAGAAGGGCTGATTAGACTGTTCCCACATGCAGGGACAGCAGAAGTGAGGTAGTGACGGAGTCTGAAGAACCGTATCAATATCTGAAGTCAGCAATGGACTGACAGAGGTCAGGATCTCCCAGGGAGCACAGATGAGGGAAAAGCCCAGGGTATGGCTCACTATGACTCTGGTTCTTTCCAATCAACATTCTGGAGCTAGCTGACAATAATTTTTCCAAGGAGCTACACCATGTCTGCTATACATTTCAAGGAATACCAGAACACTACAAATTCATTATTTAAATTAATAATTGCCAGATTGAGTGTAAAACCATTAAATGAAGATTAAAAAACACTTAGCAAAAAAAAAATCACCACACTTAACTTGAATTTTGGGTATATATTTTGGCTACAATTAAGTCAGCAAAATAAAAAATGAAAACTTGGATGCTAACTAGGCATTCCAAAGTTTTACTAATGAGCCAAAATCTTTCCCTACAAGTAAGGAATAGCTGAATTACTTTTAGGAGAAAGTGGATCTAGAGAAAGATCTTCTAAAACTAAGAAATATACAAGAAATTATTGTTTCTCCAAACTGCAGCATTTGAATTATGAAAAACTATACAGGATACTATCATTTGTATTAAATTTAATTTTTAAATAAATTTAGTTTAAAAGACACTTGCTCCTTGGAAGAAGAGCAATGACAAACCTAGACAGCGTATGAAAAAGCAGAGAGACGTTACTTTGCCGACAAAGGTCCGTCCAGTCAAAGCTATGGTCTGGTAGTCATGTATGGATGTGAGAGTTGGACCATAAAGGAGGGCAAATGACAAGGAATTGATGCTTTTGAACTGCTGTGTTCAAGAAGACTCTTGAGAGTCCCTTGGACTACAAAGAGATCAAACCAGTCAATCCTAAAGAAAATCGACCCTGAATATTCATTGGAAGAACTGATGCTGAAACTGAAGCTCCAATACTTTGGCCACTTGATATGAAAAACTAACTCATCAGAAAATACCCTGAGCTGGGAAAGACTGAACGTGGGAGGAAACAGGAATGACAGAGGCAGAGATGGTGGGATGGCATCAATGACTTGATAGACCTGAGTCTGAGCAAGCTCTGAGAGATGGTGAAGGACAGGGAAGCCTTGTATGCTGCGGTCCCTGGGGTCACAAAGAGTCAGACACAACTGAGTGACTGAACAATAACAACAACTATCATTTCAGAAAGACCTCCTTCACTTACCACCTACTTTTGCTGACTAAAAGTTGGTAATGAGAGGTGAGGAAAGGCTGGGCCCAAAACTGAAAAACTAGAGGAGTTATAGAAACGATGCCAACCCTGGCAAAGCGTTAGCGAGTTATGAACTGACCCAAAGTGATGGAAAACCTTTCAGAGAAAAAGTTAATTAAGGGAATATAAGATGTCAACATCAAGCAGATCTCAAATTGGAGAGTCTAAAAGAACATTCAGGTTCTTCTTTAAAGAAGAAAAAAAAGGTAGAAGATGAGCTTATCAGTTAGACTGATTTTTGATACTACAAAATAATCCTCAGATACAGGTTAAAAAGGGGCTTCCCAGGTGGTGCTAGTGGTAAAGAACCCGCCTGCTAATGCAGGAAACGTAAGAGACATGGGTTCAATCCCCGCGTCAGGAGCATAGCAACCCACCCCAGTATTCTTGCCTGGAAAACTCCATGGACAGAGGAGCCTGGGGGGCTACAGCCCATGGGATCACAAAGAGTTGGACACGACTGAAGCAACTAAGCATGGCTCAGCACATGTTAAAAAACAAGTCTGGTGACTTATTGGTAATTTTAGCACTTTCCATCAAAATCATCATTTTCACATTTTAGTTACTAATGTGAACTTGCCTGAATTTAAATGTCTATGTAAAGAACTAAGTTTAAAAAACTTTTCACCAATGTGTGACTTGTTTTTTTCAGACCTCTACAACATTGGGCCCTTATCAAATGATTTCCCTAGGCTTTCTATCTCAAAAATACCTACTAAGGGCTAATTCAAATGTGACTTTCTGTGATGCCTTCCATAGTCGTTTTGTTTTATACACTGTATCACCCTATGTACCTGCTAATGTGTATAATAATCACTTCTCTATACACCTCTCTCTCTCAAAAAGAGCTTCTTGCAGGATGCAATGGTCTGAATGCTTGTGTTCTCTCAAAACTCATATGTTGAAATCCTAACCTCACAGCATTAACAGGTGGGTGATCTTAAGTAAGTGAATAGATCATGAAGGTGTAGCCTTCATAAATGGGGCCCCTGAGTTCTCTCGCCTCTTCCCGCCAGATGAGGACAAAAGTCAGCAATCCAACCAGGAAAAGGGCCCTCACAGACACCCACTCGGCTGGCATCCAGATTTTACATTTCAGTCTCCAGAATTGTGAGAAAACTTTTTGTTTTTTATAAGCCAACCAGCCTACGGTACTCTGCTTTAGCAGCCTGAACTAAGACAAAGGAAACAGTCAAAATCTTCTAAGCTTTTCCTTTCCAGGGATTAGAACACATAAAACAGACATTCAATAAATTCATGGACTAAGTGATCATTTGGTTCACAAAGTTAGTAAGAGTTTCACTCTCTGAAAAGTAAAGCCTGAAGTTACTGAGAACTGAAGCTACTTAAAGACACTTGGCACAATGCTTAGAAGCAGGGGCTGTGGAGAGAGACAGCCTTGGATTCAAATTCTAGTTTTATCATATGTTGACATTAAACTGGCTTTTGTGCCTCAGTTTCCTCACCTACAAAAACAGGGACAATTACAGTACCAAAGCCATCAAATTATTGTAAGACATAAGTGAGACAATGTGCTTTTCAGGGTGCGTGGCACAGATTGAGTCCCCAGAAATCATTTCCATCATTTCCCAGGACACGTCAAGATACTTAGAGGGACATTTTTTGGGGCTGTCAGAGTGACTCGGGGTAGCATAGCAGTCCAAAATATCAACAGTGACCTATCTACTGTTTCACTTATTCTGTGAGCCATCTGCAGACTACATTAAGAGAGGAAAGAGCCACTTACAGTGCTATCATCTGCTCTTTCTCTAGGTTTCTGCTTTTGGGGAGAAAGAAGAGAAATCATTTCCTTTTTCATTTGCTGAAGAACCTTCTTAAGTTCAGCATTTTCCATTAGGATTTGTTTCTGACGATATTCATAATCATTCAAGAGAATTTTATACATTTCATCTTCATTCCTGAGAAAGAAACTGTCAGTATGAAAACACAGTAGAGAAAGGGAAGTCTGGTGAAACGTGTCGGTTTCAATCGTGCTTTACCTGGCTTCGGTTTTACCCGTCCTCCAGGAGCCTCTTTTCCCATCAGCTCTCCCCACATAATTTAAAACTTCCATAGCTACAAACATGAACACAAAGAACAAAACCAATTCTTACATTACATGTTTAAGTGTTTAAAACCCTAACACTATATGCATGAGGGACATAAGTTAACCTGGTATACAGATTAGGATTTGGGCTCAAACAGCCCAGAGTTTAAGTTTCCATTCCATCATTCATAAACATCTTGGCAAGTTACTTAACTGCTAAGCCTGTTTCTTCATCAATGGGGTAGTAATAATGAAATTATCTAAGAACTGTTGTGAAGATTGAAAGAAACATTGAAGTACTTAACATAGTAAGTACTTACTAAGCGTTAATTATCATTGTTAAATTTTATCATCAGGGTTGACAAGCCTGTAGGCAACTGCCTGATTTTTAAATTAAGTTTTTATTAGAACATAGCCTCACCATTTGTTTATGTCTCTTCTGTAGCTACTCTTGCACCACAATGGCAGAGTGACAAAAGACCACAGAGCCCACACACGCCAAAATATTTACTATGTGGCCCTCTACAGAAAAAGCCTGCCGCGCCTTGTATCTTGACCACCACTGACATCATCATCAAAGCAGTCAAGGTTCCTAACAGTATTAATGTGTCTTCTGTCCCAGGTGGAGATGAAAGCAGTTGACATAAAAAGGAATAAGATGAGAGTAAGTATTGTAATTTTAGAGCTGATTAAAAAATCATTACAGAATGGTCACTTCCAGTTGGGTTTGGAACAGGAAAAGAACTGCTACTGCTGCTGCTGCTAAGTCATTTCAGTTGTGTCCGACTATGTGCGACCCCAGAGACGGCAGCCCACCAGGCTCCCCCGTCTCTGGGATTCTCCTGGCAAGAACACTGGAGTGGGTTGCCATTTCCTTCTCCAATGCATGAAAGTGAAAAGTGAAAGTGAAGTCGCTCAGTTGTGTCCAACCCTCAGCAACCCCATGGACTGCAGCCTACCAGGCTCCTCCTTCCATGGGATTTTCCAGGCAAGAGTACTGGAGTGGGGTGCCATTGCCTTCTCCGAGGAAATAACTAGATACCCATAATAAAATGGCTCTGCTACAGAGTTAAATATTTAATAAACTTCTCTAAGTGTTACATTTTATACTTCTAGTATTTCATCCTGCTCTTTGTTATTTCTTTCATGAATGAATAAGAGGTTAACCAATCTTAAAAAGTATTAAGTGTCCAAACTGAGTTTAAGATTTATAATCTCAGAATACGTTTTTCAATTAATTTTAAGCGAAAATGTTCAAATAACTGTAACAGTGCTCCTGTACTGAATGACAGTGACACAGTCAACACTGAACCGCTTGCTGGTAACAGGCTTAGCCACCATGTGACAGCTTGAAACATCTGCTCATCAGCTGTTGTATGCAAGTCCAAGTTCAGAATAATGCATAATGTGGGTTAGATGAAAGCATATAGTCCACTTGGAAACAACTCTTCAATAAATCAATGCACAGATTTCCTGTTCCCTGAATCTTGGCAGGCCTGCATAACTTTATCTGTGTAGCTCTACTTTTGTGTGTCTGCAGTTCTCTTTTTTTGAAGTATAGTTTATTTACAATGTTGTGCTAATTTCTGCTGTATGGCTAAGTGACTCAGTTATACACACATATATGTTCTTTTTTGTATCCTTCTCCACTATGGCTTACCCCAGGAGACTGCATACAGTTCCCTGTGCTATACAGTCGAATCTTCTTGTTTACCCATTCTGAATAGTTTGCATCTACTAACCCCACACTTCCAGTCCATCCCTCTCCTTCCCACCCTTCCCCTTGGCAACCAGAAGTCTGTTTTCTATGTCTGTGAGCCTGTCTCTGTTTTATAGATAGGTTTATTTGTCCCATATTTTAGATTCCACATATAAGTGATATCATATGGTATTTGTCTTCCTCTTTCTGACTTACTTCACTTAGAATGATAATCTTTAGTTATATCCATGTTGCTGCAAATGGCATTCTTTTTTATGGCTGAGTAGTGCAGTTCTATTTTTTAATCTACACTATTTACCTTTTGAAAGCATGCATCAACTTAGATGAAATAAGTGGTAAATTAAAGTTTCAAAAGAATAATAGAAAAAAGTATATTTTAACAAACTTGAACTTTCACTGTCAAACTGTACTTCAAAGATGCACAGCTAAAGTAACTGAAAAGAACTCCAAGTGACATGAATGATTTGGCCTGATGAACAATTTTATGAAATTAACTAAAAAAATCATACTTTTGAGACTCAGGAACTGATCCTAATTTTAATATTATCACAGTTCTTTGCTACGAAAGATTAGTGTGTCCTCTGGCTTAGCTTTCTTCTGTGGATTAATCCTACATCTGTCACGTTACAAAAAAATACATGCAAAATACATGCAATTCTTATATGCAACTAAAGTAGCAAAGCAAAACCACTATTTTTCAAGTAACCAGTTGTCTCAATTTCTAGTTCATATGGATATATACCATCTACAATCAATTATATAAAGAATGAAAATGACACTTCAGGAATTACTGAGCTCAATTCCTCTACATTTCTTAGCATAATACTAATTTATTTCCCTTTATCTTAGCCAGCTGCTTTTTACCAATTTTTTTATCCTTCTTGTTCATAACAAGTTGATGTAAACGTTCCTTTAGTTTATTATATTCACGCTCTTTTCTCTTCATATCATGATTATACTGAGTAGCTCGACTTGCAATGATATTTTGTAATTTCTGCACCTAAAAAAAAAAAGCATTTTCTATTAAATGAGTCCCTTTTGGATTGGTAAACTCAGTTAAAATTTACAAATTCAAGAGAGAGAAGTCATCCTAGAATTCAGCTCCTCAGAATAGTTTAAAAATTATAGGATTATTCTTCCTTCTCTATAGCCACTGGAAACCACTCTTTAAAACATCATTAAATAAAGCACATAGAGTGCTTATTTTTTAATTCTGAAATTTCCAGAGCTTATAACTCTCTAAATTATCTTCTACACCTTTCACCCTAGGTATATAGATTCTGATCATTTAGAAACCACAAACGCTTATGGAAGTATTAATGTGATTAAAGCTTCATTTGAAACAAGTAGATCATTTGTAAGGACTTCCTTTTACCACGGACTTGAATCATTTTATTCTTTCTCAATCTGTGACAAGCCCAATTAGTCATGGCATGTGGCAGCAGATAAACAGGTTTGTTTTTCTCTGATCAAAAACAGTTCTCAAATTAGAGTGAGGCAAACAGCAGACAGAATCTGGTTCAGACATTTGCTAAGTACATATTATATGCCAGGCACTACTGGTCAATGTTTGTATCTGCTACGACTGCTTAGGCAGCCCTGGATGGGAAGTAAGTTCTTTAAAGACATTCTTTATCTCTACTAGAGAGGATCATGTTTAACTTAGTCCTTACGAAAGAAGAACGACAGTCAAACCATTTCAGGTATAATCAACAGATTAAGTCAAAATTTTCCGTGAAATAACTCAAGGAAAAGTATACATAACCTTGTGGTTTAGGTAAGATACTTCATTACCCAATTACTAAATATACTACTACATAATCAAACATGCCAAAACAAACCTGTCTAAATCACTGTAAGGTTCTTCAAGAAATATGCTCCCTTAAAAGTCTAATTATCATCAAAGTAACATATACAACACTGAAAATGTTCTGCTTTTACAGTGATCACGTGGTCAGACACCAAATCACAGAGCAGTAAAAACCTAGTGATTTCTTCTTATATAAATTCAAAGATAATTTCAAATGCATTATTAGTTCTATAGGTCCAAATACCAAGTAATCAATAAGGCAAAAATGAGATTAAAATTATAATGTCTTCAGCCTAGAAATTAGATTTTTAATGTGAATTGCTTTTTTCAAACAGTAACTCGTGTGTTCATTTAGTCAAGTAATTGTCTCACTAGATGGACAATGTCAATATTTCAGATAGTTCAGGAAGAAGCATTCAAGATACAAGTAAAGGTATGACAGAGAATAAAAGATGTGCATTTAAAGCACCCCTGTGTCTGACAAAAAGTGGCGTGCGTGTTGAGTCCAGGATGGATGGTACAGAACACTGGATGTCACAAGCTGCGCACTGACACACTAAGCCAGATAAGCCCCTAGGGGAGAGGGAGCTGGAGAAGGTTCCTGACCTCTCAGCTGAGTACGATGCAACACTATACACACAGAGGTCTGCCATACCAATCTGATACAGGATGAGCAAACGGTTCTTTCTTGTTATAAAGTTAAGTGACCGTTACAGTCACCTCAAATTACAAACAACAACACAAAATTCACTTCAACTTTATCTGCAACAACTGACAACTCACCTCATCTTTCTCATTTTTCAGTAGCTGATGCAAATTCCTATTCTTGCACTGTAATTGTCTGTCTCTTTCCTGAAGACCAATCATTTCTCTCCTGGAGGTTTCCAGTTGTTCCTAAAACATTTGTATGCAATTTTGACTAAAATTAACATTGAATTCAGAGGAACTGAATCCTTAAAAGATTAGTAAAAACAAGTTACATGCCCTAGGATTTGTTACCTAAAATTGAAGTTTAGCAGCACACAAAATATTTAAAACAATTATAAAGCTTGATACTATAGTTACAAATTTTAAATTTGAATAGCAAATTTTAATTTAAATACCAATTTTAATATAAATGCAAAAGACCTTCAAAGTGGATCCTTCAAAAGGCCCTTCACCTATTTCAGTGATAGTGCCACTGAACATTTTCATAATTTCTTTTTAATACTTTTTAACACTTCTATGACACACTCTTAAGAAAGATCCAGAAATGATTTGGAGCTAAGTCTAAAGACAGGTGACTACACAAAGAAAAACACTCCAGGTCAGAAAAGGTGGGAATGCAGCATATCAGTCCTGCCTTGCAAACAGTAAACTCTCTCAAAACCTTTCCCTAAGGGCAATGGCAGCATTGCCAGAATCAATATGGGATTAAAATGTGTGTGTGTGTTAGCCACACAGTCATGTCTGACTCTTTGTGACCCCACAGACTGTAGCCTGCCAGGCTCCTCCATCCATGGGATTTTCCAGGCAAGAGTACTGAAGTGAGTTGCCATCTCCTTCTTCAGGGGATCTTCTCGACCCAGGGATTGAACCTGGGCCTCCCACACTGCAGGGGGATTCTTTACCGTCTGAGCCACCAGTGAAGCCCTGGATGTTCACTTGCAATTCATTTCACACGTTTCCAGAGGAACCGTACCAAAGTATGCATGAAGCTACTAGAATATTTTTTTAATCCTCTAATATTTATAAAATATAAAAGGCACTCAAGTGATGTCACAACTAACCACAAACAACTTGTATTATCTCTGGAACAATGGACCTCAAGAAAAATTTAGGAATAAAGCTTAGATAGCTACAAGGTTGCCAAAATTTCCTATCATGCTCAAAACTTGCTATCATGCCAGACCATCTGGCACTGGGCCAGCTGACATATCCCACACACATCAAATCACATTCTCTCAGAGTCATCCACACTTTACATGAACTTACCATCTTCTCTGCAAATCTATTTCTTATCCCAGTGAATCATACCGTCATCATCAGTAAATTCAAATCAGAGACCTGAACAGTATCTTTAATTCATGACTCTCTTTTCCCCAAATTCAATTTTTCATAAAATTCTACTCATTCTACTTCTTGAGTTTTCCTCATGTCTCACTCTTACTCTCTTCACTGGCACTTTCTCAGTTCAAGCCCCAAACACCCCTGGACTGAGCGATTGCTAAGGACTGCTAAGAGATGACCTTTTCACACCAGGCTTTCTGAGCCTTTTCCTCCATTTCTCTATCTTCTACACCTCCTCCTCTAATCTCTTCAACCAGCTCCAGATGGATAGTCACATCCTTCCTTATGTTTACATTCCTTGGTGCCTCCAGGTTTCTGCACAATGTCTTTCATACCTGGAGACAGAGTCCCAGCCTCATGTCTTACTATTCTTCATCATATATCACATAGATCAGCCGCTACCAAGCTGTTTGATGTTCACTGAAAGGAAAATACTCTTATCTCCATGCTTTTATATGGGTCATACGCTCTGCCTAGAATGGCTTTCCCAACACTAGTGAATTTTTTTTTATTAATTTATTTAATTGGAGGCTAGTTACTTTACAATATTGTAGTGGTTTTTGCCATACATTGACATGAATCAGCCATGGGTGTACATGTGTTCTCCATCCTGAACCCCCCCTCCCACCTCCCTCCCCATCCCATCCCTCA
The DNA here is from genome assembly GCF_023091745.1 of Budorcas taxicolor. Classification (NCBI taxonomy): domain Eukaryota; kingdom Metazoa; phylum Chordata; class Mammalia; order Artiodactyla; family Bovidae; genus Budorcas; species Budorcas taxicolor. The sequence goes on along the minus strand of NC_068912.1, from coordinate 59,273,178 downwards.
GGGTCATCCCAGTGCACCAGCCCTGAGCACCCTGTCTCATGCATCAAACCTGGACTGGCGATCTATTTCACATATGGAAATATACATGTTTCAATGCTAGTATCTCAAATCATTCCACCCTCGCCTTCTCCCCCAGAGTCCAAAAGTCTGTCCTTTACATCTGTGTCTCTTTTGCTGTCTCGCATACACGGTCATCATTACCATCTTTCTAAATTCCATATATATGCAATAGTATACTATATTGGTGCTTTTCTTGCTGACTTACTTCACTCTATATAATAGGCTCCAGTTTCACCCACCTCATTAGAACTGATTCAAATGCATTCTTTTTAATAGCTGAATAATAGTCCATTGTGTATATGTACCACAGCTTTCTTATCCATTTGTCTGCTGATGGACATCTAGTTTGCTTCCATGTCCTGGCTATTATACAGTGCTGTGATGAACATTGGGGTACACGTGTCTCTTTCAATTCTGGTTTCCTTGGTGTGTATGCCCAGCAGTGGGATTGCTGGGTCATATGGCAGTTCTATTTCCAGTTTTCAAAGGAATCTCCACACTGTTTCTCCATTGTGGCTATACTAGTTTGCATTCCCACCAACAGTGTAAGAGGGTTCCCTTTTCTCTGCACCCTCTCCAGCATTTATTGTTTGTAGACATTTTGATATCAGCCATTCTGACCAGCATGAGATGGTACCTCATTGTCGTTCTGACTTACATTTCTCTGATAATGAGTGATGTTGAGCATCTTTTCAAGTGTTTGTTAGCCATCTGTATGTCTCCTTTGGAGAAATGTCTGTTTAGTTCTTTGGCCCATTTTTTGATTGGGTCATTTATTTTTCTGGAATTGAGCTGTATAAGTTGCTTGTATATTTTTGAGATTAATTGTCAGTTGCTTCATTTACTATTATTTTCTCCCATTTTGAAGGCTGTCTTTTCACCTTGCTTATACTTTCTTTCATTGTACAAAAGCTTTTAAGTTTAATTAGGTCCCATTTATTTATTTTTGCTTTTATTTTCATTACTCTGGGAGCTGGGTCACAGAGGATCCTGCTGTGATTTATGTGAGAGAGCATTTTGCCTATGTTCTCCTCTAGGAGTTTTATAGTTTCTGGTCTTACATTTAGATCTTTTATACATTTTGAGTTATTTTTGTGTATGGTGTTAGAAAGTGTTCTGGTTTCATTCTTTTACAAGTGGTTGACCAGTTTTCCCAGCACTATTTGTTAAAGAGATTGTCTTTTCTCTATTGTATATTCTTGCCTCCTTTGTCAAAGATAAGGTGTCTATAGATGCATAGATTTATCTCTGGGCTTTCTATTTTGTTCCATTGATCTATATTTCTGTCTTTGTGCCAATACCATACCACACCATGACTGTAGCTTCGTAGCACAGTCTGAAGTCAGACAGGTTGATTCCTCCAGGTCCATTCTTTTTTCTCAAGAATGCTTTGGCTATTCAAGGTTTTTGTATTTCCATACAAATTGTGAAATTATTTGTTCTAGCTCTGTGAAAAATACCGTTGGTAGCTTGATAGGGATTACACTGAATCTATAGATTGCTTTGGGTAGTATACTCATTTTCACAATATTGATTGTTCCAATCCATGAACATGGTATATTTCTCCATCTATTTGTGTCATCTTTGATTTCTTTCATCAGTGTTTTATAGTTTTATATATATATATATATATATATATATATGTTTTTTTGTTTCTTTAGGTAGATTTATTCCTAAGTATTTTATTCTTTTCATTGTAATGGTGAATGGAATTGTTTCCTTCTCTGTTTTCTCACTGTTAGTCTATAGGAATGCAAGAGATTTTTGTGTGTTAATTTTATATCCTGCAACTTTACTATATTCATTGATTACCTCTAGTAATGCTCTGGTGGAGTCTTTTAGGGTTTTTTATGTAGAGGATCATGTCATCTGCAAACAGTGAGAGTTTTACTTCTTCTTTTCCCATCTGGATTTCTTTTATTTATTTTCCTTCTCTGATTGCTGTGGCTAAAACTTCCAAAACTATGTTGAATAGTAGTGGTGAGAACGGGCACCCTTGTCTTGTTCCTGACTATAGGGGAAATGTTTTCAATTTTTCACCATTGAGGATAATGTTTGCTGTGGGTTTATTATATATGGCTTTTATTATGTTGAGGTATGTTTCTTCTATTCCTGCTTTCTGGAGGGTTTTTATCATGAATGGATGTTGAATTTTGTCAAAGGCTTTCTCTGCATCTATTGAGATAATCATATGGTTTTTATCTTTCAATTTGTTAATGTGACGTATCATATTGATTGATTTGCGAATATTGAAGAATCCTTGCATCCCTAGGATAAAGCCCACTTGGTGATGATGCATGATCTTTTTAATACATTGTTGGATTCTGTTTGCTAGAAATTTGTTAAGGATTTTTGCATCTATGTTCATCAGTAACACTGGCCTGTAGTTTTCTTTTTTTGTGGCATCTTTGTCTAGTTTTGGTATTAGGGTGATGGTGGCCTCATAGAATGAGTTTGGCAGTTTACCTTCCTCTGCAATTTTCTGGAAGAGTTTGAGTAGGATAGGTGTTAGCTCTTCTATAAATTTTTGGTAGAATTCAGCTGTGAAGCCATCTGATCCTGGGCTTTTGTTTGTTGGAAGATTTTTGATCACAGTTTCGATTTCCATGCTTGTTATGGGTCTGTTAAGATTTTCTATTTCTTCCTGGTTCAGTTTTGGAAGGTTATACTTTTCTAAGAATTTGTCCATTTCTTCCAAGTTGTCCATTTTATTGGCATATAGTTGCTGTTAGTAGTCTCTTATGATCCTTTGTATTTCTGTGTTGTCTGTTGTGATTTCTCCATTTTCATTTCTAATTTTGTTGATTTGATTCTTCTCCCTTTTTTTCTTGATGAGTCTAGCTAATAGTTTGTCTATATTATTTATCTTCTCAAAGAACCAGGTTTTGGTTTTGTTGATTTTTTGTATAGTCTCCTTTGTTTCTTTTTCATTTATTTCTGCCCTAATTTTTTATTATTTCTTTCCTTCTACTAACCCTGGGGTTCTTCATGTCTTCCTTTTCTAGTTGCTTTAGGTGTAAAGTTGGGTTATTTATTCAATTTTTCTCTTGTTCCTTGAGGTAAGCTACACAGAGTTACATAGGGAAGAGAAGAGGGAGGAGGGAGATAGAGATGACCAGGAGGAGAAGAGGGGGAGTCAAAAGGGGAGAGGCCAATCTAGCCAATACTCAGTTCCCTAAGTGTTCCCCACAGCCCAGAACACCCAGAGAGATTCACAAAGTAGAGAAGAGAAGGGGCAGGGAGGAGATAAGAGGTGACCTGGGGGAGAAAAGGGAGAGTTAAAAGGCAAGAGCAATCAAGCCAGTAATCACATCCTTAAGTAAAAATGGGTACTGAATTTTAAGATTCTTAAAGGTACAAAATTGACAATACCAAAAAGCAAAGATTAAGAATCTAGAGTAGATGTTAGCCTCTCAAAAATACAATATTAAAAATACAAAACAAAATCAATCACAAAAGTTATAAAAAATAAATATATGAAATATGCTTTAAAAACAGGGTCTTTTTTTTTGCAAGTTAATAGTAGGTTATAATAGTAGGTTATAAAATTAAAGGAGTAATAAAGAACTTAAAATTTTTTTTAATTTTTAATTAAAGAATTATAATAGTAAAAATATATCTAGAAATTTCTCTGGAGCTGTTCAGGGCAGTGTGAGGTCAGTTTAGTTTCAGATAGTTCTTTGTTCCAGCTAATACTTCTTCTCAAGGTCTACAGGCCCATTCCAAGCTTCTTAGTCAATGCTAACTACAGGGTTTTAATCTGTTGCACCTGTCACTTCCAGAGCGGTTCCCTCTTCTTTATTTTGGTTTCCTCTGTTTCCAAGTCTCTTCAGTGTCTGATTTCCACCCTGACACAAAAGGGCGAAGGTGGTCACTTATTTAGGCCTACTTTGCTGTGGGGAGGGAGGAACACTGCACACAAATATCATTGGCATGTGTGGGGAATGCTCGCAGTGTATGAACCACAGTGGGTTTGCCCCAGCTCACAGCAGTGTGTGCTTTCCCGGTCTACACTGCTCAGGCTCCAGGTTGCTTTGCAGGGGAACTGTCTAAACCGGTCCCTGCATCTCCTGCACTTCACAGTCTAAGCTGCTCAGATACAGGTTCTCAGGTACTCCACAAAGCCACAGACTCGGTTGGGTATGCGTTTTGTGCCCTTTCCAGGTCTGAGCAGCTCAGGCAGCCAGATGCTTGGCGTGCACTGTCCCAGGTGGGCTGTGTGTCTTAATCACCTCCCAGGTCCCAGCAGCTTGGTTTCCCGGTTACGCCGCAAGAACGCTGTCTCAGGCATGCTGTGTGTCTCCTCTGGGGACCTGATCTCTGGCTGCGACCCTTCTGGCAGATGTCAACCGTCTTGGATCCCAGCAAGACTTGGGTTAGCAACTGGGAGCCTGCTCCTGTGCTGGTCTCTGGGGCCGAGACTACCCTTTGTCTTCTGGCTCTGGCTGTCTCCAGCCTGCCTCTCTGCCTCGGGTGGGCGGATGGGCCAATCTGCAGCTGGCTAGCTCTCTTTTGGTATTTGTGCCATCTTTTGTTATGTGAGCGGGCCAGGCTGCACCTTAGGTTAGAGCTTTAGCAGGAAAGTTTGTTTTTTTTTTTTCCTCTTTCTGGCTATCCCCCAGTGTGGGTTGCTATCTCACATTAGCTCCCTCAGATTGTCCTCAGGGCATTCAGGCCCGGTCCTTACCCTAAGCAATGCAGCCTGTGCCTCCCTGTCCAGCCCATGCTTGCTGGTGGCGGACACAAGCGTCTGGGCTAGTTCTCCGCTGGAAGTTGCAGTTAGGCACATATTCTGTGGGGGTTTTTTCCTTCCCTTCCCAGTTATGTTGCCCTCTGAGATTCCAAAACTCCCCACAGACCAGCCAGTGAGAGGGTTTCCTGCTATTTGGAAACTTTTCCTCCTTCACTACTCCCTCTCCAGGACAGGTCTCCACCCCTAACTCTTTTGTCTCTCTTTTTGTCTTTTATATTTTGTTCTATCTCCTTCTGAAGAGAATGGGCTGCCTTTCTGGGTGCCTGGTGTCCTCTGCCAGCATTCAGAAGTTGTCTTGTGCAAGTTGCTCAGCATTCAAATGATCTTTTGATGAATTTGTGTGGGAGAAAGTGGTCTCCCCATCCTATTCCTCCACCATCTTAGGACCGCCTCCACTAGTGTATTTTTATTCATTCCTCAAATCTCAAATCGAGTGTTACTTCTCTCTGTAGCATTCCTTACCTCCCACACCAAGAATGAGTGAAGCAAATAATTACGGATCAACCTGTCCCTTTACAATGGACTACAATCTCCTTGCAAACAGGGACTGGGTTCTACTCATATTTGAAACCCAGTGACCACCACAAAAATACTCCATAAATTCTGCTCAACAAACTGAGTGAATAATAGTCAGATCTAGAAACTTTTCTAGGATAGATCAGCAACTTCTCCCATTGTACACACATTTCTGTCCGTAGCTGATCCAAAATACCTGATTTTGGCCCAGGTCAAATCCCAAATTAGACGATTTCTTAAAAAACACTCTACGCTTTGGGTCGTCCCAATGAATGATCATTTCTTAAAGGAAAGGTTCAACAGTCCCAGATTATCAATATTATTATGTAATTACTCACTAGCTATTTATAAGACAGTGAACCAAAGGTGCCTAGAAAAAGTTTTAATGCAGAATTACTCCCTTCTAGGACTTAAAACTTTGGGTCTAATTCATAAGATCTTCCATAAGTTTCTCTGATAGGTTGGAGGGTATCAACTATCCCCTCTATCACAGTTCCCCAATCAGCCACGGCATACAGAATGTACAAAAACCTAATATTATTATAATAGAGAAAATATACTGTTATATACGTATATGAGCTAAGATGACAACATACAGTAGTGTTTGGCAATGACAGGCTGGTATGGGCAAGGGCTGCTGAGAAGCTAAAATGCTTCCCTATTATATATATTTTATATTATATACTAGAGATTCTATTATTTTCCAATAAAGCTTAGAGATTCAAAATGCTGAGCAGGTTGTTGTTGTTATCTATTCTTGGAGTGGGGTAGGAGAAGATACAGAAGAAAAATAAAAAGGGAAACCCATTATAGAACAGTATCTTTGAAAAAATTTTGCTTTGAATTGACTATTACCTCCTTTATAATATACAATCATAAGTCCCTACCAGACTGTGATTTGAATACCTTCTTTCCTCTCAATAAATGAGAAATTCATTTATTAAATAAATGAATAATACTTTTTTTTTTTTAAAAAAGGAATACATCTGTTCCTTTAAAAGGAAAGAATGAACAAAGTAGAGCCAGCAATAGATGTTCTATAGTTCAAGGTAGCAGGTCAATGTAAAAAATACTTCTTTTGTTCTGAGAAATTAGCAGGTCTCTGAAAGCATTCTTCTCTGGTCCTCTCTAGAGTCCCAGGGACTTCTAAGACTTAGTAGTTATCTGGTCTGCTTTCATTATTGAGCTTCAGCACCTGTGGCATAGATCACCTCAAGAAAATTATTCTTGAAATAAACTGATGCAGTATCTCACAGTAAAATTATTTTAAATTAAGCATTTACTTTATTAAGCAAGACTGGATAGGGTGGGGGAAGGTCCTCATTCTATTTTCCTCAGATGTAAGTATTTCCTGAACTAACTTTTCAAAGATTCAGCAAGACACCAGTTCATAAAATCATTGCCTTCGACATTGATACCAGGAAGCGGCACAGTTGATTTGTACAAACTATGCTCACTTTCACTCAGCAATTTAAAAAAATCCTAAAACTTAAAAAAAAAAAAAACCCACTAAAATTTGTTTGATAAAGTCCAATGAAAATTTATAGTATCAAACTACATAACAATGGCATTGAAATACATACTGAAATGTAATTTCTACCTTAAGTTTTGCATAGCAGTTCTGTAGATGGTCCATATCGCTTCCCAGTTTCAAATTCTGTGTTTCCACATTTTCCTGAGCTAGAAGGTTCTTCCGCTGAAGTACAAGTAGCTCATTCATGCAATTTAAAACAGCAACTATATTTAATTCTCTCTTTGTCTCTTTACCTTTGGATTCTTCATATAATGAAGGAAAACCGAAAGTAGTCAATTCCTAGTAGGAGAAAATGTTTTCCTAAAAGTTGGTTACTGACAACTTAGTAAATAAACAAAAGACAGAAATCTCTTCTGAGAAAGAAAACTATCCTAAGATACTTAAGAGAATAGTACCTATGCCAAAGGACAAAGAATTAAGAGACCTGGGCTCTTTCAGCCTCTGCTCTACAATTACCTGTGGTCTGGAATAGGCACTTAGGTTTCTACATGTAAAATAAGGGTAAGGCTCCCCCTGGCAGAGCTCCTGGAGTGATGAGGGAGCTGACCGGCTCCAGACAAAAGCATTCAGCTGGTATCTAGACTAGATGGTCACCAAGGTTCTCTGCAAATCTTATATAAGTTTCGGGCCAATATGTAACATATGTGTGCTTGACAAGTTTACCACTCTTATGTACTACTGTATAACATGATTTGTTATTTATTGTATCTTACAAAAAAAAAGTTACCTGATCAAGATATGAGATACTTTGCTCAATATTCTCTTCTGTGCAGAAGGCACTAAAATAACTGTGCACATTTTTTGATAAAGGTATTGAAGAACATAGCACTTGTTGTGAGTATAAACTTGATGGAGACATCTTTGTTTCTGAGGTATATTGAGAGATAGTTTTGCTTTCTGAAAGAATCAATAAAATGCATTTACATAAATAATTTGCAAAAGTGCATGCAAAGCTAATAACATGATCTTCATTACCAAAGACTGTGAACTACAGAAACACTGTTTTTTCAAGTTAAGGCAAAGCTGGTTTTTGTATGAAACCTATACAATATTTTCCAAAAAATATACAATAAAGTGGTGCTCTTAGAAGGCATGTTAAGTTGCAATATTCTATCTTAAAAATTAACAGTACGTTAGATTTATAAAACTGCTAGGCAAAACCTACTTGTCTATGCACTCAAACTTTATGTGATTAAAGGAATAAATCAGAGAAATATACTGAGGTAGCCAATGAATTTATTTCAAACGCAGAAAAATCTCCTCAAGTAATCAACTATTCAGCCAAAGCACTTAACCCTACTAATAAGGCACAATTCTTAGCTCTCCCTGATGATTTTACTAAAGAAAGATGAAAATTATATATTTTACTCCTATTTATGTCTCTCTCTAGGTACATCTTCAATATTTCTGGCAGTTATAGTGTCACTGAAAATTAACATTTGCAATTACTGTTCTAGCTTACAACTATTCTAAACTCTGTTACCTGAAGACAGACCTGGATCTGTAACAGTCATCCAATCTCCCATAGCAATCACCAGAGCCAGGATACCTGAGGAACCAATTCAGCAGTGACACATTCAGCCCAGCTGCTGTCAGGCTTCTATGTAGGCATTTCCTTAGAAAACAAATCACAGAATAAGAGCATCGAATTAAACATATGAAGGCAAATATAAAGTCAATGTGTCAGAGATAGTCATACGTGCTTCAAACCAGGATTCTGTATTACTCTCATGTACTATCATATAGAACACAGTAAAGCACAATAATAAAAATTATGTGTGTGTGTGTAAGTTCAGTTCAGTTCAGTCACTCAGTCGTGTCCAACTCTTTGCGACCCCATGGACTGCAGCACACCAGGCCTCTCTGTCCATTAGCAACTCCTGGAGTTTACCCAAACTCGTGTCCATTGAGTCGGTGATGCCATCCAACTATCTCATCCTCTGTCGTCCCCTTCTCCTGCCACCTTCAATCTTTCCCAGCATCAGGGTCTTTTCAAATGAGTCAGTTCTTTGCATCAGGTGTCCAAAGTATTGGAGTTTCAGCTTTAGCGTCATGATTTTCTTTAGGATGGACTAGTTGGATCTCCTTGAAGTCCAAGAGACTCTTAAGAGTCTTCTCCAATACCACAATTCAAGATTCTGGCTTGTGCTTCATCCAGCCCAGCATTTCACATGATAAGCAAGGTGACAATATACACCCTTGACGTACTCCTTTCCCGATTTGGAACCAGACTGTTGTTCCATGTCTAGTTCTAACTGTTGCTTCCTGACCTCCATACAGATTTCTCAAGAGGCAGGTCAGGTGGTCTGGTAGGAATGGCAAACCACTTCAGTATTCTTGCCTTGAGAACCCCATGAACAGTATTAACAGTGTGTGTGTAAGGATCAAGGTTAAAAGGCTTCTCAAGTTATAGTAAGGTATTCACATTACTTCACATATACAAAGTACATGATCTGACTCACAATATAAACCTAAGGTACAGAACTGTACTAGATATTGGAATGGGTTACCATTTCCTACTCCAAGGGATCTTCCCAACCTGGGGATCAAACCCGTGTCTCTTGCATCTCCCGCACTGGCAGGCGGGTTCTTTACCACTGAGCCACCTGGAAAGCCCTAATAAATATTTCCAAATTGTATCCTTTAAAGTAAAATTCCTACTTTACTTTACTTTTTTGAAAAGAAAAAAATTTCTTGGCCAGCATTCCCATTTGTTTGTTTGAAGTTTTTACTAACTATATTAGCAAAACTTTTAATTAGTGTTGGCATGGATGCACTGAAATGAATACTGCCATACACTGCTCTCCAGAAAGATTAGATCAATTTATACTGCTGCTGCTGCTGCTGCTAAGTCGCTTCAGTCATGTCCGACTCTGTGCAACCCCACAGACGGCAGCCCACCAGGCTTCCCCATCCCTGGGATTCTCCAGGCAAGAACACTGGAGTGGGTTGCCATCTCCTTCTCCAATGTGTGAAAATGAGAAGTGAAAGTGAAGTTGCTCAGTCCTGTCTGTAGCAATTCGACAATATGTATCAAAGTCTTAATAATGAAAATATATTTTGATCCAGAAATTCCACTGTTAAAACTTAATCCTAATAAAATAACATCTTCCACAAAGATTCACCTACATATTGTTCCTTATAATATGAAAAAGACAGAAATCACTTATATGTTCTACAACAGGAGATTGGTTATATAATACATTTATATACTGAACACTGTGCATCCTTTAAACTCAATCATTCAGAATTAGAGTGGCTAACAAATACACAAAAGGCAAGAAAGGTATATGAATCAAGTAGACTAAGTATACGAAACACATAAACTTTTTCGTCTACCATTCATACTTCTATTTTTCTATAGAGATAACAGAAGTAGTAAATATTTCTCCACCGTGAAAATTCAAGTGAAATTATAAATGGCAACTGGAAATTGATTTCAAGGTCAGGGACAGGAGGAGAGAGGTGAAGACGGGAGGCAAACTGGAGAACACACGTCAATACTTTGGACAGCTGCTTCCCGCCACAGTAAACTGTGGCCAGATGAGAAAGCAACTCCTATGTTGGTACATCATTTCGAGAGATGTTGAGATGCTGGATTTCTCTGTGAAATCTTCAAATAATATTAGCAGCTAATTACAAACATGAATTATGCAAGCTACCCTGTGCAAAGGCGGAATGGCTAGAAGGGGGAGATCAGAGCACCACACATTTTGATCTGAGAGGTGGTTACTTAGGTACACATATCAGTACAATTCGTCAAGCTGTACACTTAAGACCTGTGCACTTGACTCAATAGAAGTTATACCTCAAACACCACCATGTTTTAATAAGCCAAATAAAATGTGTCTTTAGGCCAGATTTGGACTATAGCTGGAGAGTTTATCATACCACTTCTCTTTTGAATACGAAAGATGTGGGAGAATATTCACAATATGATGTTAAAGTGAGACGAAATCTTTCATTCATTCAGTAAAATTTTAACTGTGCTACTACATGCTAGCATGCTTTTCTAGGCATAGGGAAAGCCCTGCTCTCAGGAAGTCCACATTCTGGTGGGGTAGAAATAGATCAGAAGTAAGCAATAAATTACAGTAACATCACACTCATTGTGATGAGAAAACACTAATGAGAGAATGCAGGGGGTGGGGGGAATATCTGGATCAGTCAAGGACAGCTGCACTGAGATGCTGATGTCTGAACTGAGACCTAAATGATACGGAATCATCAACCACAAAATATAGCCAATGACCAGAGAAGCCCAGGTGGAGAAAACAGCACATACAAAACCCAGGATGGAAAGAACCTGGTACATATGAAAACCTTAAAAACAGCCAGTATACCTGAAGCACAGTAACAGAGGTACAAAGCTGGATTTCCTCTAAACAGCAATGAAAAGCAATGTGATCCCCTTTAGGCTTTAAAAAATATCATTACGACCACTCTGCCCTATGAGATTACAGGGGGCAACAGTGGGCACTGAAGAAATCAAGCTACTACAATAATTCAGGCAAGAAGACCAGAGTTACAGTATGTCTCTCTTCAGTGAAAGCAGAGACACATGGACAAATTAAGGATGTGTCCTGGAGACAGAACCTTCAGGATTTATAGATGGATTGGAACAAGGTCAAAAGAGAGACGACAATTCCTAGATCACACAGCAACATAAAATATATACTCGTGCAAATCACTATATGTGATTTGCATACATATTATGCAATTCACAGTTATGTGATATCACATATCACAATTACGTGATAAAATGCCACATATTATACACATAACATATTATGATGTCATACACATAAACATAGAAGGTTTTCTAGGCTAGCACTTATCTTTTGCTATTTTGCTACTTATGTGTTTTGGGAAGAACACCTTGAACTCTTGTACTTTCCACTGACCTTAAATGGGTGTCTTTAGCAACAGGAAGAACAGGGTAAGAGTTGAATCTGCACTTAGAAAGAAAAACGATCTCACTTTTGGTTTTCAGAAATAGTAGCTATAAGCAAAACAGAATCCAAGGGACAATAAACCCAACAATTCTAACCTGACTTTGGTTTGGGTAAGTTACTTTAACTTCTCCAAGCCCTAGTTTCCTCATGGGTAAATTGCCATTATCTTCTAAGGATTGAGATAATGCACATAAAATATTTATTTAGCAACTGCCTGGCATATGGGACACATGTAATTAATATCAGTTGTTATCATCATCATCCCAACATGGATCTGATTGGTATAAATGACAGGATTCTAAAATGCATTGCTGCTCTAAGACTTCAACATAAATCCTCAGGGGACCTGAGACACATCACTAGAAAACCTACCACTGGCTCTAAGTGCCTTTTCTCCTCATACAGAAAGATTATTAAACACCAAAATATGTCTAATACAATTCGTTGTTGTTCAGTCACTAACTCGTGTCTGACCCTGCAATCCCACAGACTACAGCACACTAGGCTTAAACCTCCACTATCTCCCGGAGTTTCCTCAGGTTCCTGCCCATTGAGTCAATGATCTACTACATATCCACACTTTAAAACTGTAACTTAAGTGAGTTACTCTTAAGTGTGTGTTTAGCTCTCCAATGTCTACAGGTTTCAACAGTAAATTGTTCCCTGTCCTGCTAAAAACAAAAACATAGTTGTAAATATTCAGGTCTAGTTAAATATCCAAAGTGAAAACCAAAACTACTCTTCTGTTCAATGAGGTACCAAATTACACACACTGAGGCTTGTGATAAAATGTCACCTAGCCAGTCTTTTCAAGAATAAGCAAACTATGCTATACGTGTCTCCTGAGAAACCTGTATGAGGGTCAAAAAGCAACAGAATCAGACATGGAACAACTGAATGGTTCAAAATTGGGAAAGGAGTACGTCAAGACTGTATGTTATCAACCTACTTAGTTAAATTATACGCAGAGTGAGTTCAGTTCAGTCACTCAGTCATGTCCAACTCTAGGACTCCATGGACTGCAGCACACCAGGCTACCCTATCAATCACCAATTTCTAGCGCTTACTCAAACTCACGTCCATCAAGTCGGTGATGCCATCCAACTATCTCATCCTCCATCGCCCCACTCTCCTCCCACCTTCAATCTTCCCCAGCAGCAGGGTCTTTTCCAATGGTCGGTTCTTCCCATCAGGTGGCCAAAGTTTTGGAGTTTCAACTTCACCATCAGTCCTTCCAATGAATATTCAGGACTGATTTCCTTTAGGATGGACTGGTTGAATCTCTTTGCAGTCCAAGGGACTCTCAGGAGTCTTCTCCAAAACCATAGTTCAAAAGCATCAATTCTTCAGTGCTCACCTTTCTTTATAGTCCAACTCTCACATCTATACATGACTACTGGAAAAACCAGAGATTTGACTAGATGGACCTTTATTGGCAAAGTAATGTCTCTGCTTTTTAATATGCTGTCTAGGTTGGTCATAGTTTTTCTTCTAAGGAGCAAGCATCTTTTAATTTCATGGCTGCAGTCACCATCTGCCGTGATTTTGGAGCAAAAAAAAAAAAAAAGTCTGTTACAGTTTTCAGTTTCCCCACCTATTTGCCATGAAGTGAAGTTTTCTGAATGTTGAGTTTTAAGCCAACTTTTTCACTCTTCTCTTTCACTTTCACCAAGAGGCTCTTTAGTTCTTCTTTGCTTTTTGCCATAAGGGTGGTGTCATCTGCATATCTGAGGTTATTGATATTTTTCCCAGCGTGTGCTTCATCCAGCCCGGCATCTCACATGATGTACTCTGCATGTAAGTTAAATAAGCAGGGTGTCAATATACAGCCTTGACATACTCCTTTCCCAATTTGAAACCAGTCCATTGCTCCATGTACAGTTCTAACTATTACTTCTTGACCTGCACACAGATTTCTCAGGAGGCAGGGAAGATGGTCTGGTATTCCCATCTCTTGAAGAATTTTCTAGTTTGTTGTGATCCACACAGTCAAAGGCTTTGGCATAGTCAATAAAGAAGATGTTTTTCTGGAACTCTCTTGCTTTTTCAATGAACCAGTGGATGTTGGCAATTTGATCTCTGGTTCCTCTGCCCTTTCTAAATCCAGCTTGAACATCTGGAAGTTCATGGTTCATGTATTGCTGAAGCCTAGCTTAGAGATTCTGAGCATTACTTCGCTAACATGTGAGATGAGTGCAACTGTGCGGTAGTTTGAACATTCTTCGCCATTGCCTTTCTTTGGGATTGGAATGAAAACTGACCTTTTCCAGTCCTGTGGCCACTGCTGAGTTTTCCACATTTGCTGGCATATTGAGTGCAGCACTTTCACAGCATCATCTTTCAGGATTTGAAAGATCTCAACTGGAATCCCATCACCTCCACTAGCTTTGTTCATAGTGATGCTTCCTAAGGCCCACTTGACTTCACATTCCAGGATGTCTGGCGCTGGGTGAGTGATCACACCACTGTGGTTATCTGGGTCATGAAGATCTTTTTCGTATAGTTTCTGTGTATTCTTGCCACCTCTTCTTAATATCTTCTGCTTCCGTTAGGTCCATCCCATTTCTGTCCTTTATTATGCTCCTCTTTGCATGAAATGTTTCCTTGGTATCTCTAAGTTTCTTGAAGAGATCTTTAGTCTTTCCCATTCTATTGTTTTCCTCTATTTCTTTGCATGGATCACTGAGGAAAGCCTTCTTATCTCTCCTTACTATTCTTTGGAACTCTGCATTCAAATGGGTATATCTTTCCTTTTCTCCTTTGCCTTTAGCTGCTCTTCTTTTCTAAGCTATTTGTAAGGACTCCTCAAACCACCATCTGCCTTTTTGCATTTCTTTTTCTTGGGGATGGTCTTGATCACTGCCTCCTGTACAATGTCATGAACCTCCATCTGTATAGTTCAGGCACTCTATCAGACCTAATCCCTTGATTTTATTTGTCACTTCAACTGTATAATCATAAGGGATTTAATTTAGGCCATACTTGAATGGTCTAGTGGTTTTCCCTACTTTCTTCAATTTAAGTCTGAATTTGGCAATAAGGAGTTCATGATCTGAGCCACAGTCAGCTCCCAGTCTTGTTTTTGCTGACTGTATAGAGCTTCTCCATCTTTGGCTGCAAAGAATATAATCAATCTGATTTCAGTGTTGACCATCTAGTGATGTCCATGTATAGAGTCTTGTCTTGTGTTGTTGGAAGAGAGGTTTGCTATGACCAGTGCATTCTCTTGGCAAAATTCTGTTAGCCTTTGCCCTGCTTCATTCTGTACTCCAAGGCCAAATTTGCCTGTTACTCCAGGTATTTCTTGACTTCCTACTTTTGCATTCCAGTCCCCTATAATGAAAAGGACATCTTTTTTTGGTGTTAGTTCTAGCAGGTCTTATAGGTCTTCATAGCACAATTCAACTTCAGCTTCTTTAGGATTACTCGTTGGGGCATAGACTTGAATTACTGTGATACTGAATGGTTTGCCTTGGAAATGAACAGAGATCATTCTGTCGTTTTTCAGACTGCATCCAAGTATTGTATTTCAGATTCTTTTGTTAACTATGATGGCTACTCCATTTCATCTAAGGGATTCTTACCCACAGTAGTAGATATAATGGTCATCTGAGTTAAATTCACCCATTCCAGTCCATTTTAGTTCACTGATTCCCAAAATGTTGATGTTAACTCTTGCCATCTCCTGTTTGACCACTTTCAATTTGCCTTGATCCATGGACCTAACATTCTACATTCCTATGCAATATTGCTCTTTACAGCACTGGACTTTACTTCCATCACCAGTCACATCCACAACTGGGTATTGTTTTTGCTTTGGCTCCATCTTTTCATTCTCCAGTAGCATACTGGGCACCTACCAACCTGTGGAGTACATCTTTCAGTGTCCTATCTTTTTGCCTTTTCATACTGTTCATGGGGTTCCCAAGACAAGAATACTAAAGTTATTTGCCATTCCCTTCTCCAGTGGACCACATTTTGTCAGAATTCTCCACCATGACCCATCTATCTTGGGTGGCCCTACAAGGCATGGCTCATGGTTTTACTGAACTAGAGAAGGCTGTGGTCCAATTAATCAGTTTGATTATTTTTCTGTAACTCTGGTTTTCATTCTGACTGATAGATAAGGATAAGAGGCTTATGAAAGTTTCCTGATAGGAGAGACTGACTGAGGGGGAAACTACACCCTGTTCTGATGGGCAGGGCCATGCTCAGTAAATCTTTAATCCAATTATATGCAGAAAGAAAGAAAGAAAGTGAAAGTGAAGTCACTCAGTCGTGTCTGACTCTTTGAGATCCCGTGGACTGTAGTCCACCAGGCTCCTCCGTCCATGGGATTCTCCAGGCAAGAATACTGGAGTGGGTTGCCATTTCCTTCTCCAGGGGATCTTCCTGACCCAGGGATCGAACCCAGGTCTCCTTCATTGCAGGCAGACGCTTTAAGCTCTGAGCCACCAGGGAAGCCAATTATATGCAGAGTATGTGTGAAATGCCAGGATGGATGAAGCACAAGCTGGAATCAGGATTGCCACCAGAAATATCAACAACCTCAGATATGCAGATACCACCACCTTTATGGCAGAAAGTAAAGAGGAAGTAATGAGCCTCTTGATGAAGGTGAAAGAAGAGAGTGAAAAAGTTGGCTTGGTATCCAGTCCCACCAGCTCATGGCAAACAGATGGAGAAACAATGGAAATAAGTGACAGACTTTATTTTGTGGGGCTCCAAAATCACTGCAGATGGTGACTGCAGCCATGAAATTAAAAGATGCAAAAAATAAAATAAAATAAAATAAAAGACGCTTGCTCCTTGGAAGTAAAGCTATGACCAACCTAGACAGCATATTAGAAAGCAGAGCCATTACTTTGCCGACCAACATCCATCTAGTCAAAGCTATGGTTTTTCCAATAGTCATGTAGGGATGTGAGAGTTGGACTATCGAGAAAGTTGAGTACCAAAGAACTGATGCTTTTGAACTGTGGTGTTGGAGAAGACTCTTGAGAGTCCCTTGGACTCTGCAAGGAGATTCAACCAGTCCATCCTAAAGTAAATCAGCCCGGAATATTCACTGGAAGGACTTTTGCTGAAGCTGAAACTCCAATACTCTGGCCACCTGATGTGAAGAACTAACTCACTGGAGAAGACCCTGATGCTGGGAAAGATTGAAGATAGCAGACGGAGATGACAGAGGATGAGATGGTCGGATGCTATCACTGACTCTATGGACATGAGTTTGAGCAATCTCCGGGAGTTGGTGTCAGACAGGTAAGCCTGGCGTTCTGCAGTTCATGGGGTAGCAAAAAGTCTGACACGATTGAGCAACTGAACTGAACTGAATCTATAACGCCCAATTCTCTTTATATACCTTGGATTAGAGTAGCTGCCCAAATTCCCAAAATCATGAATGAATTTTATGAGCAAGACATAAGGATTAAGAATTTAAGATCTGGTCAAAGATACTTCATTCATTTAAGATGGATGGGAACAGTCAAATCTATAAAGTAACCCATAAGTAACAATTTTTTCTCCTACACATCAGAAAGACATAGTTTTGTTCCTTCCTAGTGAATAACATATATATAGGCACATAATAAACTTTCACATTTCAAGTACTCCTCAATGTACATTCCAATAAATCTTCATAAGAGAAAACCTTACTAATTGCAGTAAAATTGCAAACTTTAGTAAAAATGTTATCTCACTATTTCTGAAGAACTACTCTGGCATCCATCTATGTTGCTATGGGACCCAAGTACAACACAATATACCTCAGTGTAAAATAAGCAAGGGTAATCTGGTCTTTTCTGGGTGGATTATGCTAAAGTCAAGAATTATCAGGTAGCCATTTTTTAGGTTAGAATCCTGGCAGAAAATTGAGAAGCAGTGAGACAGCATATTAAAAAGCAGAGACATTATTTTGCCAACAAAGGTCCGTCTAGTCAAGGCTACGGTTTTTCCAGTAGTCATGAATGGATGTGAGAGTTGGACTATAAAGAAAGCTGAGCATCAAAGAATTGATGCTTTTGAGCTGTGGTGTTGGAGAAGGCTCTTGAGAGTCCCTTGGACTTCAAGGAGATCCAACCAGTCCATCCTAAAGGAGATCAGTCCTGGGTGTTCATTGGAAGGACTGATGTTGAAGCTGAAACTCCAATACTTTGGCCACCTGATGCGAAGAGCTGACTCCTTTGAAAAGACCCTGATGCTGGGAAAGATTGAGGGTAGGAGGAGAAGGGGAAGACAGAGGATGAGATGGCTGGGTGGCATCACTGACTCGATGGACATGGGTTTGGGTAGACTCCAGCAGTTGGTGATGGACAGGGATGCATGGCGCACTGTGGTTCATGGGGTCACAGAGTTGGACATGACTGAGCAACTGAACTGAACTGAGACAGTTGAACATAACGATTTACACTGTTTCTGAAAGAAAATGAGGATTTTAGTAAGTTTCCAAAAAGAAATCCATCATTCTTCATGTCAAATTATTTTCTTTCATATGTATTTATCTATATTACAGATAGGAAACTCGGGCTCAAAGAAGTCAACAAGGACTGCCTGAGGTCACACTTGTAATGGGTTGTGAAGTTCAGTTCAGTTGCTCAGTTGCGTCTGACTCTTGAAGCCTAGACACAAATCTCCATCTTTAAACTGGTGCTCTTTTCACTCTACCATTCAGTCTTTCAACACCGTACACACAAATCCATTGATTAATCTCTCTATGTTAAAAGTAGAATATAATGAAAGATTTTCATCACTGTTCTTTAAAAGACTGAGTACCTCTAATTCATTTTAAGTGATTCCACTCAGAACACACAATTCTTAAAGGATCTTACCTACTATTTAAATTGAGATACACTTCTGAACTTCTCCCCTGCTGTGCTACCAATAATAGCTTTTTACTCACTTATGAACACTCTGCTTTAAAAAGGCATAAAGACAATGCCTAGAAATGAGATCAGTTTCACAAAAAGTTTAATGAGGGTGGAAGTAAGTCATTTAACCATTTATCCCTAAAATATTAAGACATCATCAAATACAAGTTTATGGGTCTTTAGCAAGAACATTTGTGGTTCTAGGTTAATTACATGTGTTTTTTCCAATAGAAATGTTCCTTGCCTGATTCTTCTTCCTTCTTCCCCAAAGACTCAGGGTTGCACAATATATATCAACCACGTATAGAATTTTAGGGTAGGCAGCCTGTAGATTATTCTGTTCCTTTAGATGATTCTGTTCCTTCAGTGTGGGCTGTATTTAGTGACTAGCTTCTAATAAACAGAATAAAGCAGAAGTGATTAGATTTTACTTTCATTAGGTTATAAAAAAGGTCATGCCTTACATTTGGGGTCATTCCTGGTAGCTCAGATGGTAAAGAATTTGCCTGCAGTACAAATTGGCTTTGATCCCTGGGTTGGGAAGATTCACCTGGAGAAGAGAATGGCTACCCACTCCAGTGTTCTTGCCTGGGAAATTTGAAGGACAGGGGAACCTGGCACACTACAGTCCACAGGATCTCTAAGAGTCAGACACAACTGAGCGACTAACACCTTCACACCTTCACTCACTCAAGGTATCTTGGATCCCTCTTTCTGGAGAAAGCAAGCTGTCACAGCTGTCCTGTGGCAAGCAGCCCCATGAAAGGCCAATGTGGCAATGAACCAATGTCTCCAGCCAACAGTCAGTGAGGGCTCGAGGCCAGCCAGCAGCCACGCGAGTGAGTCTGGAAGTAGATCCTCCCCAGTCAAGCCTTGAGATGCCTGCAGCCTTGGCCAACACTTACAGCAGCCTAGTGAGAGACCCTGGGCCAGAGGCACCCAGCTAAGTGGCACCCAGATTCCCAATGGACAAAAGCTTGGAGATAAATGACTTATTTTAAGCTGCTGAATTCTGGAGTAATGTGTTATGTATGCAGCAATAGATAACACAAGTTTATATACACATATATGTATTGAATTGTTGAGTCCCTTCCATAATTATGTTTCTTGCTGAAACATAACTAAAGTGACACCATGCACAACAAAAGCAACTCATCAGGTTTATGACAATGATACCATGCAGTATTACAACTAATCATCTCATACATTTTTAGTTTACTAGTTTATCAACTTCTAAACTAGGGTGAGAAATGTATTCATCTCTGTATCCAACAGTTCCTGAAACACAGGAGGTGCTCAAGCAGACATTTATTACATGAACCAAGTCCCACATCTGGCACACTCACTTCAGCCTGTGTGCTCCACTTGTGCTTTCTTCTTTCAGCCGCCCCCAAACTAACATTTCTTCAAAGCCCAGATCACCCACCATCATCCTGTTCACAGAGTCCAAGGAACTCTATTCTCTGGGTCCTTCTAATTTATTTCACTTTTCCATCTAGACTCCTGAGTCACATTCTCTACTTCTGTACCCATCACCCATTTTAATAGAATAATCAATGAATACCCAAGTAAATAACTGATGATAAATTAGCACATTCATTCCAGCAAGCAGAAGTGGATAAACAAAAACAGCAATGGAAGAGAAGCACAAGATGTGAGTCCTTTAGAGAAAAGAACTACTCTTCATCATCTCCCAAATCTCTCCTAACACTTCTACCCACGGAAAGAGAGCTTGGCAGAAACCTAAGTGATGTTTTGATTACAAGATTTCCTTCACACAGTACACTATTTTAACTGTTCTTTTCAAGTTCACTTGAAATTCAAACTTGAGAAGGCACAACTGCCTACCTCATCAGAGTTCTAAGACAAATTTCAATCAAGTGTCAGATAATATTGCTTTTTTCATTATACAGGAAGGTAGTAACATGATACTATCTGGACTTCTAAACATTACACAGGATTTTCCACAAATAACCAACTAAAGTCTTTGCTAAAATCTCACAGAGTTACCCAACTTTGGGTTAAGAAAATAAAATTCTTAAAGTCTTTAAACATTAGTCCTTATAAATTCAGCCATAAAACTTTAGAATTTAGTTATCTGCATACTTTAATAAATGCTATTACTCTCAAAAACCAAATACTTTATGATTACATGGAAAAATACTATGTTCTACTATGGTTTTATTCCAAAGTAAACTATAGCTTTCAATTCAATTATTAATACCTGTTACCTCACATAAAACTATTCAAATATGCATATCAGTACAGATAAATCCTAAATTCAACCTCTTAGAATCTACTTTTTACAAATTTAAGATCTAAATGATTTCATCTGAGTGGCATAATAGTATAGATTTTTCCATAGAAATAAACTCTTCTCCATAAATTAAATTTTAATATATATCTGAATGGCTGAAACTCAAAATCTGATATCCCTTTAATTACCCGCCTTGCTGCTGAGTTTGTGGTTCTGAGGACCTATAGTTGGGGACACAGTGCAAGTACTGTGAGCCTTGCAGGCCTGGGCAGACAGGCCATATCCTGACCAAGTCTCTCAGCTGGTTTCCTTACCCAGAAAACAGGGTGACACTACCTACTTTGCAGGGTGGTTATGGGTATTTAGTGACGTAAGTGGTAAAAACTCAGTACCGAATACCTAGGGAACTGATCTAACAAACACATGTCAGGTGCTGTTCTAAATGCTATAAAAACTTATGAAGGCAACCGTCACAACAACCCTGAGTCATCACATTATTTCCCTTTTCAGTGATAAGGGACATGAAGTACAGAAAAGCTACGTAATTTGCCCAAGGTCACACAGCTGGCAAATGGCAGAATCGGAGGCTATTGCCCACTCCACATGCCAGAGCCCAGGTTGCTGCTTCATGGATGAGAGGCCCAAGAACAGTACCTGCTACCACCACTCATTAGAGCATTTGGGCAAAACTGCACAAAATAGTGTACAGACACAAACTGCAGGAAAATTTTTCCCATGTATCCTTTTGAGCTGAGGGAGACAATTGCCGTAAAACTCCAAGTCAGAATCTTCCATTAGAAAGCTACCCTCTTAGCAGCTTAGGGAGCAGGAAGCTACGTCAAATCCCTTATAAACACCTTGACCCAGATACTGCTGCAGTATGAGAAACAGTACTTAAAGCACAGGGTCCAAAGTCAGACCACCTGGTTTCAAACTCAGTTCCAGCATTTACAAGGTAAGTGGCTCTGAACAGAAATATCTGGACCTCATTTTCTTTATCTGCAAAAGGAGAGTAAAACCAGTCTTTACCTCAAAGGATTATGATAAAAAATCCAAATTAAATAATTATGGTTAAGTAATAAACTTAGCTTTAAATGTACTTATAACTTTTTTAAATAAGTATATTCATGCAAAGGACTTAAAACAGAGTCTTGGGTATATGGTAAGTGCTCAATAAATGTTAGCTATTAGATATTTTACTAATTTGGAATATTTCCATGATATTTTATAAGTTTAAAGAAAAGGCTGTAGGACAATAACATGATCTTATTTGGTCTTTTTAAAAAATCTAAAGAATGTTCAAACTACTATACAATTGTGCTCATTTCACATGCCAGCAAGGTAATGCTCAAAATCCTTCAAGCTAGGCTTCAACAGTACGTGAACAAAGAAATTCCCAATGTACAAGCTGGATTTAGAAAAGGCAGAGGGACCAGATATCAAACAGCAAAATCTGTCAGATTAAAGAAAAGGCAAGGGAATTTAGGAAAAACATCTACTGCTTCACTGACGAGGCTAAAGCCTTTGACTATGTGGATCACAACTAACTGTGAAAAATTCTTAAAGAGATGGGAATACCAGACCACCTTACCTGCCTCTTGAGAAACCTGTATGTGGGTCAGAACGCAAGTCAGAGATGAACATGCAACAAAAGACTGGTTAAAAATTGGGAAAGGAGTACATCAAGGCTGCATATTGTCACCCTGCTTACTTAACTTCTATGCAGAGTACATCATAAGAAATGCCAGGCTGGATGAATCACAAGCTGGAATCAAGATTGCCAGCAGAAATATCAACAACCTCAGATATTCAGATAATACCAACCTAATGGCAGAAAGTGAAGAACTAAAAAGAGCCTCTTGATGAAGGTGAAAGAAGAGAGTTAAAAAGCTGGCTTAAAACTCAACACTCAAAAAACTAAGATCACGGCATCTGGTCCCATCACTTCATGGAAAATAGATGGGGTAAAAGTGGAAACAGTGGCAGATTTTATTTTCTTGGGCTCCAAAATCACTGCTGATGGTGACTGTAGCCACGAAATTAAAAAACGCTTACTCCTTGGACGAAAAACCATGAAAAACCTAAATAGCATGTTGAAAAGCAGAGACATCACTTTGCCAACAAAGGTCCATACAGTTAAAGCAAGGTATTTTCAGTAGTCATGTATGGATGTTGAGAGTTGACCATAAAGGTTGAGCACCAAAGAATTGATGCTTTTGAACTGTGGTGTTGGAGAAGACTCTTGAGAGTCCCCTGGACTGCAAGGGGATCCAACCAGTCCATCCTAGAGGAGATCAGTCCTGGGTGTTCATTGGTAGGACTAATGTTGAAGCTGAAACTCCAATTTGGCCACCTCATGAGAAGAGCTGACTCATTTGAAAAGATCCTGATGCTGGGAAAGATTGAGGGCAGGAAAAGAAGGTGACGACAGAGGATGAGATGGTTGGATGGCATCACCGACTCAATGGACATGGGTTTGGATGAACTCAGGGAGTTGGTGATGGACAGGGAGGCCTGGTGTGCTGCGGTTCCATGGGGTTGCAAGGAGTCGGATACGACTGAGCGACTGAACTGACCTATGGTGTTGGAGAAGACTCATCTTGAGAGTCCCCTGGACTCTTGTAAGATCAAACCAGTCAATCCTAAAGGAAATCAACGCTGAATATTCACTACAAGGACTGATGCTGAAGCTCCAATACTTCGGCTACCTGATATGAAGAGCTGACTCATTGGAAAAGACCCTGAGGCTGGGAAAGACTGAAGGTAAAAGGAGAAGGGGATGACAGAGGATGAGATGGTTGGATGGACATGAGTTTGAGCAAACTCCAAGAGACAATGAAGGACAGGGAAGCCTGGTGCACTACTGACCATGGGGTCGTGACTAAAAAAACAACAATATACGAATGTATATTCACATAAAAGTTTTGCTCTGTAACGTTTGTTCAAGAACAGAAAAAATTAGAAGACAAGACCAAGACCAACCTGGGAGTAGAAAAGAGAAGGACAAGGGCAGGACATCCATCCCCTTCACAACATATTTTCACACACAAAGGTATTATGAATAATCCCTTTTTTTGCGCCTTCCAAATTTTCTATAAGTGAATGCGTTTTTCATATGAGAAATAAAATCCACATTTTAAAAAGGCAATTACAGAGATAAGCAGAGAAAATGGGGGAGAGTAAGTAGCACCAAAACTCACCAAAACTAAAAGCAGAATGGCATGATTGATAAAAAATATAAAACACTTATCTTCAGACTAATCAGTTAAGCGGCCCTGAAGAGCAAAAGTTGATTAGAAATATACAAATGTCCCAGAGTTATTCAGACAGTCAATTATGTAAGTGAAATAGAACTTTACCAGAGGTCAGTAGTTTGCAGTTTTAGATGGCAACCCAGCAGTCCACAAAAATTTGAAATGCGTAAGTCTTTCTGCTAATCAATTATACTTCTAGGCATCTATTACTGCATATTCAATCATACAAGTTAGCAAGCATGACATATAAGAACACTGTTGACTACAGCTTTATTTTTAATGGCAAGAAATTTGAGAAAATTTAAATATTAATAAGGAGGGAATTCCCTGGAAGTCCAGTGGTTAGGACTCCATGCTTCCAATGCAGGGGGCCCTGATCCGGGAATTAAGATCCTACAAGCCCCATGACGCAGCCAAATGAATCAATGAATGAATAAATAAATATCAATAGAGAAACAGTTAAAAATCAATATATATGGTATAGTCAAAAGAAGGGTACTCTGGGATTAATAAAGTGAAGTAGATTTGCATATAGTGTGAAAAAAAAAGTGATGAAAAACAAAAATATTTTGACTACCATTTTTTGCTACATTATCTAAATACATTTAGGCGAACAGTACGGAAAGGTTACGAACTGTTAGTGAAGACAGCCCTGGGGAATGGGATGCGTGGGTGTAGTGAGGCCAGTGTTTTCACTTCTACAGCACACCTGTATACAGCTGGATATTCTAAGGCATGTACTGTTCTGCAACATTTTTAGAGGTAGTGGATTCATGCACGGTTAATGAGATGGTATGGATGCACTTTAATCCCAGACAGGAGCACCGCTGCCTTTTAGTGAAAACATCAATGTAGACAAATGATAAATGCTCCCCATCAATCAATGACACTTCCAGAACCTACACCCTCCTCATGATCACATATACAAGTGAGCAACGGTGCTGCACTCTTCACACTGACCCTGGCCATGTCAGAGCATGTCTGTGGGGAACCAGCCCACCAGGGAGGAAGGTCTGCCTTGCACTGATGTGAAGAGCAAAAACACAAGAGTATTGGCTGGCCTGGCAAAGATGGACTCTTCCTCCAAATCAATTACAATCTAAACTCAGCAGGGAGAAAGAAGACGGAGGTTGACTTCGGTTTATAACTATTGATATTCTTCTCAAAAAAAATGCTCTTAATCTACCAACCTTCTAGGACTCAAGCAACTAGTACGATGCATTTCTCTGCTTCAAGAGAGCAGCTGATGAAGTTAGACGGGTATGTCCTTAGAGTCTATGCCACACCATCTGGTATTTCATTATACGATGACTTCTTATTGCTCATGTTTTCATCTGTTTTGGTCTTAGCTCTTCAAATAAACTCATCTTTTTCAGGGCACTGTCCCCTCAGGGAAGCTGCACAAGGTACTGAAAAAGCACCAGACAAGAGTCAAGGGCCACAGTTCCCAGAACCACTTCCACACTGTGCAACTCTGAGCAAGGGATCATTTCTTTGGTCTTCAGTTACCACATGTGTAAAATTAGGAGTTTTAAAGACGTTTCCATTCTACTATCTACGATTTTTACATTTCTCATGGGACCTATTATAGAATCGAGTACAGCAATTTATATCAAAATTTTCTCACATTTTTAAGCAGAATATGTACACGCTGTCTTCACAATCATCAAACAAGATTCTACTTAATTTTAAGAATAAATTAAGTATAAACCATTTATTTGAAACAAGTAAACTGAAATTATTTTACACGGATTAACTGCTTAAATTTCACAATAACTCAGTCAATTGCCCCTATCAGAGATGAGGAAACAGGTCCAGCAAGCTTTCTTACCCAAGGTCACACAGCTAGAATATGATGAAGTCAAGAAGCAAAGCATAAGAGTCCAGCACATTTAACTACACACCCTCAGTCCAGTTCAGTCACCCAGTCATGTCTGACCCTTTGCGACCCCATAACTGTAGCACGCCAGGCCTCCCTGTCCATCACCAACTCCCGGAGTTCACCCAAACCCATGTCCATCGAGTCAGTGATTTCATCCAGCCATCTCATCCTCTGTCATCCCCTTCTCCTCCTGCCTTCAATCTTTCCCAGCATCAGGGTCTTTTCAAATGAGTCAGCTCTTCGCATCAAGTGCCCAAAGTATTGGAGTTTCAGCTTCAACATCAATGAACACCCAGGACTGATCTCCTCTAGGATGGACTGGTTGTATCTC
The DNA here is from genome assembly GCF_023091745.1 of Budorcas taxicolor. Taxonomy (NCBI): domain Eukaryota; kingdom Metazoa; phylum Chordata; class Mammalia; order Artiodactyla; family Bovidae; genus Budorcas; species Budorcas taxicolor. The sequence goes on along the minus strand of NC_068912.1, from coordinate 59,246,767 downwards.
CTTGCAGTCCTAGGGACTCTCAAGAGCGTTCTCCAACACCACAGCTCAAAAGCATCAATTCTTTGGTGCTCAGCTTTCTTTATAGTCCAACTCTCACATCCATACATGATCACTGGAAAAACCATAGCCTTGACTAGATGGACCTTTGTTGGCAAAATAATGTCTCTGCTTTTAAATATGCTGTCTAGGTTGGTCATAACTTTCCTTCCAAGGAGTAAGCATCTTTTAATTTCATGGGTGCAATCACCATCTGTAGTCATTCTGGAGCCCCTCAAAATAAAGTCACCCACTGTTTCCACTGTTTTCCCATCTATTTGCCATGAAGTGATGCAGCCATGAAATTAAAAGACGCTTACTCCTTGGAAGAAAAGTTATGACCAACCTAGATAGTATATTCAAAAGCAGAGACATTACTTTGCTGACTAAGGTCCGTCTAGTCAAGGCTATGGTTTTTCCTGTGGTCATGTATGGATGTGAGAGTTGGACTGTGAAGAAGGCTCACTGCCGAAGAATTGATGCTTTTGAACTGTGGTGTTGGAGAAGACTCTTGAGAGTCCCTAGGACTGCAAGGAGATCCAACCAGTCCATTCTGAAGGAGATCAGCCCTGGGATTTCTTTGGAAGAAATGATGCTAAAGCTGAAATTCCAGTACTTTGGCCACCGCATGGGAAGAGTTTACTCACTGGAAAAGACTGATGCTGGGAGGGACTGGGGGCAGGAGGAGAAGGGGACGACCGAGGATGAGATGGCTGGATGGCATCATTGACTCGATGGACGTGAGTCTGAGTGAACTCCAGGAGTTGGTGATGGACAGGGAGGCCTGGCGTGCTGCGATTCATGGGGTTGCAATGAGTTGGACACGACTGAGCCACTGAACTGAACTGATGGGACCGGATGCCATGATCTTTTCTGAATGTTGAGCTTTAAGCTAACTTCTTCACTCTCTTCAACTTTCATGAACTACACACCCTACATCCTACTATATTGTAGGAGAGGAAGGAATATACAATTTGTGAGTTGCTTTCTCAAATCTGACACATATAGAGGTTCTTGCTTTCTAACACCTCTCCTTGAGACTAAATTATAATCCAATAGTATTATTCCAATTGAATAACTATATAGAAGCATATAAAATATTAAATAGCAACACAAAAAAAATTCTGAAAAAAAATCTAGTGAATAGACAGCCCTTCTCCAGGCTTTCTCCGAATGGCTTTGCAGAACACTTTGCATTAACTCTGCAGTACAGAACCAACTGTAATAACACTTTCTCTCCCACCACCTAAGCTGCATTCTTTACTGCTTGTACCCTTGCTTTGGTATGGCAAACAGATGCGGAAACAAAGGAAAAAGTGAGAGACTTTTATTTTGGGGAGCTCCAAAAATCACTGTAGATGGTGACTGCAGCCATGAAATTAAAAGATGCTTGCTCCTTGGAAGAAAAGCTATGACCAACCTAGACAGCATATTAAAAAGCAGAGACATTACTTTGCCCACAAAGGTCCATCTAGTCAAGGCTATGGTTTTTCCAGTAGTCAGGTACGGATGTGAGAGTTGGACTATAAAGAAAGCTTAGCACCAAAGAACTGATGCTTTTGAACTGTGGTGTTGGAAAAGACTCTTGAGAATCCCCTGGACTGCAAGGAGATCCAATTAGTCCATCCTAAAGGATATCAGTCCTGAATATTCATTGGAAGGACTGATGCTGCAAGTTTAAGCTCCAATACTTGGCTACCTGAGCAAAGAGCTGACTCACTGGAAAAGACCCTGATGCTGGGAAAGACTGAAGGGAGGAGGAGAAGGGACGACAGACAGTAAGATGGTTAGATGGTATCACCGACTCGATGGACATGGGTTTTAGTAAGCTCCCGGAGTTGGTCATGGACAGGGAGGCCTGGCATTCTGCAGTTCATGGAGTCAAAGAGAGTCAGACACGACTGAGTGACTGAACTGTACTTGCTTTGGTATAGGTATCATAACTGACCCTCAGTCAATATGGAATCCAATAAAGTTTGCTGAATGAACGTCAACTAAGTTTGATGATGTATTAATGTGATGTATGCTGCTTTAAGGGCTTCCCTGGTGGCTCAGAGGGTGAAGCGTCTGCCTTCAGTGCGGGAGACCCAGGTTCAATCCCTGTGTCGGGAAGATCCCCTGGAGAAGGAAATGGCAAGCCACTCCAGTACTCTTGCCTGGAAAATTCCATGGACAGAGGAGCCTGGTAGGATATAGTCCATGGGGTCATGAAGAGTCGGACACGACTGAGTGACTTCACTTTCACGCTACTTTAATACTGTGACAGACCAGAATCAACACTTCAGTCATGCTGCAACTTAGTAAGGCTTTCAATGGAGTCTTGATCATCTCTAAGTCTTTCAGCTGAGAGAAGCAGGAAGGTGATTAGATGTTTGAATCAAGAACACTTAAGAGTCAGTATGAAAGTGAAAGTCACTCACTCTTTGCGACCCCAAGGACTGTACAGTCCATGGAATTCTCCAGGCCAGAATACAGGAGTGGGTAACCTTTCCCTTCTCCAGGGGATCTTCCCAACGCAGGGACTGAACCCAGGTCTCCCACATTCTTCCAGGGCAGAGCTAGGAATAGCAGCAATCATTCTTAAGAGAGGATTAAGAAAAAAAAAAAAACCCACATTGATCTAACTTTGTAAACCTGAAAGTGAGCTAAGTGAGAATCAAATACCAATAAATGGCAATTATTTTTTAAATCTTATTTGGACTTCTTAGCTAGCTTAAAAGTAGAAAAACAGGCAGTTTTGGCCACAGTTTCAGAGGGTCCATGAAGCCATCCAGAGATTGGCCAAGGATCATGGACAGGGACTGAAGAACTTGTTTCGGATAACTATGTGAAGCTGGTAGGTGTGAAGAACTGCTGCTCTTAGCTTTTACCACCTGCCAAATGCGTTCACCAGCCATGTCACTCAGCCTTACCATGGCCCTAGTAAGGAGTAAATACAATGCTACTTTCTTGATGGAAGAATATGAAACTCAGGGAGGTACGATAACTTAGCCAGTTGCACACCTGAAAGACAGAAAGGAAAACTTAGCTCTTTAACCGGGAAGGTAAGAATAAGACTAGCTTACAGCCTCACCTTGGAGATACTGTGGTTTGCTTCCCGATTACTGCAATAAAGCAAGTCACATGAATTTTTTGGTTTCCCACTGCATCTAATAGTTATGTTTACATTACACACATAGTCTATTACATGTGCAATAACAGCATTATGTCTGAAAAAACAATGAACATGCCTTAATTAAAAAATAACTTTACTGCTAAAAACTGTTAATCACACCTGACAATGCAGGGTTGCCCAAAACCTTCAATTTATTAAAACACACAATAATGTGAAGCAAACTAGAGGTATGTCTGTATCTGATTCCAAAGCCTCATAAACCTTGGCCTCCTCTTGACATTCAACAGGTATCTGGAGCAAATGATGTAAATTTTTTGAGACCATCTCTTCATAAACTAACACAGCTGGTGATAGACTGTATTAAATGATGAATTCTAAAAGGTCTTTTCCTTCATTTTTAAAATTACATTTATTTAGCATAGGTACACCTAAAGGAGAACTCACCCTCTGTTCCCACCCAGCAGAAAGCATGCACAAACCCAAGGTACACATGAAGGGAAGGGGCCCTGGTGCCAAGTTAGTGGTCAGGATGGTGCAATCCTCTGAGTCCCAAGCCTCAGTCAGGAGAGGGTTGGACTGAGATACTGGGCAGCCTGGCCCTAAGAGAAGCGTGCCCTATAGCCAAAGGTCTGTTTGATGCCCTCAATGTAGTACCGCTGCCAACCCTGCCGCATTCTCTCCTCCTCATGGGCAGAATGCCTCAGCCTTCCAAACACAGCTCATTCTCTCCATTCTTGTCAATGAAGGTCAAGGTGATGGTGGCAAAGCCACCTTCTGGCCAAGATTTAAACCTCCACTTCATCGCAATATGTTTCTCAGGGACCAGTTCAACGAATTCTCCAGACACTGACACCAATAAACTGAAACTTGCCACCTTTCTCTGCTTCTAACATTGCAGGAGGGCTTTCCAGGTGAAGTGGAAATACAGGAAATGCAAATTTAATCCCTGGGTTGGAAAGATCCCCTGGAGTAGGAAATGGTAACCCACTTACTCCCGTATTCTTGCCTAGAGAATTCCACGGACAGAGGAGCCTGTCAGGCTACAGTTCGTGGGGTCGAAAAGAGTAGGACCCAAGTAACTGACTCAACACAAACACATAACATTACAGTAGCATGGGTATAGGGCTGAACCAAAAAAAGAAGAAAGGCAAACCAAAACAACTCTGTAGCGCTCTGATCTGGGTTTTTGAAGGGGCAGATTTGGCCTTGCACTCCTCAGTTTTCAGTGCTGGCTGCCTGGCTGGGTCAACTGACTCTCCATGATTGTAGGCAATATCGTACCCTGTGTGAACTCTGTTTTGAAGATGCTGCTGATTCTTTAAGGCCATGAGATTTGTGTCTGGCTCATTTCTGGCAAAGCTCACACTAATCTCCATTTCATCCACACTATTTTCATCAGACAAATTGAGGATCTCCACATGGCCCTTGTACTCTCCAGAGGTACCTGTCCAGTTTAGTTTGATGCTCCACTCATAAAAGAAGGTAAATTTGCCTTTGTGATGGTTAATGGATGACGTCCCATCAAGTTTATTTGCTTCTGACACCTTGAACTTCTCATTTAGCACACACATAAGAACAGTGTTTTGAGTTTACCTGTGGACGTATTCAAAGCATCCCTCTCAATGCCAGCTGTTGACATTGGTGGTGTCTGCTTATTCATACCTCCATGGTCCAGCATGGGTCACCCTCACCCTACCTGGCCAACGGCTCTCCTCACACGCTGCCCCCAGCTCCCGAGCAGCCACAGTCTCAGGACCATTAAGTCCCAGCCTCCCAGCAGTGCCTGTAAACTACTAGACGCCAAAATGTCTTCTTGCTATTACATGCTTAATCCTATGCAGAAGGTTATTTCTAGAGCTTGAACCCAGAATACAGGCATATCTCACTTTATTGTTATTGTGCAGATATTTGCAGATATTGTGTTTACAAATTGAAAGTTTATGGCAACCCTTTATCAAGAAAGTCAACTGGCACCATTTTTTATAATAGTATTTGCTCACTTTGTCTCTGTCCTCATTTTGTTAATTCCTACCACATTTCAAACTTTTTCACTGTTACTGTGTTTGTTATGGTGAACTGCGGTCTGTGGTCCTTGACACTACTGCTACTACAGAAAGATTAGGATTTGCTGATAATGGTTAGTATTTTTTAGCAAAAAAGTACTTTTTAATTACGGTATACACATTGTTTTTCAGGTATAATGCTACTGCATACTTAAAAGACTATAATACAGTGAAAACATAACTTTTATATGCACTGGGAAACCAGAAATTCATGGGACTCACTTTACTGCAATATTCACAAAACTGGAACCAAATCCATTATATTTCTGAGGGTGGCTGTGGAAGAATGCTGAAGGTTCCATCTTTTCGAAAGGAAGCACAATCATATTAAAATCAACCAGCAAAAGACTGGGAGAAGGCAATGGCACCCCACTTCAGTACTCATGCCTGGAAAATCCCATGGACGGAGGAGCCTGGTGGGCTGCAGTCCATGGGGTAGCTAAAAGTTGGACACGACTAAGCGACTTCACTTTCACTTTTCACTTTCATGCATTGGAGAAGGAAATGGGAACCCACTTCAGCGTTCTTGCCTGGAGAATCCCAGGGACGGGGGAGCCTGGTGGGCTGCCGTCTGTGGGGTCGCACAGAGTCGGACACGACTGAAGCGACTTAGCAGCAGCAGCAGCAGCAAAACTGACAAACTCAAGACTCTATCCTTTATAACCTAAACTATTAACCATTAGGCAAAAAGTACAGTCGTCCTCCAGGATCCAAAAGGGGTTGGTCCCAGGGTCCCCCGCAGAGTCCAAGCTCTGAGGATGTTCAAATCCCTTATAGTACAATACAATGAACACAGTCAGCCCTCCTTATCCACAGGATTCACAGTCACAGATTCAACCAACCTGGGTTCAATTCAATTGATTCAGTTCAATCTGTGGTTGGTTGAATCTGTGGATAAAGAGGACTGACTATATATATGCAATGGCTGGTATCCACCTCGGATTACATGTATCTACTGGCCACTCATGAAACAAAATTCTTTTAGAACAATATTATTCTAGAAGTCTCCTCCCACACTATGCTTACAAAATAGGTCCCATTTTCAGTAGCCCTGCCACAAAAATATTATAGCAAACATAGCAATAATGGTCGGGGCTGGCTGGCCAGATTAGCCAGTGACAATGAAGACAGTGAAAGAAAGATAACAAAAGCTTCAGAAGCTGGGCTGACAAACATGGTGACAAATATACAAAAGGGAGGCGTGTATTCTCTCATGGAAAAATGTGTTTGTGGTACTAGTGGCACATAGAACACAGGAGTAAGGTTACCAGCAGGTGTGGTTAAGTGTGTGAAGATAAAGAGCTCAGTGTAGAAAGTTAGTTAAGTCACTCAGTCATGTCCGACTCTTTGCAACCCTGTGGACTGTAGCCCACCAGGCTGCTCTGTCCATAGGATTCTCCAGGCAAGAATACTGGAGTGGGTTGCCATTTCCTTTTCCAGGGGATCTTCCCGAACCAGGAATCGAACCCAGGTCTCCTGCATTGCAGGCAGACGCTTCAACCTCTGAGCCACAGAACTCACTGGGTTCATACAGGTCCTCATGAAACATTGCAATGGCACCCCACTCCAGTACTCTTGCCTGGAAAATCCCATGGACGGAGAAGCCTGGTGGGCTGCAGTCCATGGGATCGCTAAGAGTTGGACACAACTGAGCGACTTCACTTTCACGCATTGGAGAATGAAATGGCAACCCACTCCAGTGTTCTTGCCTGGAGAATCCCAGGGACGGAGGAGCCTGGTGGGCTGCCGTCTATGGGGTCGCACGGTCGGACACGACTGAAGCGACTTAGCAGTAGCAGTAGCAGCAGCAGCATGAGACATTCAAATGAGGATAAACTCTAGGGCCTGGAGATTAAGATATCAGGGCAGATTTAGGGGTCATCAGCATACATGTGGTAGTTGAATCTATACAGAAAAAAAGGGGGGAGGCAGAAAGAACCTTCAAGAACATCAACATGTAAGAGGTGAGGGCAAGTGACCTCGATCTAGGAGATGAAAATATAGGGGTGAGGGGAGGTTTTAGGAAAACCAAGGAAAACGAGTTTTAAAGAGGAGGAAATGAGGAACAGCAGCAAATGCCACAGAAAGAGCAGAGCTAAACAGAATTTTATGTTCAGCCTGGTAATTAAGGACTCTATGACAAAGCTGAGGAGTAAAAATAGAAATCAGATTTCAGGAAAATGATCAGTAAATAAAAGGAGATAAAATACAAAGCTCACTCGTTCAAGAAGTTTAGTTTAACAGAATATATTTACCCTCTCTGAATGTAAAGGGTTTAGCTGATACTCACAAATAGAACAAAAAAGAAAAAATTCTGCCTTTAAGTTAGTTCTTATTCAATTGCAGCATTTTTATGTCAAACAGTTAAGTATTCAAAAGATGTAAAGTGTTTTTCCAGGCACCATTCTGGATACTAACATATCATTTAATCATCACAAACCTATGAAGTAGGTTTTACTATTCCTAATTTACAAATGAGACAACTAAGGCACACAGAAGATACACTACTTTCTGAGGTCCAATAGCTAGTAGTATGGTAGTCAAATCTAAAATTTCACTCAAAAGAAGTGGGGAGGGCAACCTGAGAAGTGAGGGTTAATAGACGAAAACTGCAAATGTTATAGTAAGACTGCACTGACTGTTTAACTGGACACATTTTAACATCTATTCAAGAACTTATGTTTAATTAGACAGAATCTGTGTCTTCTCTCATCTCAGAATCCCACATTGCTGAGACCTGACATAATCATGCCTCTTGTGACACCCAGATTCAGCACTGTGTTAGAACTGTCATTTCTCTTACTGAATCACAAGTTGATTGAAAACGGATGTGTATATTATTTATCTTGGTGTATTTATTCCTCTAATCCTAAAAGTAGAAGATTCTAGACTTACTATGGTAACCATTTCACAGATATACAAGTATCAAATTATGTTGTGCACCTGAAACTAATACTGTTATATGTCAATTATACCACAATTTAAAAAAGAAAGATGCTCAATAAAAGCTGGTTGTATGAATGATCATTTTTACTTTTCAGAACATCCTGGGGGCTTCAATAACTTATTTTTAAAGTCTTAAACTGCTATGTACTACTCTGACTCAGATATTATTTAAATCGTCTATGGACCACTCAAATTACTGATTTTGCTGGAAATACCATTCTGAAGTAAAAATCAAATATAATTCCCCTGGATAAACTTTTTAAGGATTCTCTATCACCTACTAGTCAAAGGTCATAGCCCTGTTTTCCAACCTTACCTCTAATCCTAGTTAGCTGCTTCCAACTACCAAACTGGGATTCCCTGGTGGCTCAGTGGTAAAGAACCTCCCTGTCAATGCAGGAGACGTGGGTTTGATCCCTGGGTCAGGAAGATCCCCTGGAGGAGGAAATGGCAACCCACTGTGGTATTCTTGCCTGGAAAATTCCATGGACACAGGAGCCTGGCAGGCTATACAGTCCATGGACTCACAAGAGTCGGACACAACTTAGTGACTAAACCACCACAGCAACAAACAAGTAGGTGTAAGTCACTAGCCTCGTGGGACTTACTTACATTTTAGTGGGGGGAGATAAAAAATAAAGCTGACATTTTATTAGATTTTTGTTAACTGCTCCGTTTTAATCTGTCTTCTGGTCATTGTTGTTTATCCTTTTTAAATAAAATTTAAAAATCCAACCATACATATACGAAGCTCTGGAAGTGCTCCGACTTAAGTGTGTAAAATGAATTAAAATGACACAATTCTGGAGCAGTGTCTTTTTTATCCTTTTATTTATAGATGCATACCACAATGAAAGCACTCAATATCTTTTATAAAACCTGAGTCATAGCTAGTTTGGTCAAAAGAAGCTATGTGAGGTTTTCAGACAGCCCCAAAATATAACGTGTCAGCCTTGAAGCCGCAGGCACATCATCTTAACAGTTAATGTTCTTTCTCTTACATACTGCCTCAGCATGTTTCGAACACAATGTGCTTTAACAAGCCCTGTCACAAGGCACAATGTGTTAGGAGGAGATCTTCACATTTCATCCTAGAATAACTAAGTCTTTGCAGTTATCTTCAAGCTGCTTCATCCATGTTACTAAATCCTGGGCCATGATTATCTTCATTGTACAGATGGGGGAAGGAAGGATATAAAATGACTTGGCTGAAGAGTCCCAGCAAGTCACTGAAAGAGCCTTCATTTTAACTATCCATTCCTGTTCCTCTCTTCAGCCAACCATTCCGAGAAACTCTCACCGCCAACAGGCAGAAAAGAGCATCAAACTAGTTATTTGCTTTTACTTGTTTAACTTCAATGAACAACAGAAGCTTCCTAGACCTGCAGGTTATGATAGCTGTAGGATAGGAGATTTGATAGATGAAGTTTTGCTGACTGAATCCAAATTCATAAATCTACCTCTAACTTCTTCTAAATTTCAAAAGAGCATGAAGCAAACTTTAAAGGCTTTTTTTTTTTCCTCTCTCTCCTGATCTCTAATTCTATCGAAGTTTGCTCAGTCCCCTAAATGTGTCAAGTCATACCTACCTTTTCCGTTCAGGATCCAGGCTGCCCAAATTTTCTCCTACTTAAACTGTAAACCAATCCCTCCTGAGCCAAGACACCTATCATTCCTAGCCAACTCTAGATCTAGACACTAATCTGAACTGTTAGAGGAGCCCAGCAATGTTAAATTCCAGGCAGCCCCCCCTCTTACACCTCCAAACCACTCTGGGAGGAGTGCCTCTTCTAATCGTCGCCCCATTGTGGGGTCCAGAAAAGGGAAAAGTCAAGTGTCTCAGATTCAATAAAAACTATTATCCACGTTGGTAATTTGGAGATCACAACTACTAATGGAAGTAATAACCTAAAGATTCCCACGTTATACGTGCTGAGAACAAATTACTTAGCAGATGAAATTTCCTAGCCCAAGTGACTTGCATAACTGGGCGATTAGCACAGGCTCGAAAAAGAGCAGGAAGCTCATACTTCAGTTTACTGTACTTTACTACAGAATTCTACACCAAAACATCTTCACACACGCCTGCCTTGAGATGATGTAAGTTGTTGCCCTAGTCTTTTAACCAGAACGGTAGGGGGGTTCTCTTCCCCTACAGCGGCCACCGACCACTCCTTCTAACCACTGGCCCCAGAGGCTCGAGCTAACAACCTCGAAGCCCGCGAGCCCCGCAGCTTCAGCTCGGCGGACACCGCAGCCCCAAACTGGCCATCCCCTCCTCCCCCACGTCCCCGCGTCGCTCGTCATCCCGCGCCAGGCGCCACCCTCTCTCCATCCCGGAGAGGGTTTGGGGCTCCGCTCTGCGACTATCAGCGGGAGAGGTCCCCGCGTCGACACCTACCTCCCACCTCCTCCTCCAGGCGCCGCCGGGGGTCAACGCTCGCCCGCCTCCTCCAACGGCCCCAACGGCAGCGCCAAGCCTCCCGCAGAGAAGCGGGGCGCCGCTCCAGGTGCCGGCGCTCACCTCCGCGCCCGCCCTCCCGACCCCGGCCGGCGCCCGCCCCCCGCCCGCCCGCCTGCCCCAGTCCCCGCAGGCGCCGTCGCCGCTCCCCAGGCGGGCGCGTCACAATCCCGGCGCCGGGTGAGGCTCTCACCTTCACGGCCCCCGGCTGTGGCGGGGAAGCACCGCTCGGAGTCCGAGACCTGCTCGCGCAGCCCCGAGGGCCCGCACAGGCGCGACTGCACGCTGAGCCCGGGCCGACGGCCCCGCCTCCACCTCCGGCTCCCGCCTTCCCCGCCCCCGGCCGGGCTCCGCCCCACCCCTTGCGGCCACCTCCCCTGCTCCGCAGGTTCGCAAGGCCTAGCCGCTTCCCATTGGCTCCGCCAGTTGCTAGGCGATGAACAACAGCGGCCTGCATTGGTCCGGTGGCACCTCCAAAAAAACCCGGAGAAAAAGAAAACCTCATCCCTAGAGCCCGAGCGGGATGCGGTCGCAGCTGCGGCTCTCGGCACCTGTTACGCCCTGTGATTCACCCTGCTGGGTCCTGCTCTCCACCCCCTCCTCACGCCCGCGGAGCCCGGGGCCCCGGGCTTCATGGGGCTAGGGGCGGGTGGTGGGGTCGTGGCTGCTTCAAAGCACAAGTCCCGAGCCCCTGTGAACCCCAGCACCCACCCGAGCAAAAGTGAAGCGCCCAATAAAGCTCTGTGGGCTTGAAAAAGTGGGGAAATAAACCAAACAGCCGGCACCCAGAATTAGGTCAGGCCCAGGGGAAGGGAGGTTCAAGCGCTGGGAGTCGAGGATGCCAAGGAGAAAAGTTCATGTAAATTTAGGGCAAGAATTGGACCTAGGCGAAAGACAGCGGGAAGTCTAAGAAAAGGCATTCGTGAACTAGAAGTTTATGCAAAACTGCCCCACACCCACTGATCAAAATATGCGCAAAGAAAATGTGTGCCCGCTACTCCCTTAGCCAGGTCATGGCGGCTCCTCTCGTGCTCCATGGCCTCCTAAAATTCTCCAGCGGAGATGAGACGCCAGAAAAAGGAAGGAGATCAGATGGAGAAATCGCAGGCATATGAGTTGAGTTATAAAACAAAGACGTACTTGGATAGATTTTTTTTAAGTGAGGCCAAGAAATTTACTCGAGAGAGTAAAAACAGGTTTGGTATTTTAAGGAGGATCCTGAGAGCACTTTGAAACCAAAATACTATGAGAGAAGGACACGAATTGTTAAAACTGAAGAACAAGGGAGAAAGGAGTGCCTTCTTCCAGTTCACACACGTATATCCAGCCCCAATCCTGAATGAAAGATCAAGGCGAGAAAATGAACATGCCATGGCGACAACTTCAGAATCCAAGGTAACCCTCCTGTTGCTTTTGGCCTAAGCTATCGGGAGGCCAGGACTGATGCAGGTAAGCATAGGTGAATCACAGGCCCTCCTTATAAAGAGAGACGCCCCAGTGCAGGCTGGTGGTAAGGTAGGCCAATTATTACCAAAAGTTAATCGCTAACCCAGACAACTGATGAGACTAGAGTGGGGTTACCCCTGCTCCCGAGAAGAGTTCTGAAATTTCAACTGCCCACCCCTCAAAACCCCACACCCCTTCCCATCTTAAGAAGCAAGTTCGTGTGACGTTTGTCTTTGAAGTAACACTTCCAGCTTCATTTTGACCATTTAACTGCCTCACTGTCAAAAAGCAAGCGTTTACTCTCTGATTAGAAGCGTGGAGATCGGTTAATTTAATAAGCTGCGTCTGCGACTTACTTTTGTGGCCTAACAATTTACAGAGTAGGATTTTAAGAAGGCTTGGGTCAGGAAGAGGAGAAGGCAATGGCACCCCACTGGGTCAGGAGGAGGTGAGTTAGGAAAAGTTCCGGCTCTGCCTCAGGCCGCAAGGGTGAATCAGACTTGTCAAATTAAACCAGCGCTTTACTGTCTTGCTCTAGAGACCCACTTTCCATTCCTAAAAGTTATTGAGGGGCCCCAAAAGCTTTTGTTTATGTGGGTTATATGTATTAATATTTACTATACTAAAATTAAAACTGAGAAATCTAAAAATATTTATCTAAAAAATAATTGTCTTATCATAAATAGCACATTTTAATGAAAAATAACCATGTTTCCCCCTAAAATAGTAGCAAGAGTGATGTTACTTTAAAAATTTGCAAATATCTGTAATATCCAGCCTAATGGAAGAAAACTGGAGTTTCAAATCTGCTGCATTCAATCTGTTGCACTATTTCAGGTGGCCCCTGGAAAACTCCATTGTACCCTCAGAATAGGAGTTTAAATCAAAAAAGGCAAATAACATTTTAGTATTAGAACAAAATAGTTTTGACCTTGCAGACTCCCTGAAAGTGTCTTGGGGATCAGCTCTTAACACCCTCTCCCCTTCCTCAGATTAATGCTCTGCAAGCCGCCAGTCTAGACAGGTCTTGCTTCTCTGTCCCCCTTTGTCAGTGACTGTTTTAGGAACTAAGCATGTGGTGTGAACGTAATGGGAAGGTGGAGGAAAGGGACTCCAGGGGGAGGGTTTTATTTCTGAGAACCCCTAAGAAGTTTTTTCCTTACTTCTTGCCTCGGCCATCTTCCAGTTAGCAAGATATGTTTCAACCTATGGTGGCACATCCTGGAACAATGAGCAAAGAAAATATAGGAATGGTAACCTAGAACCAAAAGGTCACTAAGTGGCTAAGTTAACCTACCCTGGCTCTGCATACCTCATGACTACTCACGTATGACATAGTAAGTGGTCTGATGCCTAAGCCATTTTGGTTCAGGTATGCAGTTCCTTGGGGCTTCTCCGGTGGCTCAGAGGTAAAGAATCTCTGCAATGCAGGAGACGCAGGAAATACAGGTTCAATCCTTGGATTGGGAAGATCTGGAGAAAGGCATGGCAACCCACTCCAGTATTCTTGCCTGGAGAATCCCGTGGACAGAGGAGCCTGGTGGGTTACAGTCCATAGGGTCACAAAGAATCAGACACAACTGAAGCTATTGAGCGATCATGGGATGCAGTTTCTTGCAGCCAAGAAGATCCTGGCTATCCTTAAATCAGGATAAAGATTAAAGAACTTGGCTGCGGCCTGAAAATGGTCTAAGGACACTTTGGGCCCAGGGACAAAGGAATTGGGCCTAATAGGACTTTGCTCTAAAGGAAACAAAGGGGAAAGACATGACCTGGAATGTTTCTTAATGTTTAACTATGGTTACTTTCCCCTTTCCTGGCAAAATTAGGAGATTGATTATCAAGTGATGTTGTTTTCCAAAAAACATAAAAACTTCCATCCTTGCTCCTTGTAGTCTGTATCACAGTGGTCAGAATAATGTGTCATGCCACTTTTCTGCTTTGTTTCCCTTCAGTCAGTGTTAAAGTCAAATTTCTTTCCATGGCTACAAGTTTCTTATCACTTGTCCTCCATCTCCTTATCTCTCTGTTCTTGTAGCCTACAACTCGCTCCCTTACCCAACCATTAGCCACCCCAGTGCTCCTCATGCTTGCCGGGACTTTGCTACCTCAGAACCTTTACACTGTCAGTTTGAAGTTTCTTCTCCTTAACGTCTATATTACTTATCTCTGCCCTTTCAAATCTAACCAAAGTCATCTTCTTTGTGAGGCCCAACCTAACATCATTATTTAAAATTGGAACCCCCCCCCCCCCCGCCGCCCCTGCAGCTTCCTCAAGCTCTCTTCCCTTGCTCTTATATAATCTTCAACCATAATACAAAGTTCACTTAGTTTTATTTGTTGTTTGTTTGGTACATCTTCCTTTTACTAGAATGTAAGCCCAGCAGGATTGGAGAAGGCAATGGCAACCCATTCCAGTGTTCTTGCCTGGAGAATCCCAGAGACGGGGGAGCCTGGTGGGCTGCCGTCTGTGGGGTCGCACAGAGTCGGACATGACTGAAGTGACTTAGCAAGCCCAGCAGGGACAGATTTTGTCTCATTGTTCACTGCTGTGTGTGTGCTCAGTCGCGTCCAACTCTTTGTGACCCCATGAACTACTGTAGCCCAGCAGGTTCTTCTGTCCCTGGGATTTTCCAGGCAAGACTACTGGAGTCAGTTGCCATTTCCTTTTCCAGAGGATCTTCCTGACCCAGGGATCGAACGTGAGTCTCACCTCCTGCATTGGCAGGAGGATTCTTTACTACCACTGAGCCACCTGGGAAGCCGTCACTGATGTATGCCCAGTGCCTAAATCAGTGCATGATACTTAGTGATTAGTACTCAATAATTATCGGTGAATAAATATAACTTTAAATGGATGTTTTTCATTCCAAATAAACCACCTTGGCCAAGTGTATACATGTTCCTATGCTGCTGCTTAAAAGTATCACATTTGTAGACAACGGAATTTTTGAAAAGAATTCTTTCTTTGAGAATAAATCTGATTTTTGGAATAGTCCAAAAGTTATTCAGACCCAAATCTGATGAACACATTCTGGAGTCATGTTAAAAATGCCAAAACCTGTGTTTTCCAACTAAGTTACTGCATTTGGGTGGATAGGGAAAGGTCAAAAAACAAAATGTGTTTGATTTTCTAAGACAGTAAAGTGACTGTGAACATAATTTCAAAGAGGAGTTCTAAAAATAACACTAGTAGCAAGTTGCAGGAAGAGTGTGCATATATTTTAAGCTCTATATGTTTCAGTGTATGTGTGAGTGAATCTCTTCCAACATGTCTGGTCTGCAGACTTCCATTCTTGCCCTTATTTTTTTTTTTCAAAACTGAAGATCAGATTCTCCCTGCTGCCCTCTCCTTCAGTTAAGAGTCTTTCATGGCCTTTCGTAGTGCTTAGATGAAATTGATCTTCCTACCCATATCTTGCGTGATCTGACCCCATACTCCTCTTGGAATGCTCACTTTGGTATACTAAAGTGATATACTATATGCAGCGGCCCCCTTTTTTCTTGTCTGGCCCTTTGAACCTGCAATTCAGTCTGTCGGAAGGTTCTTCCGACAAGAGTTCAACAGTGTGACTTTTTTTTCCCTCATTGAGATCCCACTTCCATATATCCCATGTCTGGTTTGTCTACTTATTTGCCTGCTGATTGTCTGTTTCCTCCCACTAGAATGTAAACCTCATGAAGGCAGGGACCTTGTTGATCATATTTGCCTCTGTAGCCCCAACCTCTTTATGCCTTCACTGGACGGTTGCTAACCATACTGTTAGAAGTGAAATTGCTTTACATTGTATTAACTCCTGTGATATATAAATTTTTATAAGTATGTATTATTACAATTTTAAAGTATTTTAATTTTGCTTAAATAAACAGGGTCTGATTTTTAACACATATAGTAAATGAATAATCCACTCCATATTTACTTATTTTTTTTTTTCAAAAACCAGTTTTTCAAATAACCCAGCAAGCATGCAGGTCACATTGCTTCTAATAACATGTATCTTCAAATCTGGATAATAATGGGCCAACTTATAAAGGCTTTCTGGTGTAATTCGTACCATCTGGATTATTTCAATAGCAGCAACAGTTTCTGGATCTAGTGAGGAACATTGCTTGTCAAGGCCTGTGTACTATAACAGATGAGAAGAAGGGCTGAGTCACCTCTCCTTAACACCCCCACTTTCATTATTTCTATGCCCTGGCCAGAACTGTCTTTCAAGGGGTGATAGAGTGGAAAAACAAAGTCTCGCTAGATTCTGTACTAGAAACTTTCATACCTATAACCTCATTTGATTCACAAGATCAACTTAAGCTGTTTGTAATTAACTACAAAATACAGGCCAAATTCCAAAGGCCCTGAGACTTCAGAGTCCTCACTGTGGGCTGGAGTGGCCCAGGGAGTTCTCCATGGAGGAGAAGGAAAGGGACTAGGCCCTTGGGACAATCTGACTCTGCAAGCCTGACAGTAGGCAGAGACCAGGCCATTTTTAGGTCTGCTTCCTGGTCTAAAAGGTGGCCTTACTCTTAGCTGTGCTTGGCTTCTCTAGCTCCTGAGTGAGTCTCTGCATCATGCTGCATTTCCAAAGATGATTCGTTTTTGGCCAATCCCATTGGATTTAGGCCAGTAATGGTTTAGCTTGAAACGAGTCTTATGCCATTTATAAATTGCTGGCTGAGTTTGCAGAAAAAGCAGACCCCTATAGTTCCATCTTCTTCTCATCTCTACCCAGGTGAAGATTCTCAGAAAACTATCCATTACCCATCCTGCTGCTTGTCACTACCCTACCCCCATCCGGCCCCACCACCAGAGACAAACAGAACAGCAGACAAAATGCTTGATCATCTTCTAGGAATTTCACTGTTAGTGTTTTAGATTTTTGTCTGGTGTGCTGAATGCTCTGCTCTATCATTTCTTTTGAAAGTGGATTTTTTTTTTTCATTTGTTGAGCGTTTTGTTGTTGTTGTTGTTCATTTGTTTTTGAGCCTTGTGATTTTTACCAAGCTCTAACTCCGATTTTCAACTTTCTCTTTGTCCTAAAATTGATACGTCATGTAAAATTTGATTTTGCATAAATCACTCCAACAGTTAATAAGGGGCTATCATAGAAAATTAATCAGGTACCAACCAGAGTAGTTCTCAAACACTGCATTTCCAAAAGAGAAGTATTTCCCTTAGGAATTGCAGTGAGTGCACAGGCAGAACACAGGAGCACAGAAACACTCCACACAGCTTACCTTGCTGACCACAGTGACCTCCAGACCTTTCTCATACAGAGCAATGTGGCTCAGTCCTCATTTCTACACTTGCAAATTTTAAACACCGAGCATCAAGAGGACAACAGAAGAGACTCCAAGGAAGTAGGAAGACTATAAATGACCCGAAATGTTTTTTAGTTATATTGAAATCTATTTAAAAACCACATAGCACAAAGATCCAGCCTTAACTTGAATAGTTGTGACATCATTCAACACCAAACCACCCTTTTATTTCACATAGTCTTAGTTTTCCTGCTCTTATTTTAAAATTTCCTTAACTGTTTAATGAATACTTATTAAATGATTACCATGTGAGAGACTGAGAGATTTTAAGTCCCTGCTCACTACAAGAGGGCTTCCCTGGTGGCTCAGATGGTGAAGAATCTGCCTGCAATGCAGGAGACCCATGTTTGATCCCTGGATCAGGAAGATCCCCTGGAAGAGGAAATGGCAACCCACTTCAGTATTCTTGCCTGGAGAATCCCATGGACAGAGGAGCCTGGTGGTCTACAGTGCATGGTGTTGCAAACAGTCAGAGACGACTGAGCAACTAACAACTGCCTTCTTCTTCTTTTACTACAAGAACTCAAAGTTTCCCAGGAAGACAGAATGATCCATTGACACTTGAGTCTGACTGCCTGCACTGAAATACTATCTAGCCCACTTGGGTCCATGTTGACATCACTGAGCTCCCAAATCCACCTGGGGTTTTCTTCCTCCGGGCATTCTTCTTAGTAAACAATAAATGCTTCATGGTCTACATCACTTCTAGTTAGGTTGTTTGATAATTGCAGCCAAATACAATACATTGAAAAAAGAACTTTCATGAAATGATCTGAGGGTGTGATATTTCACTTTATTGGTACAAATATATTCAACTGCCACATGTGGAAATAGTCAAGTGAGCAAAAACGTCAATGAAAAATGAAGTATAGGAGTTATTTACAGAGGGCTGAATGAAATAATTAAAGAAGTAGTAGGAACATGTGGGACTGTGTCTTTGCTTTGAACTATATGTATCTTGGATATTAACATTTTTCTAAATTTTATTTTTTTCTTTACTGATTTAACTAGGTCAGAAAAATTAAGACACATTGATAAATACAACTTTTCATGAAATAATTTGCTATTCTGAAAATTTTAGGTTTCAGCTCAATGTCTTCTGGCTAGTCTTTATGTTATATATATATTCCAACAAAAGTCATATGTAAATAATGTATTTAGAAATCAAGTCATAATCTAGATGTACTAGTGAAGCTAAATATTTAAAATTAAATCTATTTGCATAATGAATGACACTTTTGTAGGAAAAATAATCTCCTTATTATTCATCCAGTCTATAAGATTATATTTTAATATGTTGGATTTTCTTAAGAGAGTTCTACTTATCCTTACTTCCTAAGCTCAGTTCGCTGGGTTTTTTTTTTTTTCTGTTTTCTCTATTTTTTGGCCACAGCATTTGGCATGGGGAATCCTAGTTCCCCAATAGAAATCAAACCCATGCACTCACTGTGTAATGAAAGTATGGCGTCTTAACCACTGGACAATCAGGGAAGTCCCTTCACCTAACCTTATTTAAAATCCAAACTTTTGTGTACTACTTTAATCAAGAGTTTCGTGCTATGAATCCCAGTACAGAAAACAGAGATGTTGCAATCAACAAAATAATTTTTAGCTTTTTATTCTGCAACTGGCAATGCAATTTTGTCTTAGTAATAAATTTCCATTTGATCTCATTATTTCTATTCACTAGGTAAAGTTTTGTTTTATTTCTACGTTCTCAGTGAAGAAGAAATCTGAAAGCTTGATTCCTGGTGGATTTTATTTTCTGCTTTGTAAACCTCTATCAATGATGTCATCAAATAATTGTTCAAATTGAAATACAGTGGAAGAGAATCCCCTTTATATCTCATATTATCCATACAGGATAAATCACCCCATAAAAATTCAGAGTTGAAAAACTTAGATATCAATTAAAATATAGTATTGATTTAAAGTAACTGATTAAGGTTTTACAATAGTGAGTGAATCTGCCTGTCCCTTTAAAAAGAAAAGCTATTGCATTCTGGTTGCTGAGCTCTCTTGGATTTATTTTATCTTAGCAGCTGTTCCTGAAGTCACTGTTATTCAAATGAGGGTTTTCAAGCTCTTTGTTGTGTTTTTTCATAACTTATGGTATATGCTATCAAACATAAAACTCAAATTTAGAATGGGGTGGAGGTGAGGACAATTAGAAATACAGGAGAAATAAAGTAATACTGAAAAAAATCTCTAATTTTCATTTAACAAAGACTGTTGAGTATGATCTCCTAAAGCCCCAATGATAGTAGCAAGGCAAAACCCCTGAACCTCTAAGCACCAGAAGTTTGGATGGTATATTTAGTAATAGCGTATGTGTGGGGGAAGATATCCTAAATGGAAATAATGGGACTTTCTGTGGTTATAAAAGATGGGGAAAGAACACATCAAATGCTTTTCTTGCCACTTCAAAATAAGCAGATCATAAATTTTACCTAACATAGGCTATGCTTTGATCTAGAAAGAATAACTTTATATCTCATATTACCTTTTGTTTCTTTTATTTTTGTTGTTGTTTTCTTAAGAGGTAGCATAAGTCTGTAAACTCTGAGCAAGGAACCTGGCTTCGCCTCATACTTGTACTTTTCATTTAATTTACAAATTAAATGATTAGTTTTGCTAAGAGCAAAGTATATATGGAATTTTGATTTCTTTAGGACTCAGTCTTATGAAACTCATTTCTAGTCATGTATAATCATTTCCTAGTATGAATGTCAATGATTTATTGAGTAATTATTGTCAAACAGTATTCTAAGTGCTCACGTATTCTTTGAATTCTCAATACAACCCTATGAGGTAGGTATCATTATTGCCTTTATTTCTAAATTAGTAATTAAGAAAGCAGAGGTTAATTTGCTCAAGAATACCCTGCTAGGAAATTTCAGAGTTAGGGTTTACAGAGCTCTTGTCTTAACCACCATGTCATACCCAGTATTTAGGACTGCCTTAAGCTCTCGTTCGCCAGTCATTTTTGTTCAAATGCCTGCTGACTAGTGAATAGAAATCTTCAAACCAGAATAACCATATCTGCCCATGTTTATGAAGACTCCCCAGTAGTACAGAGCATGGATAGTTTTAAGGGACTCAATTCCACATTCTTAACTTTCATTTCTTTTTTTAAAAAATATTTATTTATTTATCTGCTGCTCCAGGTCTATGGGAAGCGGATTCTAGTTCCCTGACCTGGAACTGAACCCGGGTCCCCTGCTTGAGAGCACAGAGTCTTAGCCACTGGACCACCAGGGAAGTCCCTCAACTTCCATTCTTATACATTCCTAAAATTTATGTGCCTGAAAATATGCTTTCAATCTCTTTTCCATACCCCCCCTTTTTTTTTTTTTTAACAATTTCCATTTTCCCATTTAACATAAGAAAGTCTTTCTTCTCACAAATTCTACATCATATTGTGGTGTGTTGACTTCAGTTGCGCAAAACATGGAAAATCAGAAGCCTGTGTGAGTGCTGAGAAAGGGAATAACCATGATGACTGGGGAACAAAAGTGTGTCACCTGCTAGAGTACTAACGATAATTTAAATGGCTTTAGTTCAGATTTCAGCTTGAAGGGGGCCGAGGTGCAATTTTCTCAGTCCTTTGCAATCCAGGTTTATCTGACACCAGCTGCCTCACCATGTCGCCTAAGTGAGACACTAAGGAGACACAGTTATATACCTGAGGGGCACCCGTGGGGAAATCCGTGCCACGTCTGTCCTGGCCCCCGAGCTCAGCCCCCTAGGTCTGTCTCCAAAAGAGGTTGGTGATAACATTGCAAAGGCAGCTGGTGATTGGAAGGGTCTGAGGACTACAGTGGAATGGAGCATTCAGAACAGACAGGCCTAGATTGAGGTGGTACCTTCTGTGTCTATCCTGATCATCAAAGCCTTTAAGGAGCAACCAAAAGACAGAAAGAAGCAGAAAAATATTAAGCACAGTGGAAACATCACTTTTGATGAGATCATCCACATTGCCCAGCAGATGCAACACCAGTCTTTAGCTACAGAATACTCTGGAACCATTAAAGAGATCCTGGGGACTGCCAGGTC
Organism: Budorcas taxicolor; assembly: GCF_023091745.1. Classification (NCBI taxonomy): domain Eukaryota; kingdom Metazoa; phylum Chordata; class Mammalia; order Artiodactyla; family Bovidae; genus Budorcas; species Budorcas taxicolor. The sequence goes on along the minus strand of NC_068912.1, from coordinate 59,225,328 downwards.
TGTGGGCTCTGATGTGGATGGCAGTCATCCTCATGACATCATAGATGAATGACGATAGTGGTGTGGTGGAATGCCCAGCTAGTTAAGAACTGCAAAGGAACGTAATTCAATAAAGGGTTATTTGACAAGTAGGAAGAAAAGATACTTTAAGAATCGGATCATCATATGGTTTTTGGCATATAGTTGAAACCAGTTCAAGGAACTGAGTAACAGGGCTACAGCAAATCCCTTCAGCTCCCATCTACTTACTTCTGTGAACTAACTGCTTCAGCAATTATATCTATAAGAACAGTATCAAACTCATGATTAGAGTCGGGGTGAAACTCAGTATTACTCTATAATACTCATTCTCAAATCCACTGGGGGAAAAAAAGCCCCTTCCATTTTGCTAATAGATATGTTTTATTTTTATGCTTAAAAATAGTCATCAATTTGTAATATAGCCATGTTTGATCAGTTGTGTACTGCTACCAATGTTAGTGACAACTCCATCCAGAGACAAAACTAGGACCTTAGAGTTAACAGAAAGCAAAATTATGTAAATATATAGTTGTAAAAAATGATGCAGTCATCAATACAAATTTTTCAAGTATGAAAATATGCAATAAAATAGCAGTCTGTGGGAGCAATGGAAATATGGAAATGAAAACATGAGTTCAAGAAGAAGAAGGAACAATGTAAAATTTCTGGCTGTTAAAGAATAACTAGGTCACATATATTTAAAATGAATAATGTTGGGTAAAAAAAGTACTATGGGATTTAGACTCTTTGGGGTAACTTTAAAAGAGTGAGCTAACAGCTTTATTTTAAAATATCATGAATTGCATGCAATATGCTGGAAATGATGCTCTGCAAACGTACATTGAAAAATTACAGGTGGCAACATAAAAATACAGGAAAGATGCAAATTTTTCAAAATTCTTTCAGGGAGGTATGTGAGCAGAAAGTTTGAAGACCACTAATCTTGAAGCCACAAAAGATCTCCCCCAGGGTACTTAAAATTTGGTCCAAGTAAAGTAATCATTAACCATTTTACATACTAAAAACACGGTTGCTGTGTAAAATAAAATGCCCTTAGTCACTGCTCTTTGCCCTGGATATTCAGCAAATGCTAGCAAATGAGAACTGAATATACCACTTTGAGTTGTCACGGTTACTTTTCCTGTGCTAGTCTAGCATCTCTAAAGAGGGCTACTGTGTGTAACTATGTCCACCATACTGCGTATGTTTTAGAAAAACAATAAAACAAAGCTTTTAAGATAAATGTGCCAGAAGATTTTCCTGTGATTTTTCTATCAATATAAGCCTAGTCTATGAGCTCCTTAGGCTAAATATTTTCCAAACCCAAATTTAGGACCCATGATTGGATATGTGAAAGTGTCCTTTAAACAGGCAGCTTACTGGAAATCAGAAATTTCCTGAAAATCCAGGGACTCAGGTCAAAATAAAGTCTTATAACTTTTTCTAGTACAAAACTTGGATTCTAGAAAGCATGGATTCTCATTTTATTCTGCTACTGATCCTCAATAAATCTTCTCTGGGCTTCATTTTCTTCATGTGTAAAAGAAGTGGGATTGCTTACTTATTTTTCGTTCCTTTTCTGTGCAGAAGATTACTGAGCACCTGCCATGTACTGGATTCAAAGGTGAATGAGACAAAGTAAGTCCCTTCCCTCCAGGTGCTTCCAGGCTGTGAGGACACTGAGACTGTTAATTTGTTTGCAGATAATTACAACACAGACTGATAAATGCTGTAACAGAGGAGTGTGGAAAGGCATAGATATCGGTGGCTCAGTGGAGGGAAGTGTCAAGTTAATGCAGAACCAAACTCTGAAATGTATCTCTTTTTTTGGTCCATCTCATGCTTTAAATTTTTTTAAATTTTCATTCCTTTTAGTTATTTTTCTTTTATTTTTAATTGGAGGATAATTGCAAAGTTGTGTTGGTTTCTGCCATACAGCTAGAATTACCCAGAAGTATACATATGTCCCCTCTCCCTTGAGCCTCCCTCCCACCCCCGCATTAAATTTCCTTTACTTTTGAAGATGTAGCAATACATCTATATAATATAAAATTCAAAATGTATAAAAAGGCATGCTATGAAAAGTTTCCCTGTATCTTCCCTTCACCAACCTAGTTTCTCTCCTCCAGCACAATCAGGACTGCCAATTTCTTGTATATTCTTCCAAAGATTTTAATCATGTCTTAAAAGAATAGGTGTAAGATAATCAAGTAAAAAAGGGACGGAGGGAGCATTACAACAAAGGGAACAAGCAGAGTTTGAGGGGGAGTTGGGCCTTTGGGGCTGCAGGGCAGTGCTTCGAGGGCTCTCTCCATGCTAAGTTTGGATCTGATCATGAAGCATTAGGACAGCCACCCATGCTAAGCAGAGATGGTGCCTGATTAAAATAATGATTTAGAAAAAGCACTCTGGCAGAAACGAGGAGAACAGATTGGAGAGAGGTGAGATGAATGAGGGAGACCAGTTAGGAGGCAATCGTAATAATCCAAGGAAGTACTAATGAGAAACTAAGGCAGGACGGAATCAGTCAGCATTGGAAAGGGGGCCAACATGGAGTTATTAAGGAAGAAGGATGAACAGCATTACTGGATCAACTGGATTCCGATGGATTTAATTCCTGTCTGTTTTCACCTAAGAATTGCCTGCGTCAAGTTCTAAGAATAATTAGACATAATTATACACACACACACACACACACACACACACACACACACGCACATACACACGCGCGCACACGCCACTGAAGCAGTCACCAGGATACTCCATATTGTCTTAGATGTTAATCTCAGTGAGGTGGAGATGTCCAAGCTTCCCAGGTCAAATTTCATCACTTAAATTCTTATCCCTGGGCTTCCCTGGTGGCTCACTGGTAAAGAATTCGCTTACCAATGCGGGAAGCCAGGAGTTTGATCCTTGGTCATGGGAAGACCCCATGTGCCACAGAGCAACTAAGGCTGTGTGTCAAAACTATTGAGCCTGTACTCTAGAGCCTGAGAATTGCACCTACTGAGCCCACGTGCCGCAGAAGGAAAGCCACTGCAATGAGAAGACCGAGCACCGCAACTAGAGAGGAGCCCAGCTCACTGCAACTAGAGAAAAAACGAAAAATCCTTGCAGCAGCAAAGACCCAACGCAGGCCAAAATAAAATATTAATAAGTAATGAATTTAGTTTTAGAAAAAAATACTACTCTGTCATCAGAAAAATCCTCTGTAAACACACTCTTCTCTGAACAGCCCCTTCCCTTTCTATAATAGTTCTGAGGGAAACCTGTGTTCCCTGAGGATACTGCATTCCCTGCAGCCCTCGTGAGTGGTGGCCAGCTTTCTTTGACCTCAGGCACCACTGGGTGAGAAGGTGTTCCAGGTGTTCCAAGTCCTTGTCTCTTTCTTGGCCTCCCCCAACAGCGTCACTGAAGCTCATGCTCTGAAGGTCACCTCCAGACCTCTTGCTGTGGTCTCCTCCTGTCCTCCTGGTCTTTCCCACACGTTCTTCAGAGATTTCAGCACCAGGTTTACTGTCTCTCTCCCATTCTCCTGTCATTATTCTTGGTGATTTCAATATCCACACAGCTGGTACATCCAATCTCATGGACTCTATCCCTCAACCTCTTTACCTCCAGTGATCTTTTCTTCTGCCACTCCACTCCAGCCAACAAACCCCACAGTTATCCTTGTCATTTTTTATAACTGCCTCCTCTCAATTATCTCAGTGTCAAGCATTTTACTTCTACATCCAGCTCATGCCCTCAGCTCAAAAATTCTTCCACTCTACCAGGCGCTTTGTTCATCTGAGCCTATTGCCTTTTCACTGTTTTATTTCCATCCCTCAGGCCCTCATTCTCTCCTTACCTAACTTAAATTCCATGGTCCTGCATTATAATTACTCCTTTAAATCCGCTGTTACCTCTTTCAACCTTTTATTGCTTCCATTATATCATTCTTTAAAAAAAATCCCCACTCTAGGAATAGTCCTGTCTCTACCTTCTCTGTTTCTGCTCTTAAGAATCTAAATATACCTCAAGAAAAAAACTGATTATGCTGACATCAGACCTTATGTTGACTCTTACTGCTAATTGTCGATTCTTCTGTATTTTCTTAATCTATTTATTTGACTCTCCCAGGGCTATTTCTTTCACAAAGCTTCATCACCTTCCCCCTATTTCATTGACCATTACTCTCAGACAAATACAAGCATCAATAGAAACTGTCACCATCCAACGCCCCTCCTTCTTGCATCTGTTCCCGTATGCCATCTTTCCCTTCTGTTGCAATGAGTGAGCTGTTCAGTCTGTGCCTACCATCCCCTTCACTGGTGCACTGGATTCCAGGCCCCGCTATTCCCATGGTTACCTCACTGTCTTTCTATACGTTCAATTTTTTTTTTCTCTCTGTTGAGTCATTCTCATTAATGAACAAACGACTTTTAAAAACATTACCCCCTTGACTTCATATTTCCTCCAACTACCATACCATCTCATTCTTTCACTTACCTTTACAGAAAAAATTCCTTAAAATAATTGTCTGTGCTCAGCATCTCCACATCTTTACCTCCCTTTTGAATCAGCCTTTAATCGGGCTTACATTCAATCATAGGTGCAGGTAGCTTCTGAGTTACTTATTATGGCTTTTCACCAGAGATGAGAATTGGATGTATTCCAGAAAATTCTGAGAAGAGACTTTGTTTCAGCTTGGTTGATGTGCCTACTCCTTGAACCAATCACCGTGTTATGAGAAATGTGGTCACATAGCGTAGTCTGGATCACGGACTAACAGCCTCTGCCAGAGGCAGAGTTACCCTGATTGGCAGTTCCAGTGGAACCACAGGGAGTAAATGAGGAGCAGTTAAGGAGTGGTGCTCTTACCGAAGAGAAAGGGACACAGGATAAACGTAAAAAACAGATACCCTGATAAAGTTCCAAAGGAGGAATAGGGGCCTGGAACTGGGTGGCAGACAAATCCTAGAAGGATGTCTGCAGTATAATTTAAATCACAGTTCATTCCATAACAAAGCAGAGTGGGCGAAATAAATTTCAATGCCTTATCTGATTATCAATGCCTTATCTGATTATCTGGGCTTCCCTGCTGGCTCAGTGGTAAAGAATCTGCCTGCCAATGCAGGAGATGAGGGTTTGATCTCCAGATAGGGAACATCCCTGGAGAAGGAAATGGCAACCCATTGCAGTATTCTTGCCTGGAAAATCCCATGGACAGAGGAGCTGCTGGGCTACAATCTGTAGGGTCACAAAAGAGTCCAACACAGCTTAAAGACGAAACAACAATCCAATCATCTATAAAATATAAATAATAAAAATAATTTTAAACGTACTTTTCTAAAATAATATCAGGCAAAGTCTCTATAAAGTAAAACTTAGAAAAAGAATCTAGCTTGTGTTGCAAACTGGCAACACATCCAAATCAGAGCAAGACAATAAGTTTTACTCATCATTGTCATAAGAAATAAAGGTTTAAGTTCAGCACACTTTAAATTTAGCACACTTCTTGCAAACCCAGAGTAGGAAATAAAAAGCACGAACACATTCTAAAATATTCAAACAAAAATAGCCTTAAGAAACAAAAATAAGCATTTGAAGTTATGTGTGTACAGAAAGTTTTGCTATCTCATTTGTTTAGTGTAATGATAATTGTTGACAAAATGCCTCTTTTCTCAACTTTATAAAACAAAACAAATGAAATAAAATAGGAAAAAAAAAAAAACCTGCTGGAGATTTTGAGACACGAAAGTTCTCAGAACTGCTGTTCGCATTATGTAATATGAGGAACTATTTATAATCCCAGCATTTTCAGAATTCAACATATTTAAATGTTGCTACCTGATTTTACAAGCCAAGAGATTTAAAGCTAGAACTGCAAGCAATATGGATAGAACAGTCAAACCCAGACCAGATGGCTCTTTAATGCTTTTTAAGTAGGCTGGTGGTAACGTCGTGTTATCTGAGGACCCAAAATAGCTCTTCAAAAATCTCTCTCTTATCTAAGAGACTTGGTGCCTGAAACCCCACCTTTAGCAATTGGGGAAGGTTAGAGGATATATCCTGGAGGAGGGCATGGCAACCCACTCCAGTATTCTTGCCTGGAGAATCCCCATGGACAGAGGAGACTGGTAGGCTGCATGTCCATGGGGTCGCAAAGAGTCGGACACAACTGAGTGACTAAGCTCACACATACCCCCTTGTACTTAGTTGCTCAGTCATGTCCAACTCTTTGCAACCCATGGACTGTCTCCCACCAGGCTCCTCTGTCCATGGGGATTCTCCAGCCAAGAATACTGGAGTGGGTTGCCATGCCCTCCTCCAGGGGATCTTCCCGAACCCAGTTCTCCCGCATTGCAGGTGGATTCTTTACCATCTGAGCCACCAGGGAAGCCCTAAAGTTATATTATTATGCCCCTTCTCCCAAGCTTTCTGATCCAATCTTTAAAGGCATGGGGGCAAGCTGATTTTCAATTGTAGAGCAAATTTCATCAACTTTTCACAAGGGTTTTAGGCTGAGTGAGAACCTTCTGATGTCCCTGTGGGTCCAGCAGTGTTCACCAATTTCTACTTCTGATTACATCAATATTTCCCTTCAAAAGCTGACATTCAAACCCAAAATGTTCTCCAGTAATATGGTTCTGGGTTTTTATTTCTTTAAACTTCTTTCTGCTTGCAAATTTATTTGTTAGAAACTGGAACTTAGATGCAATAAAAATAACTGTACTCTCCAAAAAGATAAAATAGATCTGAAGCTACGTGCAACAGGAAAGTATTTATAACAAAGTCAGTTTACAGGAATTATTCATAACAAAGATAGTTTAAAGATGTATTTAGCTGAGTGGCATATATCTGCCTTAGGTAATAGTTTGGAGAGGCTTTTAAGTTCTTTAAAGAGTTTTGAAGCCAAATGAGTGGTAGAAGTCAACACTGCTGCTGCTGCTGCTGCTAAGTCGCTTCAGTCATGTCCAACCCTGTGTGACCCCATAGACGGCAGCCCACCAGGCTCCCCCCACCTGGGATTCTCCAGGCAAGAACACTGGAGTGGGTTGCCATTTCCTTCTCCAATGCGTGAAAGTGAAAAGTGAAAATGAAGTCGTACAGTCGTGTCCGACTCTTAGCGACTCCATGGACTGTAGCCCACCAGGCTCCTCCGTCCATGGGATTTTCCAGGCAAGAGTACTGGAGTGGGGTGCCATTGCCTTCTCTGGAAGTCAACACTGCTATCACCCAAAAGGCCAAAGCTAAAAAAACAATCATGGTACCACTGAGTATTCACCCACAGGAGCTTCCAATTTGTCAGGTGATGAATGGTTTATCTGATTAATAAACTCCAACAACCTGCTCTGAATACAGCACCAGACCCTCCCTCTTTGTTTGCAAGAGTTCTTAGCTGTGAGTATATCAAATGCTGGCTAGAATCAGGCCCACCTTCTCCCAGGGGAGAGTCCACTGTCTGTCTTCCCTACAGAGGCCTGAATAGAAATAAATCAGCCATTCAATATGCCTACTCAGTTAAAAGCCTATTCCCTGAGGGCTGACCTCAATCCCACAGTGAATGGGGAACCGATTAGCATATCACCGATCCCAGAGTACCAGGCATTGTCTGGTAAACAAAAAGAAATTAGAAACACAGGAGTGGGACACAAAAGCAGAGACAAATTAATGCTCTATGTGTGTTAATGTTTATCTTTGCTTAAATAAGGATTTTTGAGACAAGTGGTCAGTCATCTGTAAATAAATGTCTAGTTAGATGGTGGGGTGGAGGCAGTGTTGTTCATTCAATAGAACACTCAAGATTTAGATTTCACAGGTGAGCTTTAGAATCATTAAAGACTGCCTCCTGCCATTAAACTCTTATTACCTATTGGTTTTGCTTTTAGTAGCGCAAAGAGTCGGACACAACGGAGCAACTGAACTGAACTGAACTGAGGGCTCTATTAAATTGTATTTATATGTTTAGCTGTTTACTCTGTTAGACAAAAAAATGAGACTGCAGGAATCAACAGTGGTTAGCAGAACAAGCTAAATGATTAGATGGTCAGCAAAGCTCAGAACATGGAAAAGTCTACAAGATAGATGACATAGATTTTCCAATAAATAAAATACAAGAAAAATAAAAAATAAGAGGAAAGAGAAATCTATAAAAGAGACACAGAGACATAGTGACTACATGCAATGTGTGGACCTTGTTTGGATTTTGCCGTAAATAAATGTTTAAAACATTATGAGAAAATTGAGGATATTTGAATAGTGGAATTAAATAAAGCCTTTATACTGAATATACATAGTAATACTGAATATATATAGTTAAAATGATATGATGTCTAGGATTTGTTTCAAAATATACAAGGTTATTGATTGTCCATGGTTAATAATTATTAAGGTTGAGAGATAAGTATATGGAGATTCTTTATATTGCCCTCTCTTCTTTTATGTTTGAAATTATCCATAATAAAACTTTTTTTTAATCAGCAAGATATGAATAATAAAACAGAAACTATTCTTGTTAGAAATACACTACAGTACTTCTACATGTTCTTATTTAAGGACACTGTAAAAGTCCAATCAAAGTTCATAAACATTCATCCTTATGTGAATGAATAGGCATCACTTCAGTTCAGTTCAGTCGCTCAGTCGTGTCCGACTCTTTGCTACCCCATGAATCACAGCATGCCAGGCCTCCTTGTCCATCACCAAATCCCGGAGTTCACTCACTCACATCCATCCAGTCAGTGATGCCATCCAGCCATCTCATCCTCTGCCATCCCCTTCTCCTCCTGCCCCCAATCCCTCCCAGCATCAGAGTCTTTTCCAATGAGTCAACTCTTCGCATGAGGTGGCCAAAGTATTGGAGTTTCAGCTTTAGCATCATTCCTTCCAAAGAAATCCCAGGGCTGATCTCCTTCAGAATGGACTGGTTGGATCTCCATGCAGACCAAGAGACTCTAAAGAGTCTTCTCCAACTCCATAGTTCAAATGCATCCATTCTTCGGTGCTCAGCTGTCTTCACAGTCCAACTCTCACATCCATACATGACCACTGGAAAAACCATAGCCTTGACTAGACGGACCTTTGTTGGCAAAGTAATGTCTCTGCTTTTCACTATGCTATCTAGGTTAGTCATAACTTCTCTTCCAAGGAGTAAGCATCTTTTAATTTCATGGCTACAATCACCATCTGCAGTGATTTTGGAGCCCCCCAAAATAAAGTCTGACACTGCTTCCACTGTTTCCCCTTCTATTTCCCATGAAGTGATGGGACCACATGCCGTGATCTTCGTTTTCTGAATGTTGAGCTTTAAGCCAACTTTTTCACTCTCCTCTTTCACTTTCATCAAGAGGCTTTTAGTTCATCTTCACTTTCTGCCATAAGGGTGGTGTCATCTGCATATCTGAGGTGATTGATATTTCTCCCGGAAATCTTGATTCCAGCTTGTGCTTCTTCCAGCTCAGAGTTTCTCATGATGTACTCTGCATATAAGTTAAATTAGCAGGGTGACAATATACAGCCTTGACATACTCCCTTTTCCTATTTGGAACCAGTCTGTTGTTCTATGTCCAGTTCTAACTGTTGCTTCCTGACCTGCATACAGGTTTCTCAAGAGGCAGGTCAGGTGGTCTGGTATTCCCATCTCTTGAAGAATTTTCCACAGTTTATTGTGATCCACACAGTCAAAGGCTTTGCCATAGTCCATAAAGCAGAAATAGATGTTTTTCTGGAACTCTCTTGCTTTTTCGATGATCCAGCAGATGTTGGCAATTTGATCTCTGGCCCCTCTGCCTCTTCTAAATCCAGCTTGAACATCTGGAAGTTCACGGTTCACATATCGCTGAAGCCTGGCTTGGAGAAGTTTGAGCATTACTTTACTAGCGTGTGAGATGAGTGCAATTGTGCAGTAGTTTGAGCATTCTTTGGCATTGCCTTTCTTTGGGATTGGAATGAAAACTGACCTTTTCCAATCCTGTGGCCACTGCCGAGTTTTCCAGATTTGCTGGCATGTTGAGTGCAGCACTTTCACATCATCATCTTTCAGGATTTGAATTAGCTCAGCTGGAATTCCATCACCTCCACTAGCTTTGTTCGTAGTGATGCTTTCTAAGGCCCACTTGACTTCATATTCCAAGATATCTGGCTCTAGGTGAGTGATCACATCATCGTGATTATCTGGGTTGTGAAGATCTTATGAATAGGCATAAAGCACTTGAAATGTTGCTATATACACTATATAATAAGTGTTCAATAATTGTGTTAAAGGTAGTAGGTCTAAATCTTGGCTTGTAAATGCAAGCATTTAAGAAAGAATGTATTTTTCTATAGCAGAATACAATCTCTTTTTCAATTCCACTTTCTACTAGGGTGGTAGAAAAACAAATTATCAGTCAACTGTAAGATCTGCCCAGATTTTCACCTGTATTTTACCTAAATTGCAGAGGCATCCCTAGAACCAGGTGTTGGAGTCGGGGACATGGGGTTGGGGTAGGGGGAGTCTATCTGGACCTTTACATCTTCTGTTCACACTTAGCATTTTCTGAGACCTGTACCATCGCACAAGACTCTCCAATCTTGGGCTGGGTGGATCTCTAATCTTCCAGGCCATTCTAAGTTCTTGGAACTCATACTGCTGCTCAACACAGTGGGCCATCCTTGAGGCTCTCCAAGGCCATTTTGCTTGGGGTTTCCCTCCTTTCTGAGGCTCTATCTGGGAGACCAGACACCGATCTTTTCTTTCGAACCTCACAAACCTAGTTGGGGTCTTGCCCAGCTTCATTCTCCTCTGCAGTACCCAAGTCCAGACTGAGCCTAGGGAGCTGGTACAGAGCCCCCTTCTCTCAGGACCCATTAAAACAATTTCTCTATCATTTCCTTTCCACAGTCTTTGTCTGCAGCCTTTGAAGCACTTGCTTTTTATCAGCTGTATTCCCTTACATAATTTTTTGGGCTCAAGTGCTGTAAAGGTGTGTTTTTCGTACTTTCTCCTATCATATTCCCTCTCTGAGGCAATGCTTGGAGAGAGAGTAACTGATTACATAGAGAAAGGAAATAAGTGATGGAGGAATGTGTCCATAAATATGTCAATTATTTTTCCTTCCATTCCAACAATGCATGAATGGAAAAATTACACAGCTGAGTTCCTTAACCTTTTCAAAGTCCCATAATGAGTTAAGACAGCCTTGGCTATGATTCAGAACATCCAGTATGAGGATCAGATTGGGTGGGTACCCATGACTCAGTCCCCAAAAGAACAAATGAACTCTCCAAAGTGGCCTTACACGTTCAAAAGAGAATCCCCCCTTCAATGTTTTCCAAAAATCTATCCCAAGAGAACTAGTGAAAGCTAACAAGCTCAGACCCAGAGAAATGTGACCAGATAGCATCCACCAATTGTTGCACTTCAAATCTAGGATGAAGGTTCAAGTTTGCAGGAAAATCTCTTTTTTTTTGCAAACGAAACAGAAGCTAGGAAAGCTAAAATTTGTGCTTTTAGTCCTGAGTCGTCCCCTCCCATTGTACATTTGCAAATCATGTCATGCTGGTGGTTTCACTTATTCATCTAACTGTTCAGGCATTCAGTAAACATGTGTATCAGTGTGCCAGGCACTGTGCTAGGAACCTATTCGCAACTAAGACTGAGGCCATTGGAAGATCACGTATCTTCAATATGTATCGGATTTTGTTTCCTGATCCAAATTGACCAATCTGTGGATATAAATTTGAATAAAACATTAAGCCAATGTTCTGGCCAGAAACATCAGTTATTATGGGCTAAGGAATGTGTAGTTAGGAGATGTGTGACTAAGGAAGAAAAACACTAACAGTGGCTTTCAGTGAATAGAACGGACTAGAATGAAAAGGCCCTTTATTAGCACCATGATGGGAGTGCATTGTGCATCTGACTGTCAGGTTAAATGCCGCTGTGTTATTACTGGTCTAATGAATTTTAAAAGTATCATTCTAACGCAAATCCGGTGAGCAACAAAGATAAAGAAATTCTGCAACCACAGCTGAAAACATTGCCACCTCCAGGGAAGTTTATAAACCAGCCTACACTCAGGCTGGATTATGCTTGGGCCCATTAACCACTCACTCCTCAAAACAAACATCTCTTTGAACCCAAGTTAAGGGCCAAGAGAAAAAGCACTAATTGTAATCTAACAGTTGAGGGACCAGAAGGTTATGTATTCATTCCCCTTACTTCACAGCCTCACATATTCCCAGAATTTCCAGCTCACTGAAAGAAATTAATCACTTTGCCATTATATGCTATGCATTTTCTCTACCAGTATGATAAGCTGATATTCGCTTTGTTCAGTTTCTATTAATTAGTGATAATGATGGGGCTTATAGCCAGTTGAATTAGGTCACTGGTTAAAAAGAAAGGTCTTTATAGAAATTACTGGTGGGTTTTTTTTTTTTTTTGCTATGGCATAATGCTATTATTTTTTAAACAGTTAAGAGGTCAAAGCTATTTTCATAAGACATTTAAACAAAGTGGCTGTTCAGGTGGGCTTTCATCTGAGGATTGGTGACCATGAAAAATTCAGTACATAAAAGAAAAACAAGAAATGCCCTTTCTCAAATACTTAAACTGTGGCAGAAGGATCACCCTTATTTTATAGACACACTTTGCTTCAAACCTCACTTTTGAGATGAAAACCATGTCTATGCAAATTTACATACAGAAAAGTATGCATGAAGAAAGAAGCAGCTTCTTTGACTATGAGCCATCAAACCCCTCTGTATGGTGTGTGTGAGTAGTGTGGACCCATGTCCCAGGATGCACCAGTGGAACCACAGATGCCTGATGACAGGGAGAGAGAGGGTTTGCTGACTCAGGGTTTTCCTCTGTCCCCTACATTAGGCACCTGCCACAGTCCCAGAGCTTCATTTCAGGTCCAGCTGGGTAATTTTTAGGTAACTCTAAACATAGCATTAGCAATAAACACTATAATCACAGCCTTCAATCCAATGACTAAATGCAATAGATTATTTTGTTTTTCATTTTTCCAATGAGCTCAGTTTCATGGCTGTCTTCCATTTTTGCACTTGGCTATTCTTTCCTTGTAAAAGCAGCAAATCTGCCTCCAGCTTCATCATCTCCAGCTTTATCATCTCCATATTTTTGACTAATAATTACAAATGTCTAATGAAAGTGGTCTTATAGTGTTTAAATTTGTAAACTGGAAACACTTTTTTTTTTTTTTTAAGTATTTCCAGGTTTAACTGGAGGAAGATTAGACTCTGTGACTTTCTTCTTTCTCCCGAATCTATTTGTAGCATCAGAAAAGGGTTAACATTCTGGTTTTCCAACATATGCACTATGTACCTCTTCCCCGTCTTTCTAAATCTTTGTAAACTGATGGAGCACCAAAACCCACATTTATATTATATCTGATGATGAGTAAGGCCTTACCTGGTTGTGTCTTCATCACCTGCAGTTCCTAGATCTTCTCAGTGTAGTTGGCTGGTAGTTTTCTCATACTGCTTTAGGGTTGGTGATGCATAGGAAGCTTTATTCCCATGGCTAGAATAGGAATTCTGGCTACCTGAAGGTTAACACTAGACTCCTTTCTCATCATCCGTATGGAAGTAATCAGATACCCCTATCTTCCACAAACTCCAGCATGCCACAGTATGCCACCTGGTCTCTTTTATGAGTTAGTTTGAGCAACCTGGGTTAAAAGAGATTAAGTCAGCCAATGGATCCATTGCTGAGGGTGGTATAATTATTTCTCTCCACTTTCCCACATCTGTCATTGCATCTGGCCCTGTCAAGTTTCAAGTGAAGAAAGAAATGAGATATAGGAGACACAAAAATGGCTTTGAATTTGTGGCAAAGCAGACTTGCCAAAATCCTCCCTTTATTGAAAGATTTATCCACCAAGTTATGGACATAGATGTGCAACCTTAGTCTCTGTGGTAGGATCAAGCCCTGTCCATAACTCATAACACAGAGGAGGCCTGATAGGCACACCCTTTGGAGGATGGCAGCTCCAAGAAAAGGTAGAGAAAGAGACTGAGTCAGGTATGCTTAGTTACATCACCTAATTCACTGATCAGGAGGAAGCTTATTGAGATCTTTCCTTCCGGATGGTGAAATGGACATTCCTTTCTCTCTATGGTCACATGAACAGAGGCAACAAAGCATGCACCCCTAGCAGAGTCTTAAGTGGTGCAAGGGTCCAGGGAAAGGAGTGTTTGGTTGAGTTGCCGAGGCTTCCTTGCCAAGATGGGTTTGTCTGGGCCCCAAGGGTAAGAAGTGGGCAGAGCCACAAATGGACCCTCCCTGGCTGTCCTGCTGGCCAGTGTGTCTTGGCAGTGCCTAGATGTTGTTCCTTCTCTCTCCTTCTCCCATGCTAAGCTTGTAGAACTCACTGAGGCCTAGGCCAAGATGATTCTTTCTCAGGGTATAATCTCAAACTTTCAAGGATAGTTTTACCCATCTCAGTTCTCACTCTCCCACCCCCATCCCACGCCAGTTCAAAGACTGAACCAAGAATTTCTGGAGCAGACCCTGCATCCCTGAGCCAAACCTGATGGATAGGCCAAGATGCCAGATAGAGGTAGGCGGTCTAAACTCTTGTCCTGGCCCTGCTCCTTCCGGATGTTGCTAGAAGTAGCCTAAACTGAAAATAATGATGATGATGATGTTAATAAGCTTCTTAGTTTAACCTGTACAGTACTGTACTTCTCTTTATTATCCAAACATCATTCAAGTTTTCTTGATAGTTTTAGAAGTCAACTATCATTGGAACAAGAAATTGTTTCTCTTTCCAAAAGAAAGGCAAATTGAAAACTGAGAGAAACATATTTTCAGAGAAGTAAATCATGCTTGTAATCTCAAGATTTTCTTTTTAATCTATTTAGTTATAAAGTTGGCTGTATGTGTATTTATAGATATATAATATTTATATTGAATTAAACAGGGTTCTTTGTAAAAGCAACAGAATGCATTCTGGCTGGTTTAAGTAGAAATATCCCTTTAAAAAGGATATCAACGGATGTTGAGGGGCTCGTTGGGTGCCAGAAGCTAGGCCATCAAGAATTAGACTCAAACCACACTCCAAGGGATTCTCCAGTGAAAACACTAGAGCTCACACCATAAGGGATGGATACAAGATGTGAGGAACGCTGCCATGACTGCCCTTCTAATGTGAGATGTTTCCAAAACACCCTCACCAATAGCTCCATTCTTTACTATTGAATTTCAGTTTCCTCACTTCTAAATAAAAGATTTGCATGAACAGGACTGAGTCAGTATCACATGTCTGAACCCTAGCTGCAAGGAAGGCTAGAAGAGTAACTTGCGGAAGAAAGGCTTACAATGTGGCAATTTTCCAAGCAAAGAAAGAGTGGTTCAGATGCTGTGTGACCACAAGCATAAATAGTGTTGACTTCATCCACGTCTTGATTGTTCAGCAGTGATCATATACCTCTCCTTTCTAAACTTACATTTCCCAACTCTTCATTTGAAGGGCCAGACATGCTCCTCTTCTTCATACCATTGTTGTTATTTAGCTACCAAGTCATGTCCAACTCTTTGCAACCCCATGGACTGTGGCCCACCAGGATCTTTCATCCATGGGATTTCCCAAGCAAGAATACTGGAGTGAGTTACCATTTCCTTCTCCAGTGGATCTTCCAGACTCAAGGATTGAACCGGCATCTCCTGCATTGGCAGGCAGATTCTTTACCACTGAGCCACCAAGGAAGCTCTTCTTCACGCCATACCCTTCCTCTAAGAAGTAGGGTTTGTCTGCAACTGATCCCAAATCTATACTCAAGAATCCTCTCCCCTCTTCCCTTTCCTGCCCTGAATGACTACATATTTCCCTGCTTTTGTGAGCTTGTTAATGCAAAAGACTGTTAATTTTTCTACTGTTATTACCTTGAGATTTGAGAGGAGTGGAATTAATTCTGGAATTCAATAACATCATATATTAAATAACCAAAGCTTTGAGACTCTTAAAGCTAGGAGAATAATAAAGTCAGAGGTAAGATTAGCACACAAAATTGTATGCACATATTTTTATATATTTACTAGAGATGGGCCACAGACTTGGCTCTAATATGTCTAGTGGTCAAAAGAAAGTGAGAAATCTAATTGGTTATGAGATTTAAAATGCTCTATAAGATAAAGCAAAAGGAAAATATATGTTCCACAGAAGACCAGTTTTCCTTGATTTTGAGTCTCCTACAAACAAAATATCTTCATAATATTCCTATTGAAATATTTACATATAAGATTTTCACATCACTGTTCATGATAGGGTATCCTAAAAATCTAGTTTTTCTGGGAAAAAAACTACAACAAAGCAAAATAACCCAGTATCAGTATGTCATTCTCTATAGCTTAATCTAAGGGCAAGATCTGAACTCTAAATAGATGTGTTCAACATGGTATCTTGGAAATTCTTGAATTTCAGGCAGGTGCTTTCAGGATCTTGTTTAGGGGGGCAGGAATGAGTTAGGAATATCTGGATTTTTGCATCTATGCTGATGAGGAATATTGGTTCATTGTAATAGCTTTGTCTGAATGATGCCGGCCTTATAAAGTGAGTTGGGTTGTATTACCTTCTCTTTTATTTTCTGGTAGACATTGTGTAAAGTTAGTATTGTTCTTCCTTAAGTATCTGATAGAATACACTGATGTCACTGCCTTATACTTCTCATGTCTTTGGCCAGGCCTCATTTGGGTAAGGTTGACAGGTAAAGATACAGAATTCTAGGTTAAATTTGAATGTTACACAAATGACAAATAGTTTTTAAATATGTTTTTCCCATGCAATATTTGAGCCAAAATTGTATTAAAAATTACTAATTATATAATATATAATTGTTTATCTTTTTTTACAAAAATCCTCAACCAAAACATTAGCAAGTTAAACACAAAATACATGAAAAAGAAAACAGATGATGACAAAATTCCAGATCCTTCTAACTCAATCCTGCTCCCCTGAACAGGGCAGCTCTGAAAGCACCTGCCTGAAATTCAAGAATTTCCAGGATACCATGTTAAACACATCGATGTAGAGTTCAGATCTTGCCCTTAGATTAAGCTATAGAGAATGACATACCAATACTGGGTTATTTTGCTTTGTTGTAGTTTTTCCCCAGAAAAACTAGATTTTAAGATACCCTATCATGAACAGTGATGTGAAAATCTTATATGTAAATATTTCAGTAGGAATATTATGAAGATATTTTGTTTGTAGGAGATTCAAAATCAAGGAAAACTGGTCTTCTGTGGAACATATATTTTCCTTTTGCTTTATCTTATAGAGCATTCTAAATCTCATAACCAATTAGATTTCTCACTTTCTTTTGACCACTAGAAATATTAGAGCCAACTCTGTGACCCATTTCAGTATTCTTGCCTTGAGAACCCCATGAACAGTATGAAAAGGCAGAATGATAGGATACTGAAAGAAGAACTCCCCAGGTCGGTAGGTGCCCAATATGCTACTGGACATCAGTGGAGAAACAACTCCAGAAAGAATGAAGGGATGGAGCCAAAGCAAAAACAATACCCAGTTGTGGGTGTGACTGGTGATAGAAGCAAGGTCTGATGCTGTAAAGAGCAATATTGCATAGGAACTTGGAATGTTAGGTCCATGAATCAAGGCAAATTGGAAATGGTCAAACAGGAGATGGCAAGAGTGAACGTCGACATTCTAGGAATCAGTGAACTAAGATGGACTGAAATGGGTGAATTTAACTCAGATGACCATTATATCTACTACTGTGGGCAGGAATCCCTTAGAAGAAATGGAGTAGCCATCATGGTCAACAAAAGAGTCTGAAATGCAGTACTTGGATGCAGTCTCAAAAATGACAGAGTGATCTCTGTTCGTTTCCAAGGCAAACCGTTCAATATCACAGTAATCCAAGTCTATGCCCCAACGCTGTAAAAGCTGAGGTTGAATGGTTCTATGAAGACCTACAAGACCTTTTAGAACTAACACCCAAAAAAGATGTCCTTTTCATTATAGGGGACTGGAATGCTAAAGTAGGAAGTCAAGAAACACCTGGGGTAACAGACAAATTTGGCCTTGAGTGCAAAATGAAGCAGGGCAAAGGCTAATAGAGTTTTGCCAAGAGAACTCACTGGTCATAGCAAACACCCTCTTCCAACAACACAAGACAAGACTCTACACATGGACATCACCAGATGGTCAATACTGAAATCGGATTGATTATATTCTTTGCAGCCGAAGATGGAGAAGCTCTATACAGTCAGCAAAAACAAGACTGGGAGCTGACTGTGGCTCAGATCATGAACTCCTTATTGCCAAATTCAGACTGAAATTGAAGAAAACAGGGAAAACCACTAGACCATTCAGGTATGACCTAAATCAAATCCCTTATGATTATACAGTGGAAGTGAGAAATAGATTTAAGGGACTAGATCTGATAGATAGAGTGCCTGATGAACTATGGATGGAGGTTCATGACACTGTACAGGAGACAGGGATCAAGGCCATCCCCATGGAAAAGAAATGCAAAAAAGCAAAATGGCTGTCTGGGGAGGCCTTACAAATAGCTGTGAAAAGAAGAGAAGCAGAAAGCAAAGGAGAAAAGGAAAGATATAAGCATCTGAATGCAGAGTTCCAAAGAATAGCAAGGAGAGATAAGAAAGCCTTCCTCAGCGATCAATGCAAAGAAATAGAGGAAAACAACAGAATGGGAACGACTAGAGATCTCTTCAAGAAAATTAGAGATACCAAGGGAACATTTCATGCAAAGATGGGTCGATAAAGGACAGAAATGGTATGGACCTAACAGAAGCAGAAGATATTAAGAAGAGGTGGCAAGAATACACAGAGAACTATACGAAAAAGATCTTCACGACCAAGATAATCACGATGGTGTGATCACTCACCTAGAGCCAGACATCCTGAAATGTGAAGTCAAGTGGGCCTTAGAAAGCATCACTATGAACAAAGCTAGTGGAGGTGATGGAATTCCAGCTGAGCTAATTCAAATCCTGAAAGATGATGCTGTGAAAGTGCTGCGCTCAATATGCCAGCAAATCTGAAAAACTCAGCAGTGGCCACAGGACTGGACAAGGTCAGTTTTCATTCCAATCCCAAAGAAAGGCAATGCCAAAGAATGCTCAAACTACTGCACAATTGCACTCATCTCACACGCTAGTAAAGTAATGCTCAAACTTCTCCAAGCCAGGCTTCAGCAGTACATGAACCGTGAACTTCCAGATGTTCAAGCTGGATTTAGAAAAGACAGAGGAGCCAGAGATAAAATTGCCAACATCCGCTGGATCATGAAAAAAGCAAGAGAGTTCCAGAAAAACATCTATTTCTGCTTTATGGACTGTGGCAAAGCCTTTGACTGTGTGGATCACAATAAACTGTGGAAAATTCTTCAAGAGATGGGAATACCAGACCACCTGACCTGCCTCTTGAGAAACCTGTATGCAGGTCAGGAAGCAACAGTTAGAACTGGCCATGGAACAACAGACTGGTTCCAAATAGGAAAAGGAGTACATCAAGGCTGTATATTGTCACCCTGCTAATTTAACTTATATGCAGAGTACATCATGAGAAACGCTGGGCTGGAAGAAGCATAAGTTGGAATCAAGATTTCCGGGAGAAATATCAATCACCTCAGATATGCAGATGACACCACCCTTATGGCAGAAAATGAAGAAAAACTAGAGGCCCTCTTGATGAAAGTGAAAGAGGAGAGTGAAAAAGTTGGCTTAAAGCTCAACATTCAGAAAACGAAGATCACGGCATGTGGTCCCATCACTTCATGGGAAATAGATAGGGAAACAGTGGAAACAGTGTCAGACTTTGTTTTTTTGGGCTCCAGGATCACTGCAGATGGTGATTGCAGCCATGAAATTAAAAGATGCTTGCTCCTTGGAAGGAAAGTTATGACCAACCTAGATAGCATGTTCAAAAGCAGAGACAAAAGGTCCATCTAGTCAAGGCTATGGTTTTTCCTGTGGTCATGTATGGATGTGAGAGTTGAACTGTGAAGAAAGCTGAGCACTGAAGAATTGATGCTTCTGAACTGTGATGTTGGAGAAGACTGTTGAGAGTCCCTTAGACTGCAAGGAGGTCCAACCAGTCCATTCTAAAGGAGATTAGTCCTGGGTGTTCTTTGGAAAGACTGATGCTAAAGCTGAAACTCCAATAATTTGGCCACCACATGAGAAGAGTTGTCTCACTGGAAAAGACTCTGATGCTGGAGGGATTTGGGGCAGGAGGAGAAGGGGACGACAGAGGATTTGATGGCTGGATGGCATCACTGACTTGATGGACATGGGTTTGGGTGAATTCCGGGAGTTGGTGATGGACAGCAAGGCCTGGCATTTTGTAATTCGTGAGCTGCAAAGAGTCGGACATGACTAAGCATCTGAACTGAATTGTTCATCTGAAATTAGAACTTAAGAGAATTGAAAACATGTACCAGTACATGGATGTTCATAGTAGTTTATGATTAATGGCTTAACAGTGGAAACAATCCAAATGTCTATCAACTGAAGAATGATAAGCAAAACATGGTGTATTCATACAGTGCAATATTATCAGTCATAAGAAGGAAGGAAAGTACTGATTCATACCATCACATAAAAGAAACTTAAAAACATTACACTAATGTAAAATAAATCAGACACAAAGGACTGTATATTATATGATTTATATGAAGTATCCAGAACAGGGAAACCCATGAAGACAAAAGAAAAAAATTAGTATTGCTGGGGTCCAGAGAAAAAGGAGAATGGAGAATGATTGCTAGTGGGTATGAGGTTTCTTTGGGGGGGGTGATGAAAATATTCTGGAATTCAATAATGGTGATGGTTCCACTTTGTAAATATACTGAAAACTATTGCACTGCACACTTAAAAAGTATAAATTTTATCTCAATAAAATATATAATAAGAAACTTAACTGGGCATCATCCTGTATTATTTGTTTAATCTGGATGCATTTGATGGGCCAAACGAGTTACATACTTCTGTATTCTAGCTGGAAAGGACTCTGGGAAATATTGCTCTGAGGCCCATAGTGTGAAAAACTATCAAATGCAGAGAGTATGTTTGAAACATGTTGAAGAGTCTCAAATGGCAGATGTTTACTGCAGATGCTGAAGTAAAATTGCCTGCATTGGAATGTCATTTCCACCACATACAGGCTGTGAGGCTAGAGAAGGTTATATAGCCATCTGTGTTATTTTCTCCTGCATACAATTTGTCAGTACTGGCACTGCAGTTGTTTACTAACGGGTCTTCCTGTTGGCTTCTCTGGTGGCTCAGATGCTAAAGAATCTGCTTGCCATGCAGGAGACCTGAGTTCAGTCCCTAGGTCGGGAAGATCCACTAGAGAAGGGAATGGCAACCCACTCCAGTATTTTTGCCTGGAGAATCCCATGGACAGAGCAGTCCATGTCAGACATGACAGAGAGACTAACACTTTCGCTTCTGGTTTACTGCGGTGTTCTTCCCTGCCATCTTTATTCAGCAGAACAACCAGAGGGATCCTTTTAAAACGTGTTAGATTATGTCACTTCTTTGCTCAAAACTCTTCAAGAGTATCCCAGATTACTGAGAGTAAAAAGACTGGAAGACCGGGACTCATATGAGGTAGAACTTTTGTGAGTGGAATCAAAGTTGAGCAGAACAAGGACAAGAGAGATTAAAAGAAAGAGAAGTATGGATAAAAGTGGTGGAGGGAAAAGAGCCAGGAGATCTCAGAAAACAAACTGTGATATTTCCTAAACTCTGTATGAAAAATAAGTAAACAAATGGAATAGGGAGTTTCGTGATGTTAGAAAGGCTATCTCAAACTAATATTAAATAAAACTGAGCCACAAAAAGGACTTGCAATCACATTCTAAGCAAAGCTATTACAAGTACCAAAAGTCTAAGGAATAGGAAAAATTTTTGCAGTCAAGAAATTTAGTGATTTTTTTTTAAATTAAAGCTGTAACCTATTTTTTTAAAAGCAGGCTAAAATACATAAAGAACAGACAGAATATAAGACATGAAATAACAACACAAATTAGAATTAGCAAAACACAAAAATGATATGACAGAACTCAATATGAGGAATGAAGAAAAAATTATTTTAGACATGAAATCTAAACTAGAAAGAATATAGAAGCAAATGAACACAATAAATGATGTCATTAGAAGTTGAAGGCAAAAAAGAGAAAAAGGTTAAAAATAAAAAAATGAAGAAGAAAAAGTGCAAATGCTTGAAACAGGCAAAAAAGATCTATACTAATAACAGATCTTAGACTGTGGTCTTGAAATATTACTTCAAGAAACCAGGGCTTCTTGGTCTCATAGATCAGGCTGATTTCAGGCATGAGGAAGGAAATGTATAAAAAGAGCCTAGACCAGCTTGTCATTCTAGAAAACAAGGATGCTTGTTATCAGACTACAGGATCATATCCAAAAGACTTGGAGCCAACTCAAAGAGGTCTACTAGCCAAAAATGGAATGATTTAAGTGTCAGCAATGATAATAATGACCATGAATTGCAGCACATTAAATATATATGAATTGTAGAACAGTATGAGGTTTAAAAAAAAAAAAGGAACTGTCATGTGTGTGTGCTAAGTCACTTCAGTCATATCCGACTCTTTGCAACCCTATAAACTATGGCTTGCAAGGTTCCTCTGTCCATGGGGATTCTCCAGGCAAGAATACTGAAGTGGGTTACCATGCCCTTCTCCAGGGGATCCTCCCAACCCAGGAACTGAACCTGTGTCTCCTGCACTGCAGGTGGATTCTTTACCACTGAGCCACCAGGGAAGCTCGGAACTGCCATATGACCCAGCAATTCCACCCCTAAGTTCGGTTCAGTTCAGTTGCTCAGTCATGTCCGACTCTGAGACGTCATGGACTGCAGCGTGCCAGGCTTCCCGGTCCATCACCAACTCCTGGAGTTTGCTCAAACTAAGGTCCATCTAGTCGGTGATGCCATCCAACCGTTTCATCCTCTGTCGTCCCCTTCTCCTCCTGCCTTCAATCTTTCCCAGCATCAGGGTCATTTCCAATTAGGCAGTTCTTCACATCAGGTGGCCAAAGTATTGGAGTTTCAGCTTCAGCATCAGTCCTTCCAATGAATAAATATTCAGGACTGATTTCCTTTAGGATTGACTGGTTTTATCTCCTTGCAGTCCAAGGGAATCCCAAGTGTCTTCTCCAACACCACAGTTCAAAAGTATCAGTTCTTCAGCACTCAGCTTTCTTTATAGTTCAGTTCTCACATTCATACATGACTACTGGAAAAACCATAGCTTGACTAGACAGACCTTTGTCGGCACACACACACACACACACACACACACATATATAAAATAGAATGCTACTCAATCATAAAAAAGAATGAAATTTTACCATTTGCAACAATATGGATGAACCTGGAGGCTATTATGCTAAGTGAAATATGTCAGACAGAAAAAGACAAATACTGTATGATATCACTTACATGTAGAATCTGAAAAATACTACAATCCATGGGGTCATGAAGTATGGGACACAACTAAGTGGCTAACACTTCATAAATGGAGTATAACCTTTAAAAATTGCGAATCACTATACTGTACACCTGTAACTTATATAATATTGTACAAAACAGTACTTCAATAAAAGATAAATTTGAAAATTTTTTAAATATACATTTGAATTGATGAGTTCATAATGATATTTTTAAATGTAAAAATAACTGATCATCTTTGAAGGATAATAGGGAAGCAATATATTACTATCTTAAATGCTATAAATAAATGGAAAGAATCAAACACTTATCCTTTCTTTTCTATATGAATATTACTATTGTGTAACCAAATAGTAGAGAAAGAAATCATCTCTTTACAAAATTACTCCAGCTAATAAATGAAAACTAAATTATAACATTTGAATATTACTAATTTGAAACTACCAAAGAATAATGAATCTAAGAAATGAACATCAATGGCTGCTAGCATCATAAAAAAAAAAAGGCCATCCAGGCAATTATGTGCCTCCCAAGAAAGAAGATACAACCTATCTTCTTGCCAAAGGAATAGAACCTGCATCTGGTCAAGTCCTTAGATTCAGCATCCAATCTGCCAGAAACACAGAGGACAGTGGAACATATTGAATGCACCAATAGAATGCAATCAATTAGATTATAATAGTGAAAACATTCACATGTCAGTAATTTTTAGAGTGTGGTCCCAGACCAGCCACACCTGAATTATCTGGGAACTTGCTAGGCAAGTAAATTTGGGGCCCCATTCCTACCTACTGAATCAGAAACTCTCAAAATGAAGTCCAGCAGTTTGTATTTTGATGAGCTTTCCAGGTGATTGTGATGCAGGCTTATGTTTGAGAACCACTGCTATAGGTTAAATGTCCATGGTTCTTCAGTAAAAATGTAAGCAAAAGAAAAGATGGAAGAGAAACCTATAGATTAAAAGAAATATATCCAAAAAGTTTTAAATGGGCTAGAGTCAACCACAGTGTCTCAGGAACTGCATGTGGGTGAATAACCACAAGGATATTACTAGAACAAAGTCAACACAGTGCAGTTATTTTTCGAGAAACACGGGAGATTCTGACTTTGCTAATGTCAGAGCACATGGAAGCCTCTCTGAAGTGCTGGCAAAGCTGTGTATCTTCACCTGGGTAGTGATTACAAGGGTGTTTAATATATCATACTTTACTAAGCTATATGTTAGTTTTGTGGCATTTTCTGTATTTTTGTTTTATTTCACGATAATAAGTTATAAAACATTACTGTTGATTGAATGACATTATTTAAACCTCTTGGGCCTTAGCTTCTGTGCCCGAGTTATGAAGATACAGCTTCACGCTCACTCTGAAATTTTATTTTACAACCCCAATAATGTTGACCTTATAGCAGTTATTTGTCATGGTTATGGCAAATGATTGCTTATGTTACAATCCTCCGAGCCAGTGCTTAAATCATGTCTGAGGAGTGGAAGGAGTAGAGAGGACTGGCTTAATTTTGACAATAATTGCCTGTACACTCCCATTTTCTCTTTACTGTGCCTGAGAAATACACTGTTTCACGAGGAGCCCATCAAGGAAGGGGAGAAAGCCACACAGTGAGATACTCTAAGGCAGTGAAACCTCCTGTTCTTTCTTTCTCTTGGGAGGATATATGTTTATAATCATGAATCACTAACCTGCTTAGGACTGGGATCATAACCCAGACAAAATCTGCTGAGAAATATAGCAGGATTTGAGGTTTGACAATTTCTTTCAGCCCCAGTAAAAGGGAGCCCTGGCCGGGAAGTTTTGCGTGACATTACATCACAAGGTCCAGTCCCACTGAGGACTGAGGCAAAGACTGAGCTGTTGACGTGGAGAGTTCAGCAGAAGGGCTAACCCAGGGTGGGGGGTGGCAAGAGCCATAGCGGGCTGGCTCTGCATGACCGACAAAGGTCCAGCCGTACCTCTGTGACTGCCGGGCAAAGACAGGCTGTGCCCATGGGTCTGGGTGTTTGTGTCATCACAAAGGTAAGTCTGAGGGAGCAGGAAAACACTCACTCGGTTTGGGAACATTTACCTTCCTTGGTCTTTCTTCCTTTTTAAAATGAACATTTATTCCTCTTGTAAATAAATACTTTAATGGCTTTGCTTTGTATTTAATTATTAGTTGTTTTTTATTGTATTTCTCAGAAATATGTCTGTGACGGGGTGGAAATTAAAAACTGAAAAAAAAAAAAGGTGCCACAGATAGTCTGAGAAGCACTAAAATAGACTACCCTAGAATCAAGAAATTCAGTTCATTAAAAGACATCATAAAGAGTGAAAGAACAAGCCACAGAATTAATGAACTAATTAGAAAAAATGGGCAAAAAACTTGAATAGTCACGTCATATGAGAGGAAATCCTGATGGCCAATAAGCGTACAAAAAAAGATGAATTCATTTGGAAAATGAACATTAAACCACAGTAAAAAGCACACATTCACCAGATTGGCAATAATTTAAGTCTCCTAATTCTAAATATTGGTGGAAGGTACAGAAGCCCTCATAAACTGCTCATGAAAGTACAAAATTGGTGAAATCACTTTGAAAACCCTGACAGTAAGAATCTACCAGAGCTCAATATGCACATGGCCTGAGCCAGCAACTCCACTCCCAGACACACCGGAGATATCCAGCACAAGTGAGTCAAACAGAAGGTTCAAAGATTCTCAGAGCAGTATTATTTGTAAAGCATCTGCCTGCAATGCAGGAGACCTGGGTTCGATTCCTGGGTCAGGAAGTTCCCCTGGAGAAGGAAATGGCAACCCACTCCAGTATTCTTGCCTGGAGAATCCCAAGGACGGAGGAGCCTGGTGGGCTACAGTTCACGGGGTCGCAAAGAGTCGGACATGACTAGTGACTTCACTTCACTTCCAAACTGAAATAACTAAAATATACACATCCCTCATCTGAAGAACAGATGCACTCAGGTGTAGTCACACTGGAACACTAAACAGGAAAGAAAATGAACAATCCATAGCTTCACACAACAACTTGGATGAAATCTCTGAGACATAAACAGCTGTTATAAGGTTTTGCCATGTCCTGCTAGGGACACAGAATGTGTCAGTGGTCTCAACTAGTTTAGATACATCCTGCTGCTAGAACATTCTCCGCTAGAAACTCAGCTCCACTTTGGAGCTGGGAGGTCATACAGGAGGTAGATGTTGAAGTCACTGATGGAATCTGGAACCAGGAGAAATTTCAGATTTTGACTTATGCCACTACTCACCAAAGGCTTCTGTGGGTGGTCCCTGCTACATAAAGAAAACCTTTCAGTTTTGCTTACAAACAAAGGGTTGTATTTGCCAACCATATGAAAAAAAAAAAAAAAAGGAAGATGTTATTCTTAACTACAGGAGTGAGAATTAATTTTGGTTTGTCTCCCCTGTGTGTCTTGGGGTCAGCAGATTGCAGATTTTTGGAGCCAATGTCTCTGAGTTGACTCTCTGTTGAGAAGAAATTTCTCTCTAACTCTGGAAAAGAATGAAGATGAATAGTATGTTGTAAATCCTGTTGGTTCACAGTTTGAAAGCTTGTTTGCACAGATGTTAATACCGATGTGTGGCTTTAAAGCACTTCTTCCATTATTCCAATCGTTCCTTTCTAACATCCCTGAGGAAGGTTACTGTCTATTACTCAACTCCCTTAACACCAATCCTCTCCTGACAGCAAGAAACACAGTCCACCTTCTCATGTGCCAGAGCATAGAGGGAGGGCAACTTCCCTTTTGAGTTAGAAAAAGAGAGCTATATTTGTGAAGGGGAAAATCTATATGTCAGCCTTCTCTGATAGCTCAGACTGTAAAGAATCCGCCTGCAGTGCCGGAGACCTGGGTTCAGTTCCTGGGTTGGAAAGATACCCTGGAGGAGGATCCCACTTCAAGGCACTCTCCAGTATGGCAACCCACTCCAGTATTCTTGCCTGGAAAATCCCCATGGACAGAGGAGTCTGGCGGGCTATAGTCCACGGGGTCGCAAAGAGTCGGACAAGACAAAGAATCGGAGATCTATATGTCAGTATTTATAAATAACAGATTTTTACTGTATTAATTATATCCATCAAAATGTATTAAGGATGTGGAATTCTATACTAGAATCACGGGGATGTGACATTCAATAAGATACACTCTCCAACCTTAAATTCTGACAGCCTAGTGAGGGATAGTACTTAACTACTTATGGAGGGATGTGACTTATAATTTTTTTACTAATCTTTAAATATTCCACACTTTTAGTTAGAGTCATCACTCATTAGTTTCTTCCTTTTGATTATGAGAAGGGAAAGCACCAACTTCCGTTTCTGTTCTTCTGCTCCAGTCAGCAATAATTATGGAGACACCTTCCTGAGATCTGTTCATCTAAAGAAGAGCAAACGCACAAACGTGGCACTGAATTTGTGTAGTGGCCCCATGTCTGCGGAGAAGTCAACATGTCATCACGTGACTATATCGTAAACCCTTACAACCGGAAGCATATTCTAAGGAGGGTAGTTCCTGTCAGACGAAAGCTGAGGGGTTTTTTGTTTTTGTTTTTTAGCTGAGCCCTTTCATGGGGGCTGAGTTTGGAAGCCAAGGCTGTAGACGTTTTCGCTGTTTTGCGTAACAGGACGAGAAGAATTGGGTGTTCTCACTGCCAATCCCTGGGTCGTGGGAGATGGGGAGGGAAGGAAGTGGGGGAGGGAAGGAGAGAGGAGTGGGAGGGTGGCAAGGAGTAGAATGAGGCTAGGGTGCCATGTGGGGTGGAATGGCAGGAGAACCCCCTACCCAGCGGTGGGATGGAGGGAAGGATGACGTCTGAGCGTCTACCGGAAGTCGTCAGTGGAGCTGTAGTGGAGCGTCCTTTCCACCCTTCTCTCTTCCCCATCCCTCAGTGAAGTCTGCTACTTGTGTCAAAGTGTATTGTGTGTGCAGTGGGCAGAATAATGGCCCCCAAAGTTGTCCTAATTGCTGGAGCCTGTGAGTCTGTTAGGTGACTCTACGGAAGTGATGAAATTAAGGATATTGAAGTGGGGAGATGATCCTGGATTTTCTGAGTGAGCCTCATGTTAATCACAAAAAGTGAATTGGGAGGCAAAAGAGGCCAGTCAAAGGGAAATGGAACTACAGAAGAACTGCACAGAGAGAAGCAATGTTGCTGGCTTTGAAGAGGAAGGAAGGGGGCTGACTCTAGGAGCTGGAAAAGGCCAGGAAACCGATTGTCCCCTGGAGCCTCTGGGGGAACACAGCCCTTTTCAACACCCACATTTTAGCCCCCGGAGACCATCATTGGACTTCTGACCTCAAAAACTGTAAGATAATAAATTTATATTTTTAATCCGCTAAGTTTATGATAATTTGTTACAGCAGCAGTAGAAAACTAATACCGGTTATAAATCAGGGAGAGGAGTTGAGTGCAAAGACAGAAAAATGTGAGCATGATTTAGGGGCAGTCATTAGACCCGAGGGTTGCTATAGTGAGTAGGACAGAATTTAAAGCCAGAAGGTCAGTTTTAGTCAGACTGTGGGGCCCCTTAAATGAGAGATTAATGAGTTTAGACAGGCTCTCTGGGCCACTGGAAAGCCACTGACAGGTTCCAGCATGGAGACTTAATGAGCAGAATTTCAGAGGCGGCGATGCGAGAGCGCTGAGGGCCTCTTGGAGCAAACTAGGTAAAAATGTGAGGGTTACTTTGGGGCTCAGCTAAGTTGGGGCAAGTGAACAGGCCCTGGGTCTCCCACCCCACTTCTTCAGAGCACTTTGCCTTGTTCCCTGATTCCTATTCTGGGCTTCCACTTCAGAGCTCAATTGAAAAAGGGATTTGCATCTAAAATAATAAAAAGGAAACAGAAAGTGAGCAGAATTTACTGCACAGAGAAGTTAAGTGTCTTGTCCCAGGTCATCCAGCTGGAAGGTGGGAAGACAGGGACTTAACCTCCAGGAATCCTGACTCCCAGTCCTGGGCTGGGCTGGCGGTGGGCTGGAGGAATTGGAGAGAAGCTGGTGAGGCCTTCTGTTGGATGATGCTGAGTCATGGACAATAGACACTTTGAGTATGAAAGGTCTGGTCATAAAAGACAAGCCCCAAGAATCAACGTGTCTGGGAGACTTGATGGACCCAGAGGTAGAAGATGCCCATGAGAAACCCCTTCCCAAGTCCAGAAATCCGTGGACAGGGAGACTGGATGTTTAGAGCTGCCACGTGATGGAGAGGCACACTGGCAGACTCCAAGAGGATGCACGAATGAAGCAGAAATGCTTTCCCAAGGAGGGTCCAGTCTCTGGTTAACAAAGCAAGAAAACGAATGAAATGATAGAGCAGGAAGCAGAGACCTGGACTCCAGCTTCTGCCAAAGATCCCAGATAAATTACAGCCTGGTCTGTTAACCTCCTCATGACCCCGCTTGCAGGAAACCTGTAAAATCATAAACCAAAGAGCTCTGCGAAGGTTCAGAATGAATGTTTAGGGTTTTGTGGTTCTCTAAGTACGCCTTTTGATTGTCAGGGTGTTATTACTTAAACAGGAACATTGTAATTACTTTTGCATTATTACAATACACAAAGTGATTTAAGCAGTAAAAAGGCTTTGATGAATTAGTAGTTTTTTTATTCCGGCAGTTTTGTGGCTCATGGTCAAAGACGTCTGTTAAAAGTGTTCAGACCCATGGAAAAGTGGCTCTAGCTCCTACCCAGACTTTCTTTTCTCTGACTCCAGCCTGTGTATTTTTCTGCTTTCTGGGCACTCCACCCAGAATCCACCCTCATCGCCAACTCAACTTTACCAAATTAAAATTTACTTCCTTTCACTCCAGGCTCACTGCTCCTCCTGTATTTTCTTTCTGGGAGAATGGCTCTTCCACCCACTTGGTTGTCCCAGTCACATATTTGAGGAGTCATCTTTATTCTCTTTTTCATCCTGTCTTCTGCCGTCATCCTTTACAGTCATCAGTTACCAGCATAACAATAATATGGGCCGCCATTTTTGAGTGTCTGTTATACTTCGGGCACCTAGGATACTTTATTGTTAACCCTCACAAATTCTGCAAAATTTATATGGTCATCATTTAAAAGTCAAAGATCCTCAGATTCGGAGACATTATTTCAGCAAAGGCATTATACCAGCAACTGCTAGTAGAGGGTAGGATTTGAACTCACATCCATCTGATTCTAAGACATATACATTTTCCAGTACCCAGGGCTCACTCAATAGATCCCCGAGAGTTCTGCCGAATTTTCCTGTTAATTATTGCTAAAATCCTCCCACTTGGCTTCATTTGCATGGCTGTTCCCTACCTTGGTTTACACATTCATTGGTTATCAGCAGGACTCTGCACCGGTCTCCCTACCTCCCAATCTTGCTATATTTTCAACCAACTTGTCTAGTGGTGTACTGGTAACCTGACTGGCCACAAACATGTTCCTGGACCTGCTAAATCAGAATCTCCAAGCCTACAGGTCTGTCTTAGTAACATATATACTACCCCCGTGACCCTGGTCCAACACATTGATTCTTAAGCTCAGCCAGTAAAGCCAAAGAGATCTCTAAGAGGGAAACCCTTTGCTTAAAACCTTCAGTGACTCTCTCTCTCTTTTTTTTTTTTTAAATTTGAAGATAGGGCCTTTGAAGGGGTTGTGATGTCTCTTCATTGTGAGTGCAGGCTTTCTCTAGTTGTGAGCAGGGGCTACTCTTCCTCGCGGTGCATAGGCACTACAGCACCGGCCCAGTAGTTGGGGTGCAGGGCCTTAGTTGCCCAGAGGCATGTGGAATCTTCCCAGACCAGGGGTTGAACCTGTGCCCGCTACATTGGCAGGCAGATTCTTAACCACTGGGCCACCAGGGAAGTCCCTTCAGTGACTCTTGATCCCCTACAGGATAGATTGAATAATCTTTAACTTGACATATAAGGGCCTTTTATGATTTGGCTTCAACTATACTTTCTAATCATGCTGGTCCATAGAAGTCCCTCAGTAAACTGATGCACAGTGTGGTAAGCAGAATAATAAACCCCCAAAGATATGCATACCCTAGTCCACAGAACATCTGAATATGTTAGCTTACATGGCAAAGGAAATTTCAGAAGTGTGATTGAGGTTATGGACATTGAGATAGGTTGATTAGCTTCAGTTATTGCAGTGCCTCTTGAGAAATCTGTATGCAGGTCAGGAAGCAACAGTTAGAACTGGACATGGAACAACAGACTGGTTCCAAATAGGAAAAGGAGTACGTCAAGGCTGTATATTGTCACCCTGCTTATTTAACTTATATGCAGAGTACATCATGAGAAACGCTGGGCTGGAGGAAGCACAAGCTAGAATCAAGATTGCAGGGAGAAATATCAATAACCTCAGATATGCAGATGAACACCACCCTTATGACAGAAAGCAAAGCAGAACTAAAGAGCCTCTTGATGAAAGAGAAAGAGGAGAGTGAAGAAGTTGACTTAAAGCTCAACATTCAGAAAACTAAGATCATGGCATCCGGTCCCATCCCTTCATGGCAAATAGATGGGGAAACAGTGGAAACAGTGTCAGACTTTATTTTTGGGGGCTCCAAAATCACTGCAGATAGTGACTGCAGCCGTGAAATTAAAAGACACTTACTCCTTGGAAGGAAAGTTATGACCAACCTAGACAGAATATTAAAAAGCAGAGACATTACTTTGCCAACAAAGGTCCGTCTAGTCAAGGCTATGGTTTTTCCAGTGGTCATGTATGGATGTAAGAGTTGGACTCTAAAGAAAGATGAGCACCGAAGAACTGATGCTTTTGAACTGTGGTGTTGGAAAAGACTCTTTGAGAGTCCCTTGGACGGCAAGGAGATCCAACCAGTCTATCCTAAAGGAGACCATTCCTGGGTGTTCATTGGAAGGACTGATGTTGAAGCTGAAACTCCAATACTTTGGCCACCTGATGCGAAGAGCTGACTCATTTGAAAAGACCCTGATGCTGGGAAAGATTGCGGGCAGGAGGAGAAGGGGATGACAGAGGATGAGATAGTTGGATGACATCACTGACTCAATGGACATGGGTTTGGGTAGACTCTGGCAGTTGGTGATGGCCAGGGAGGCCTGGCGCACTGCAGTTCGTGGGGTTACAAGGAGTTGGACACGACTGAGTGACTGAACTGAACTGAACTGATTGCGGTGAGCCCAACCTAATCACATAAGTCATTAAACCCAGAGACCTTTTTTTCAGCTGCAGTCAGAGAGAGATATGATGATGGGGAAGGATCAGAGAGGAGTGATGTAAGAGGGACTTGACCAGCCATTACAGATGGAGGAGGGGGCCATGAGCTAAGGAATATGGTAGTATCCGAAAATGAAAAGATTCTCCCCTTGGGCTTCCAGAAAGGAAAGTACACACCTTGATTTTAGTGCCTGTTGGACTTCTGACATCCAGAACTGTAAAAGAATTGACCTGTTATATTTTATGTTGCTAGGTTTATAGTTATTTTTTTATAGCAGGAATAGAAAACAAATGTATATAGTTTTCCAAAGGTGATGTGCTCATCCATACTTCTTGCATGTACCACTTTCTCTGTCTGAAGTGCACTGTTAGGTATACTTGGAAAACTCCTACTCATCCTTCAAAATCCAGCTCAGATTAGCTAATTCAGACAGGCATTCACCTACAGTTCCTTCAACTTCAGTAGCGTCCAGTATTTTATTCATAAGTGCTAACATCACCTTGCTTCGTATTTATTTACAGTTCCCATTCTCCCCATTCTCCTTAGGATTGAGATCTTATCATGCTTATTTTATATTCCTAGCCTGGCACAGTGCCTGGCATTAAGTTAGTGCTCAACAAGTATTTTCTGGGTAATAGCTATGAGGATATTGAAGGAACTGTATTATAGAAGCAACTCATGCAAGCCAATCAATGTTGGATTCTGTGAATTCTTAATAGAATATCAGGGTTTTAAATGTCAAAGGTCATAATTCCAAAGATGAGTCTCTTTGGGATTGACACTTGATCTTTACCACTTACACCTACTTTTGAAATCAGATCATTTTTATTTTCCCTATATGAAAACACTGATTTCTAATATTTAACTCCAGGCAGGCAAGACGGAAGAAAAAAATTGCTTGGGTTAAAGCAAGTTCTGCATCCCTATGTGATTATTAAAACTGAGTTTACACATTTTCCAGGAACTTGAACCCCACTGATTCCCTTGTTCTACAGCCATGTGAAGAAGTTAGGAGCCTTGCCACATTTCTTCCACAGTGTGAGAAAGCCCTTGGTAGCTGGGAAAGCCCTTCCTGGATCCCAGGGAAGAAACCAGATCTTCCAGAAGAAACCCAGTCATTCTGTCCCACCACTCCAGGCTTGGCCCCACTTCGTGTCACAAGGAGCCCAGGGTTCTGTCCCAAACCTGCCTCAGGGCCCAGGCAAGAAAAGAGGACAGGGATTGGGAGTGTTACTCACGCTTACTTCCCTAAGGCAAGGTCCCCAACCTCCAGGATCTAATGTCTGCTGATCTGAGGTGGAGCAGATATAATAATAATAGAAATAAAGTGCACAATAAATGTAATGCACTTGCATGCATGCTAAGTCACTTCAGTTGTGTCTCATTCTGCAACCCCATGGACTGTAGCCTGCTAGGTTCCTCTGACCATGGGATTCTCCAGGCAAGAATACTGGAGTGGGTTGTCATGCCCTCCTCCAGGGGATCAGAGGATTGAACCTATGTCTCTTTTGTCTTGCATATTGGTATGCTATGCTAAGTCACTTCAATCGTGTCCGACTCTGTGCGACCCCATAGACGGCAGCCCACCAGGCTCCCCCGTCCCTGGGATTCTCCAGGCAAGAACGCTGGAGTGGGTTGCCATTTCCTTCTCCACTGCATGAAAGTGAAAAGTGAAAGTGAAGTCGCTCAGTCGTATCCAACTCTTAGCGACCCTATGGACTGCAGCCCACCAGGCTCCTCCACCCATAGGATTTTCCAGGCAAGAGTGCTGGAGTGTGTATTGGTAGGCAGGTTCTTTACCACTAGCACCACGTGGGAAGCCTAATGCACTTGAATCTTCCCCAAAGCCACCCTTTCCTCCCCCCACCTCCTGGTTTGGACCTGGTGCCAAAATGTTGGGGATCCTTGGAGAACTCTTACAGTTTGCTATCATAAATTGCTCCGTTTTCAACCCTGGTGGAAAACTAGAATCACATGGAAGAGGCTTATTATCAAAATCCTGGGGAATATTTATCAATCAGTCCATAATAGGACCTGTGTACCAATATTTTTCTAAGCTCCTCAGATAATTTTGGCATGAAGCCAGGTTTGGATTCCCATCAGGCAGTGATTTTCAAATTTCAACTGGAATGAGAATCAGTTGTGAGTCTCCTTAGGTGAAAAGAGCAATGGCCTCCAGGGCCAGCAGGTCTGGGAAGAGCCTGGGAACCTGCTGGCTTGACCTGTGAGGCAATTCCTAGGCAGGTTGATAAGAAGTCCAGGGTCCCCGAGGAGGAGAAACGGGTCTGGAAAATTCTCAAGGAAGAGGAAAGGACACATTTTTTTTTTCCTCTACATTCCTTAGTCTTCATCACATAAAACGTTTTTTTCTTGAAGCCCGGAACTGATGATTATACAACAAACAGTTTAAACCCTGTGCTGCGACTCATGGGGTCGCAAAGAGTCGGACACGACGGAGCGACTGAACTGAACTGAACTGAAGGGTTATATAACAGCAACGTATCCTGCTTGAGGACAGTTTCTCCTTCCTGAAAACTATCTGGCTAATCCTGTTATCTTAAAATGTAAATTATGGGAGTGAGTCTAGTAAGAGCTTTACAACCTTGAGACATTCTTGATTTATTCTAATAACTAATTAAAGTATATAATTCCCTTGCTAAGACTAGGGATGGGGTCACTCTCTTCTCCCCCTTCTGATATCTATGTCAGAAGCTTTCTCTGTCCCTTTTTATGCTTTAATAAAACTCTGCTATACAAAAGCTCTTGAGAGATCAAGCCTGGTCTCTGGTCCTGAAGCTAAATCTTCAGGGATCAGGAATCCCTCGCCATTCACCATAAGCTATCACCTGCAGTTCTAGCCTGGCAGCCCCTCTGGGGTGTGGACACTGTCAGCAGCTGCCATCTGGAGGCACCCAGCCCCACCTGTTGTCCAGACCAGGACACTGTCCTAAGTAGCAGATACACTAGGAAGGTACAGGGTCCCCAAAACAAAGGCTGCCGTTGTTCACAAGCACTGACTTTTCTGTGCAAAGCTGACGCCACGAAGGGGAGTGGAAAAAGTACGGTGTAGATTAATGACCACATAGCATACAGAACACACCCCTCCTTTTCCACCAAGTGATAAAGTGAATTGAGTGAATTGGGCCTTTATGAGTTCCTTCTTTCCCACAGTCACATCCTGAGATAACGTATTAACCCATGGACTGAAGCCTACCAGGCTCCTCCATCCATGGGATTTTCCAGGCAAGAGTAGTGGCATGGGTTGCCATTTCCTTCTCTAGGTGATCTTCCTGACCTAGGGGTCGAACCTGGGTCTCCCATATTGTAGACAAACACTTTACCGTCTGAGCCACCAGAGAAGTCTATTAACCCATTAGTGAAGTGAGTGAAAGTCGCTCAGTCATCTCCGACTCTTTGTGACCCCATAGACTATACAGTCCATGGAATTCTCCAGGCCAGAATACTGGAGTGGGTAGCCTTTTCTCTCTCCAGTGGATCTTCCCAGCCCAGGAATCGAACAGGGGTATCCTGCATTGCAGGCAGATTTTTTACCAACTGAGCTATCAGGGAAGCCATTAACCCATTAATGTCTGGCAAACATCAAAGAAGCGTTCAGTACAAATCCACATATGAACTCTCACAACACACTGCAGACATCCAGTTCTTTTAGGTCCATCCAGCCTCTGTCCATCCAGTTCTTATTCACTCAGCTTAATCTTTGTAACAAAAACATTTTGTCTTTAATGACATAAGTATACTGGAATCTGTGAGTTTGTCACGATCAGGGACAAACCTGTCAGTCAGGCCAGCTTTGCTCAGTTATCTGTGGCTTTGGTTCCAAACATTTACATAGATGATCCTACTCCTCAAGGATGAACAAATATTTCCTTACAGGGAGTGTAAGAACACAGACTCCCTCGCTGCTCACATTCACCCTCCCCAGCTTCTTGGATACAAGATAGTGTAGAATGAATGAGACAGGTTGCCTTATCTGCTGAGACCAGGGGTATCTAACACATCCTGTGGACAGATCCAGATGCAGACTTGAGGCAATGACACAAGAATGGCCATCTCTAGGTCAGCTCTGCCTAGAGAAGGTTGGCAATGTTGAGCAGATGTCAGTTAGGCTGCACACACCAGACCACCTGAGCTGCCTCTTGAGAAATCTGTATGCAGGTCAGGAAGCAACAGTTAGAACTGGACATAGAACAAAAGACTGGTTCCAAATAGGAAAAGCAATACATCAAGGCTGTATATTGTCACCCTGCTTATTTAACTTATATGCAGAGTACATCATGAGAAACACTGGGCTGGAAGAAGCACAAGCTAGAATCAAGATTGCCGGGAGAAATATCAATAACCTCAGATATGCAGATGAACACCACCCTTATGGCAGAAAGCAAAGCAGAACTAAAGAGCCTCTTGATGAAAGTGAAAGAGGAGAGTGAAAAAGTTGGCTTAAAGCTCAACATTCAGAAAACTAAGATCATGGCATCCGGTCCCATCCCTTCATGGCAAATAGATAGGGAAACAATGGAAACAGTGTCAGACTTTATTTTTCTGGGCTTCAAAATCACTGCAGATGGTGACAGCAGCCATGAAATTAAAAGACACTTACTCCTTGGAAGAAAAGTTATGACCAACCTAGATAGCATATTAAAAAGCAGAGACATTACTTTGCCAACAAAGGTCCATCTAGTCAAGGCTATTTTTCCAGTAGCCATGTATGGATGTGAGAGTTGGACTATAAAGAAAGCTAAACACCAAAGAATTGATGCTTTTGCACTGTGGTGTTGGAGAAGACTCTTGAGAGTCCCTTGGACAGCAAGAAGATCCAACCAGTCCATCCTAAAGGAGATCAGTCCTGAATATTCATTGGAGGGACTGATGTTGAAGCTGAAACTCCAATACTTTGGCCACCTGATAAAGAACTGACTCATTGGAAAAGACCCTGATGCTGGGAAAAATTGAACGTGGGCAAAGAAGGAGACGACAGAGGATGAGATGGTTGGATGGCATCACTGACTCAACAGACATGAGTCTGAGTAAATTCCGGGAGTTGGTGATGGCCAGGGAGGCCTGGCGTGCTGCAGTCCATGGTCACAAAAAGTTGGACACAACTCAGCGACTGAACTGAACTGATACTTATATACAATATACACTTCATATGATGTTCTTTTGCTTGTTAACTCTTGAGGTTGGTTTGGATCTTATATAAAGGAGGGGCAACCACGTGGTATTACCTGCACTGCTGAGTGTAGTGAAGAGTGTACCCTATCATTCAAATGCCCTCATTGGTTTAGGAAGGGATATGGTTTATTCTTTGTTCCCAATGTATTATTCTCCATAATTACAGCCTGAGAAGGAAAAGTGTCACACTGACCTGCTGCATTCTCAGCGTGTCTTGAGGTCACTGATGGCAGTGTCCATGCCTGTCTCTCACGCAGGCATGAGAATGCTTTGCTCTTACTGAGCCCTGGCAACTGGACACTGCATCAGAGAATTAAACAACTAATGACATGCTGTGCATTACTTGCTTCTACCCAAGTTTAGCTGTGCTTCCGTGGTTTCACAACTTGTGTTTGAAGGCTTCTGTGAAACATTAAAGAAGTAGAAAACAGTAGTTTATGGAAACCGACTAAAATCTCCTGTTGGCAGAAATCACAGATTTGCAAACAATTCTGACAAAATGGAGGTGTGTTAAGAGGCTCCAGGGCTTTGTGAGGCTTTGGTTGACTCCCTGCCTTGAACATTTTGTAGTCCTTTGACTTGTGTTTTCCTGCCCAGTGAGGCACGGTGTTCAGAGTGCTGACACAGAGTTTCTCTGGCCAGTCATGGGAAGTTGCGTGCTCACACACATGAGATGCAGAATTGAGAACATTTTAGTGGAGCTCCAAAAAAAGATTCTTGTTTTCAAAAAATGTTTATGCTAGCATAGAAGTGCTTTCTGATTCCACTAAATTATGGCATGAATTTACATATTTGTGAGCCCCTGGAGAGATTTAAGTATACATCAGAGGCTCTCTCCTGGTTCTGTGAAAGATGGAATCTTCACTCCCTGATAGCTCAGTTGGTAAAGAATCCACCTACAATGCAGGATACCCCAGTCCAATTCCTGGGTTGGGAAGATCCACTGGAGAATGGATAGACTACCCATTCCAGTATTCTTGGGCTTCCCTTGTGGCTCAGCTGGTAAAAAATCTGCCTTCAATGCGAGAGACCTGGGTTCAATTCCTGGGTTGGGAAGATCCCTGGAGAAGGGAAAGGCTACCCACTCCAGTATTCTGGCCTGGAGAAATACATGGACTGTATAGTCCATGGGGTCACAAAGAGTCAGACATGACTGAGCAGCTTTCACTTTCGCTTTCATGCAAATAGAGTATCAATACTCTTTCGAGGAAGTTTGTCCCCTAGAGTCTAAGAAAGGGATCACCTGGAGGGATGGCCACCATGCACACATTACGTTTAACTGAAAAAAGTTTTCACAAAATGAAGGATTCAGTTGTGTCTGACTCTTTTCTGCCCCGTGAACTGTAGCCTCTCAGGCTCCTCTGCCCATGGAATTTTCCAGGCAAGAATACTGGAGTGGGGTACCAGTATTCTTACTCCGTGGGATCTTCCTGACCCCGGGATTGAACCTATGTCTCTTGAGTCTCCTGCATTGGTAGGCAGAGTCCTTACCACTGAGCCACCTGGGATACTTTCCTTGCTATGCAATGCCTTTTAATAGTTTCCATTCTAAGCTCTTACATCTTTCAAAATGCTGGTCACATTCACCATATTGATTACCTGACACACTAACGGACTGTGATCTGCTGCTGGAAAATACACAGTATAAACACAAAGACTGCCCAAACCAAAGACTACCAGGAAGTCACAGACACTGCTTGGAAGGTTTGGAAAGGTTGTGATCCAGAACATCCACCTTCCAGAGCACACTCATCAGTAGTGACCTATAGCTCATGGTCTGGAAAGGTGTGCTGTCTGGATCCACTTGGGCGACAGCACCCTGGGCTCTGGGAAGAGTAGGGATGCTGGAAGGCTTTGCATCCTTCCGGGGCTAGCACAGCATGGTCAGGAACAAGCCAGCTCTCCTAGATCTTGGCACAGGCTCACAGAGCTGTCACCCCAGAAGGAAACCTCTCATCCTTTGAGATGAAACTCAAATGTCACTTTCATGAAACTTCCCTTTAACGCCTACAGTTCAAAGTCTTCTTTGTCTTCTTAACATCTGCAGCCCCTAATTTACACTTCACCTGTGTACATAACACTTTCAAAACTGTGTATTGATTGTGCTTTGACCTTACCTCCTTTACTCACTGTAAGTTGCTTGAGGACTATTATGATGTCTTACTTCTTTTGTGTCCCAGATCTAGCACCATGCCTTGCACACAATAGGTGCTCAATTAATATCTGGCATACACACAAGCAGGCCAGAGAAATGATCTGCCTTACACTTGTAAGTTGAAAATGACTTATCTTCGGCAAAATGTCACTAAATTCTGTAAAGACTCACTTATTCCGCATTGGTGTTTACACATCTCTTATCCTCTGCCTTTCCGTCCATCCATCCATCACTCTGTCCAACACTTACTGAGATTCTACCATGTTCTTGTATTAATCATTATGGTTACTAAGATGGGTAAAACAGTCCCTGCCTCTGAATCCCAGAGTCTTGTGGTCAGAAGACAGTGTAGAGAGTAATGACAACAAAGGAAGAGAAGGGGCAGGAAGGGACAGCTAAGACAGTTTGCTGACTCTCAGCACAGATTTTGTTTACTTCTCTCAAACTTCTTAAACTCTGCCCCACCAGCAGAGATTTTAAGTTTTATATACCTATAGTTTGTATTATGAAAATCATAGCTGTGTGAAAATGTAAAATGATTATAACACTGAATACGGTTTTTCAAAGTGTTTATATATATCTAAAGTAAAGATAAAACAGAAATTACAATGCAGTGTGAAAAGCAGACTATTTAAGTGGAATAATCTCACTTTACTGCTGAAACTCTTCAAAGCCTTCCCTTTGCTCTAAGAAGAAAATGTGAACTCAGGTCTTCCCACAACGAAGCGTCTCCGCCTGGTCTGACCTCTTCACGCTCTTCTTTTCCTTGTGTTCCAACCAGTGGGGCCCTTTACTGTGCCTCTGTCTGGCACACAGCTCCACCCCTTGGTGGGATTAGG
The DNA here is from genome assembly GCF_023091745.1 of Budorcas taxicolor. Taxonomy (NCBI): domain Eukaryota; kingdom Metazoa; phylum Chordata; class Mammalia; order Artiodactyla; family Bovidae; genus Budorcas; species Budorcas taxicolor. The sequence continues at coordinate 59,184,450 of NC_068912.1, read as the reverse complement.
GGTGGGGTGTGCAGCCTAAAACCTCATCAGAAAGGTTTTCCCTGACCATATTTTTTATTTTCTTGGCTGCTTTGGGCCTTAGTTACCTCATGTCATGTGGGATCACAGACTCTCTAATTGTGACACATGGGTTCCAGAGCGCATGGGCTCCAGAGCGCACAGGCTCAGTAGCTCTGCACCATGTGGGATCTTAGATCCCTGACCAGGGATCAAAACCCCCAACCTTGCACTGCAAGGCTGATTCTCCACCATTGGACCACCACGGAAGTCCCTCTGACCACCTTGTATAAGGACAGTTGCCCACCATTATTTCTATCACAGGTGCCCATTTTTTCTCTTCACAGACCTAATCACAATGTGTCATTATTTCACTTGATTACTTCTTTTGATGGGCTTCCCAGGTGGTGCTAGCGGTAATGAATCCCCCTGTCAATGCATGACACATAAAAGATGTGTGTTCAATCCCAGGCTCTGGAAGATACCCTGGAGAAGGAAATGGCAACCTACTCCAGTAGGACAGTGGAGCCTGGCAGGCTAAAGTCCACAGGGTCACAAAGAGTTGGACGCGACTGAAGTGACTGAGCACGCACGCACACACACACACACACACACACACACTTCTTTTGTTAGGCTGTGAGCTCCACAAGTGTTAACCAGCCTATCCGCAGAGTCCCACATGGCTTTCAGCACACGGTAGATACTTAATATACTTTCTGAATAAATATGTTTTTTGAATGTTAGAGCGGCTCAAAGAGCACCGACGGGCTTGCAAAGGGAGGACGCATTCCACCAGAGAGGGAAAAGCCTCTGCAGAACGCAGCAGTGGAGCAACAGCGCCACCAAGCGATCAGCCACCATTTCTCAAGGCATCTGCTTCTCTTCAGAAATCTTCGCATTACGGGGCTGTTCCTGGAATTTAAAGGTGAATCACAATCCATAAAGCTTCTTCCTTCCTTTTTTTTTTTTCTTTCCCCTATTAAAAAAGTCCAAAAACTACCCTCAAATTCCCTCCACCTCTGCTCCTCCACAGAGCGGGACAATTGACATGCGGAGGCCAGCGAGCTAGGCCGGCTTTGGGTGTTGCTATGGTAACTTTCCCGTTTATTGATAATCTTGTGGAAACCCTACATTTTAAAATCTGCACTCTTTGAAAATGTTTGCTTGCTGTTACTTTGTTTTTTCAAGCTTTGCTTTGCTTTACCGTATTTAATTTGCTTCACCTTCTGATTTGTTTAATGACATGTTATTAAAATTCCCCGAGGAGTCCGCAGGAATCTGCGCTGCTGAGAGGCAGAACTGCATTCTGGAAGCTTCGGTGATTCCTATCCGAGCACCCCTTACAAGGTTTTAAAACCCATTAGGGTATCACTGCTGAGCCGCTGAGGACAGACCCCGTGTTGGCCTTGAAGCTGCAGCAGGCAGCTCGCGTCTTAAGGCGATGCTGGAAAAGCCGGCCTCGTCTCTTCATCCCTGCCCCTCGTCTCCGTTGCTGCAGGCCCTGGGTGTGAGAAGCGTGACCCTGATTGCCTATCGCGCTTGCCTGTTTTCTCTCATTAACCGCCCCTCCCAGCTAGGAGACCAATGTTCCGCGCTCAATTAGAATGACGCTAACATGCCCTCCGGAGGTCTGTCTAGCGCGGAGAGGAGACGTAAGAGTGGAACAGGCGTTAGGCGGTAATGGCAGCGCCCCGCCTCCTTCTCGGGCCCTGGAACGCGGGATGTTGCAGGGAGGATGCGCAGTGCAGGTCTGCACGGCCACATGGAAGCGTCAAGGAAATACAGGCAAAGCGTGGTTACGCAAAGGTTGCTAAGACTTACGGAGCTGCCAGAGCTCCCGGGAAGAAGGTGAAGGTAAAATTTATTTGCGTTGTGAGAAAAATAGATCCCAGCACCTTCTTAAACGTTATTACACAGCCTTGAGGTCCATGTTGTTCTTCAAATATGAAGGGAAGCAATTTCTCCTGGCGAAGACCAAAGCCGCCCCCACCCCCACCCAAGCCTGTACCGTTTCTGGGAAGTAGTACATGCTTCCACCCTCTCCCATTTAATTTTTTAAAACGGTAAATATGTGGTAGTTATTTTACATGTTTCAGGTAAAACATGAATAAGCATGTCCCTTATTACAGGGAAGAAAATCAAGTAGAGAAACAGTACAGAGAAAAAATAAAACGTTCTCTCATCTTTCTTACCCCCTTTCTCCTCAACTCTCTCTCTAGGAGCAGTTTGGTATCTAGTTTCCCGGTGTGTGTGTGTGTGTGTGTGTGTGTGTGTGTGTGTGTGTGTGTGTGTACAACAGAGGTGAACCATTCACCTTTTGTGTGTGTGTGTGTGTGTGTGTACACAACAGAGGTGAACCATTCACCTTTCAGACTCCATGATCCTGTTATGCTGTTTCCAGAGTACAATCTTATTTTTTAAGTGGATTTTAAAACTTTATTGATTTGTTTTTAATTTACTTGCTTACTTATCTGCTTATTTATTTTGGGTGTGCTGGGTCTTCCCTGCTGTGCTCTGGCTTTCTTTAGTTGGGGGTGAGGCGGGGGCAGCAACTCTAGTTGCAGCGCTTAGACTTCTCATTCCAGTGGCTACTCTAGTTGTGGGCTCTAGGGCTCCGTACTTGTGGCTCGTGAGCACTAGAGTGCAAGTTTATTATTGTGGTGCATGAGCCTAGTCCCTCCTCGGCCTGTGAAATCTTCTTGGAGCAGGGATAGAGCCGTGTCCCCTGCATTGCGAGCATATTCTTAACCACTGGACCACCAGGGAAATCCTCCCAAGTACAGTCATTTTTGTTTTAATTTGGTCTCATGCAAAGCCTCCTTGGGCTGGTACTGCTTTGGTTGCCCCCAGAATCCCACTCCCCAACCCTCCTGACTTCATGCTGACCTCCCTGCAAACCATGCCCCTGCTCCTTGACTGTGTGTCAGTTTCATCCTGGACATAGTCTGAATTCTGTCCATGCCTCCTGATTCTCTCACTTCCTCGTTTTTTCTAAAAGCCCAGCTCTGATACTGACCACCATGCTTCCCAGAATCATTTTGTCTGAGTGAAATCCACCTCATTCTTTACCATCAGAGTCACAAGACTCTCCCAGTGACTTCCATGGAATCTCTTTATCTTTGTGTCTGTGATATAAAATTCCAGCCACCCCACCCAGGGTGTTTATACTGACCCACTTAAGTTCTCATTCCACCAAATTTGTCATCTTGCCAGCTTAACATCAGGCTTGGTTCTTTCAACACTAGGATTCCCTAGATTTGGATAAATGAAGGGCACATCTACCACACACAATCTGTTTGGTTGACGTTTTGCACAATTAAAGCAAATTTCCTTATGAGTAAAATAAGAAAAAAGGTGTCTTTAACCTATGTTTAAAAAAAGGGGGGGGAGACTGTACTCAGTATTACATAATAACCAATAAGCAAAAATAATCTGGAAAATAATATATATATATAGCTGAATCATTGTGCTGTATGCCTGAACGTTACATGATATTGTAAATCAACTATACTTCAACTGAAGAATTTTTTAATGTGTCATTGTTGTAAAGCTGGTCATGGTAGCTCCGCAATCAGATCATTTGGCATTTCATTTCTAAGTGGAATTGTGATATCAGATGGCTACTACGTCTGTCTTCTTCCCCTCCCCCATGCATCCTTTCACATTCTTTATGTTTACCTATAATTTCTTTCACGTCGATTGAGAGAAAGTATTTATTCAGGGCATAACCCTGTGATAGGCACTAAGAGGGATATGAAAAAGCCATGGGCCAACTCTTTTAAAAAGGTGTTAATTGGATTTTTCCCATATAAAACCCCCCATAGCATTTTATTTCCTAACTCTGCTTCTCACAGTCAACCTTATTTGCCCATTTAATGCAATTTGCTTTTCATGATAAGATTCTATTAAGTGATTATTAAGACAGTCTGAGTTACTTCAGCCAAGCACGTCTAGAATCATTACCTACCTCCTGGGGGTGATGCGAAGTGTAATTAGTTAAAGCTCACAGTTACCTCTCAGCATCCGGAACTACAAACAGAGCCCATTTCCTCACAGTTAAGCCAAGAACCCTGGACTTAGTCTAGCAGCAGGACCAACACAGCTGCTCACATTTACATAAGCCCCACAGACCCATGTTTAATGACAGTCAGTGTCAGATCTGTGGGAACAACGTACGAGAGGTTGGCCATCTGTTTTTTTTAATTGATGTATAGTTGATTTACAGTATTGGTTTCAGGTGTACAACATAGTGATTCAATATTTTAATAATTTTACTCCATTTAAAGTTATCATAAAGTATTGGCTGTATTCCCTGTATTGTTGTTTAGTTGCTAGGTCATGTCCCGTTCTTTGTGACCCCATGGACCGTAGCCTGCCAGGGTCCTCTGTTCATGGGATTTCCCAGGCAAGAATGCTGGAGTGGGTTGCCGTATCCTTCTCCAGGGGCTCTTCCCGACCCAGGGATTGAACCCGCGCTTCCTGCATTGGAGGCAGATTCTTTACCACTGAGTCACCAGGGTATTTATTCCCTGTGCTGTACAGTATATCCTTGTTGCTGCTTGTTTTATATCAATGAATAATTTGTACCTCTTAAACTCCCCCTGCCCCACATGTAAATCACTAGGCTGTTATTGTTGTTGTTTTGGACTATGTCTATTGATATCAAATTATATCCTTAAGGATTGATTTCTGTTGGTTACAAAACCCTATTATATAAATAGTCCCAATCTTACTGTTAATAAAAAATGTTTCACTTAAAATAGCTTGAAACAAATCAGCCTAGCACTCCCCTTGAACCACTCATTCTTTTAGTCTTTCACAAACACTTACTAAGCTCTTACTGTACAGGAAGGGCTAGGCTAGGATCTAAGGCTACAATGTTGAGAAAGAAAGTCACCACCCTCAAGGAATTTATAGTCAGTAAACTATACAAATGGTTATAAAGACTTCGGGCAAACTTTCTCCATTTACTCAAAAGTCTACCAGGTACTTAAGGTAGTGGTTTAAAAACTTCACTGATGAGTCAGACAGAGCAAGTATCATATGATATCCCTTGTATGCAGAATCTAAAAAGAAAGGATACGAATGAACTTATTTACATAACAGATTCACAGCCTTTAGAGAATGAATTTATGGTTTTGGAGTGGGGGATAGGTGAGAGGAGGAGGGATAGTTTGGGAGTTTGGGATGGACATGTACACCCTGCTACACTGAAAATGGATAATCAACAAGGACCTGTTGTATAGCAAAGGGAACTCTGCTCAACATTATGTGGCAGCCTGGATGGGAGGGGAGTTGCGGGGAAAATAAATACATGTATATGTATGGCTGAGTCACTTTGTTGTCCACCTGAAGCTATCACAACAGTGTTAATTGGCTTTATTCCAGTAAAAAGTTAAAAAAAATTCACTGATTAAAGTGCTTGAGTCAAGTACCAAGGGCCCAGAGGTCCTCGGGTCTCTCCCTTCTTGGGGAGCTAATGTTTAGTCCACTGGAAGATTAGAAGCCTTTAATTAGAAGAGGAAGTGAACTGCTTCAGTACCCAGCAGACAACAGTGAGAAAGGACATGGGTGTTGTTTAATTGCTCTGTCATGTCTGACTCTTTGAGACCCTCATGGTCTGCAGCACACCAGACTGCCCTGTCCTTCACAATCTCCTGGAGTTTGCTCAAACTCATGCCATTGAATCAGTGATGCCACCCAACCATCTCATCTTCTGTCATCCCCTTCTCCTCCTGCCTTCAATCTTTCCCAGCATCAAGGTCTTTTCTAATGAGTCAGCTCTTTGCATCAGGTGGCCAAAGTATTGGAGCTTCGGCTTCAGCATCAGTCCTTCCAATGAATATTCAGAGTTTATTTCCTTTAGGATTGACTGGTTTGATCTCCTTGCAGTCCATAGGACTCTCCAGAGTCTTCTGCAACACTACAGTTCAAAAGCATCAACTCTTCTGTGCTCAGCCTTCTTTATGGTCCAACTCTCATATCTGTATATGACTAGTGGAAAAAGCATAGCTTTGACTAGATGGACCTTTGTTGGCAAAGTGATGTCTCTGCTTTTTAATATGCTGTCTAGTTTTGTCATAGCTTTTCTTCCAAAGAGCAAGCGTCTTTTAATTTCATGGCTGCAGACACCGTCTACAGTATAGTAAATAATAAGAGATCAGGATGAAAAACTCAAAAAAGAAAATTTCACAGAGTACTGCCATGTGGGACATTTAGCATAAGGACCAAGAGCTCTGCAAACTCCTGCAGCTCCTCAGGGTTTCTTGCCTGATAGTGCCAGGCAATCATTTATTTGCATAATAGCTCTAACTCAACAGAAAAGGTTACAGTATGGCTGCTAGGCAGGGGAATAAGTCATGGAAGATGGTTTCCACTGAAAAACATTTCTGGAAATTTAAATCAGTTCTTAAAATGATTAAACTCAGCTCTATAAGTCATTCTTCAGTGATAAGATGTAGGAGATAATTTGTAACTCAGTATAAAGAAATGTGTTCTCACCATTTTAGCTGCTCCTGAATGGATTTGGTGACTTTGGGAGGTAGTGAGTGTCCTGTGGCTTAGACATATTTAAGCAAATTCTGGACAGCACCCTTGCGGAAACAAAAGTACAGAGAGGTACAAAAGTACTACAAAGTACAGAGCTAAGAATGGTTTTTACATGTCTTAATGTACAGTATAAAACGGCCAAAGATCTGTTAGCTTTTCAGTGAGAGTTGCTCAGTTTTGCTTCTCAGCCTGGAAAACCTAGTTGTCCTGGGCTCACCCCTGCATTGTTCTCTTTCAACTCAGTGCTAGGGTCTGCACACACCTCATTTTCTGATAGGGTCTCCAGCAAAGTAACTCTGGAGCAAAGCTGCTTCACTGTGGACCTGAGTGTGCCTGCAGGAGACAGGACAGTCTCAGGAAACAAACCTGGATTTAGCAGGAAGCCGTGGCTTCCCTGGTGGCTCAGATAAAGAATCTGCCTGCAGTGCAGGAGACCTGGGTTCGATCCCTGGGTTGGGAAGATCCCCTGAGAAGGAAATGCCAACCCATTCCAATATTCTTGCCTGGAGAATTCCATGGACAGAGGAGCCTGGTGGGTTACAGTCCATGGGGTCGCAACGAGTTGGACAAGACTGAATGACTAACACACTTTCATGCTTTAGCAGATACTGGATTGCCTCTTTCCTCTTTCTTACAAACTGCATTTTCTACTTTCAGATTTTATTCATTGGCTGGCAAAAAGGATAACTTGATGATCTCTAATAGGCAAGTGGCAGGAGTAGGGCATGTCACAGCCCCCAGGTCGCCCCTCGCAGGGGAATGAGTCCTGGCATCCCGCACACAAGGGCAATCACCATCCTTCTGGGTCCCTCCGGGGAAGATGATAGAGACAATGGCTATGGACTGTTGTGTTATCTTTACTCTAAAAGAGAAATACCCTAAGAAAATACAAGTGTTCACATTTCTTTCATTTTTGTTCTTAATTTTTTTTCTCTGAGTATAGGGTGGGAGAATCTTAACTTGGAGAAATGCTGTCTCCATTTGTCTTGCCTTTGCTGAGGGATTAGCCTTTCAAGGGGGGACCCTTGAAAGGCTCTGGTCCCTGGGGCATGCTAGGGGCAAGAAGGAGAGGGCTCATCTTGTGACGGCCCCAGGTGTGAGGTGGTGGTTTCAGGAATGGAATTATGATCCCTAAATCTCTGGGAGGAGGAAAAACAAAGGAGGAATAAACCCCATGCAGTCCAGTTAATCTTAGCTTAAGGTAATAAATTCCACTGCTTGGAGTTGAGCCAAGAGAACAAGTCTTTAGGGGGATTTTACAATCGCTGAGGATGAATGTTGGTTTTTAAAACATCCACTTATGCAACCATGAAAAATGTGCATCTATGAAAAGGCAAGTTTGTTGTCTATGTCCGTGAGTCTGTTTCTCTTTTGTGTATAGATTAATTTGTGTTATTTTTAGCTTCTACATCAGTTCAGTTCAGTTCAGCACTCAGTCGGGTCTGACTCTTTGTGACCCCATGAACTGCAGCACACCACGCCTCCCTGACCATTACCAACTCCTGGAGTTTACCCAAACTCATGTCCATTGAGTCGGTGATGCCATCTAACCATCTAATCCTGTCATCCCCTTCTCCTCCTGCCTTCAATCTTTCCCAACATCAGGGTCTTTTCAAATGAGTCAGCTCTTCACATCAGGTGGCCAAAATTTTGGAGTTTCAGCTTCAATATCAGCCTTTCCATGAACACCCAGGACTGATTTCCTTCAGGATGGACTGGTTGCATCTCCTTGCAGTCCAAGGGACTCTCAAGAATCTTCTCTAACACCACAGTTCGAAAGCATCAATTCTTTTGCACTCAGCTTCCTTTATAGTCCAACACTCATATCCATGCATGACTACTGGAAAAACCACAGCCTTGACTAGACGGACCTTTGTTGGTAAAGGAATGTCTCTGCTTTTGAATATGCTGTCTAGGTTGGTCATAACTTTCCTTCCAAGGAGTAAGTATCTTTTAATTTCATGGCTGCAATCACCACCTGCAGTGATTTTGGAGCCCCCAAAATAAAGTTTCTCATTGTTTCCATTGTTTCCCCATCTATTTGCCATGAAGTGATGGGACTGAATGCCATGATCTTAGTTTTCTGAATGTTGAGCTTTAAGCCAACTTTTTCACTCTCCTCTTTCACTTTCATCGAGAGGCTCTTTAGTTCTTCTTTGCTTTCTGCCATAAGGGTGGTGTCATCTGCATATCTGAGGTTATTGGTATTTCTCCTTGGAGTCTTGATTCCAGCTTGTGCTTCCTCCAGTCTAGCGTTTCTCATGATGTACTCTGCATAGAAGTTAAATAAGCAGGGTGACAATATACAGCCTTGACATATTCCTTTTCCTATTTGGAACCAGTCTGTTGTTCCATGTCCAGTTCTAACTGTTGCTTCCTGACCTGCATACAGATTTCTCAAGAGGCAGGTCAGTTGGTCTGGTATTCCCATCTCTTTCAGAATTTTCCACAGTTTATTGTGATCCATAGTTAAGGCTTTGGCATAGTCAATAAAGCCGAAGTAGATGTTTTTCTGGAACTCTCTTGCTTTTTCAATGATCCAGCAAATGTTAGCAATTTGATCTCTGGTTCCTCTGCCTTTTCTAAAACCAGCTTGAACATCTGGAAGTTCATGGTTCACACATTGCTGAAGCCTGGCTTGGAGAATTTTGAGCATTACTTTGCCAGCGTGTGAGATGAGTGCAATTGTGCAGTAGTTTAAACATTCTTTGACATTGCCTTTCTTTGGGATTGGAATGAAAACTGACCTTTTCCAGTCCTGTGGCCACTGCTGAGTTTTCCAGATTTGCTGGCATATTGAGTGCAGCACTTTCACAGCAGTATCTTTTAGGATTTGAATTAGCTCAGCTGGAATTCCATCACCTCCACTAGCTTTGTTCGTAGTGATGCTTTCTAACGCCCACTTGACTTCACATTCCAGGATGTCTGGCTCTAGGTGATTATCTGGGTTGTGAAGATCTGTTTTGTATAGTTCTTCTGTGTATTCTTGCCGCCCTTTCTTAATATCGTTTGCTTCTGTTAGGTCCATACCATTTCTGTCCTTTATTGAGCCCATCTTTGCATGAAATGTTCCCTTACTATCTCTAATTTTCTTGAAGACATCTCTAGTCTTTCCCATTCTGTTGTTTTCCTCTATTTCTTTGCATTGATCGCTGAGGAAGACTTTCTTATCTCTCCTTGCTATTCTTTGGAACTATGCATTCAAATGGATATATCTTTCCTTTTCTTCTTTGCTTTTCACTTCTCTTCTTTTCCCAGCTATTTGTAAGGCCTCCTCAGACAGCCATTTTGCTTTTTTGCATTTCTTTTCCATGGGGATGGCCTTGATCCCTGTCTCCTGTACAGTGTAATGAACCTCCATCCATAGTTCATCAGGCACTCTATCTATCAGATCTAGTCCCTAAATCTATTTCTCACTTCCACTGTATAATCATAAGGGATTTGATTTAGGTCATACCTGTATGGTCTACTGGTTTTCCGTACTTTCTTCAATTTAAGTCTGAATTTGGCAATAAGGAGTTCATGATCTGAGCCACAGTCAGCTCCCGGTCTTGTTTTTGTTGACTGTATAGAGCTTCTCCATCTTCGGCTGCAAAGAATATAATCAATCTGATTTCAGTGTTGACCATCTGGTGATGTCCATGTGTAGAGTCTTGTCTTGTGTTGTTGGAAGAGGGTGTGTGCTATGACCAGTGCGTTCTCTTGGCAAAGCTCTATTAGTCTTTGCCCTGCTTCATTCTGTACTCTAAGGCCAAGTTTGCCTGTTACTCCAGATATCTCTTGACTTCCTACTTTTGCATTCCAGTCCCCTATAATGAAAAGAACATCTTTTGGGGGTGTTAGTTCTAGAAGGTCTTATAGGTCCTCATAGAACCATTCAACTTCAGCTTATTCAGTGTTACTGGTTGGGGCATAGACTTGGATTACTGCAATATTGAATGGTTTGCCTTGGAAACGAACAGAGATCCTTCTGTCATTTTTGAGACTGCATCCAAGTACTGCATTTCAGACTCTTTTGTTGACTATGATGGCTACTCCATTTCTTCTAAGGGATTCCTGCCCGCAGTAGTGGATATAATGATCATCTGAGTTAAATTCACCCATTCCAGTCCATCTTAGTTCACTGATTCCTAGAATGTCGATGTTCACTCTTGTCATCTCCTGTTTGACCACTTTCAATTTGCCTTGATTCATGGACCTAACATTCCAGGTTCCTGGAATGCAATATTGCTCTTTACAGCATCAGACCTTGCTTCTATCACCAGTCCCATCCACAACTGGGTGTTGATTTTGCTTTGGCTCCATCCCTTCATTCTTTCTGCAGTTACTTCTCCACTGATCTCCAGTAGCATATTGGGCCCCTACCGATCTGGAGAGTTCATCTTTCAGTATCCTATCTTTTTGCCTTTTCATACCCCATGTCCAAGGTAAGGAACAGCGGCTGCACTTTGCTTGAGCAGCTGTGAAGAGATACCCCATGTCCAAGGTAAGAGAAACGCAAGTAAGATGGTAGGCACTGAGAGAGGGCATCAGAGGGCAGACAGACTGAAACCACAATCACAGACAACTAGCCAATCTGATCACATGGACCACAGCTTGTCTAACTCAATGAAACTAAGCCATGCCGTGTGGGGCCACCCAAGATGGAGGGGTCATGGTGCAGAGGTCTGACAGAATGTGGCCCACTGGAGAAGGGAATGGCAAACCACTTCAGTATTCATGCCTTGAGCTTCTACATAGATAGATAAAAATAAAACAAGGGGAAAGTGTGCATCTATATATGCTCGTGTCTTTCCCAGTGCCAGTGTGCCCAGACTTGGTGAGTCCCTCAGGGCACAGCAGCATGCTGCACCTGACATTAGAAAACATGCATTGTCCATTGTTTTAATTGCTTCAAGGACCTGCTTCCATGTGCACGTGCGTGCGTGTGCATGCGCGCGCACACACACACACACACACAGAACCCAGGTCAGTGCTCTGACTTCTGCCTTGGCCTCCTGCCTTGCTGTGTGTCAGAAGCAAAGTTCAATACCCCCAGAAGGGCACAACCTGTGCCATCAGCCCTGCATGGGTTCTCCACATCTATCATTTCAGAACCCCGAGCGCAAAAATTATAGTTAAGCCACATTCTACTAAACATCAATTTTGAGACCCAAGTCATGCCTGAAAATACAGTTTTCACCCACTCTGGCTATTTTCACTGTGATGTTTTTCATAAGCACTTGTGCTAGAGGCCAAAAATTTCACAATACCTTTTAGAGTTAACTGTGGTTGTGTGAGAGTGCTTAGTTGATCAGTCATGTCCAATTCTTTGCCATCTCATAGACTGTAGCCTGCCAGGCTCCTCTGTCTAGGCAAGAATACTTGCTGTTCTCCAGACAAGAATACTGGAGTGGATTGCCATTTCCTTCTCCAAGGGATCTTCCCAACCCAGGGATCAAACATGAGTCTGTTGTGTCTCCTGCTGTGGTGAAGGAGGAAATAGACAGAACAGGCTCTGTCTTGAAAGCAGAACTCCATCTTGGGGTGGACTGTGGACTTTGAGCTATATGCCCAGTATCTATGGAAACGACATACCAACTGGAAAACCAGACCCCTCTGGTTTGAAGAGCCCCAAGGTGCGTACCTAGACTCTCCATCACCTAAAAGAATGCCCTAATTATCTGATGTAACTGAATAGAATCATAAATTCTGTTATGCTTATTGGGGTATGACCACAGGCCTATTGATAATTGTCCACTGTTAACTACCTAGTCTTAAGGCATATGAATCATAGGTTTAAGGCCTATGAATCACAGGTTAACTTTGATTGTATCTTTCTTTTGTTCAGACTAGTTTCAGAGAATTTGGCCAGGGGTGGGGGGTTGAGCACGTACACTTAGGGTATATATTCAGTTCAGTTCATTTGCTCAGTCATGTCTGACTCTTTGCGACCCCATGAATTGTAGCACGCCAGGCCTCCCTGTCCATCACCAACTCCCAGAGTTCACTCAAACTCATGTCCATCGAGTCGGTGATGCCATCCAGCCATCTCATCCTCTGTCATCCCCTTCTCCTCCTGCCCCCAATCCCTCCCAGCATCAGAGTCTTTTCCAATGAATCAACTCTTCGCATGAGGTGGCCAAAGTACTAGAGTTTCAGCTTTAGCATCATTCCTTCCAAAGAAATCCCAGGGCTGATCTCCTTCAGAATGGACTGGTTGGATCTCCTTGCAGTCCAAGGGACTTCAAGAGTCTTCTCCAACACCACAGTTCAAAAGCATCGGTTCTTCGGCGCTCAGCTTTCTTCACAGTGTATATAAGGTTTTCACAAAAAACTGGTCAGGTCCTTGGCTAAGAGGAGACTCTGCCTTGGGCCCACCAGTGTAATAAACTGCACTCCACTATCTGCATTGTCCTTCAGAGTGAGTTTGTTTCCTGGAATGCGTGGCTACAACATTGGCAGGCAGACTCCTTAACCATTCACCACTTGGGAAGCACCAATGCACCAATAATTGTGATCAGAAGTCTACAAACAACTCCAGTTGCGAGTCTGGGTTTCCAGGTACCCTGCTCCCCTCTCCACTTCTCTTTAGACCCTTGTCCTTCACCTTCCTGCCCCGCTCCCCACCCACACACACACATAGGATCTCATGCTTCTTCCAGAGAATGGGTTTGGACTACGTGTATGATGATCTGGATGGGCATGTCTCCTCTGTCACAAAATCACATCTTCACCCCCAACCTCTCTCCTACCCGCACCCCCCCCCCCCCACCACTGCCCTGTTTCACAGTTAGAATTCAGCTCAGAGTGAAACAAGCTGGCACCCAGGAGATGGCTGCAGGCAGCACCTTTGCACAACCTGGACGCCCACTCCTCAGCAGAAAGAACCTGGCAATGCCATATGTCGGGGCTGCTAACGTTGCCAGCAAAAGAGGAGCTTTGTTCTTTTGTTGGGTTTGTTTTGAAAGGGAACATAAATAATCCACACCCACTACTCCTTCCTCAGCAGTCTGGGCAGAGCTCGCTGGCAGGCCTTGTGGTGGCTCTGAGTGGCCTGAATTGTTCCCACAACACAGCTAGGGACGAGAGCTGGCCTCGGCCACCAGATGGGTGAAGTCTGATGAATTGCCAACAGTAAATAATTCTCCTCTTGCTTTTCTCATATTTAATCATCAAATGAGGTTTGTTTGTTTCAGAAACAATCATGTTTCCCTGTAGAAATTCAGTATCTTTGTTTTCACACGACCCGAAAAGCTTCTCACAGTCGATGGGAGCAATGGGTGTTCTTACCTTCTGGGCCAACTGTGTGTGTTGGGGAGGGGAGAAGGGGGGAGTCCAGGGGGATGGGGGAGAGCCAAGGTCTGAATGTCCTCAGGGTGCTTATGGAAATAGTGTCAAATGAGGGGCCCTGGGGGTCTGTTCTGCCTCAGCCAGCCAGGTTTGTTTCTCCTACAGAAATTCTGCATACTTCTCAAAGTCTCTCATTTCAAGCTGTGAAAAGCATCTGAAAGCTTGGAAAAGCAGCCAGCCTTGCTCAATACCTCATCCAGCCTTAGCAATGCCAGCATATTGTCAATTCTCAACAATTTCTGTTGGATGAGTGAGTGAGTGATTAGATGCATGACTGCTATTTGCGTTAAATTTTGATAGCTTACAGTGTGTTTTGGAAACAGATTTATGTGTGTGTGAGAGAAAGAGAGCTTGTATTATGTGCATATGTATCCAAAAAGGATCTAAGATAATCTAGCCAGGGCATTAAAAGTGTTTAATATTTATTGCTAGTCTCTATTTTCTACTTTTTATATATTACTTTGGTTATTAGAAAAAGATTAGCTTCGTTTTGAAAAGGAAACATGCATCACTAAATAAACAAAAATAATATCAATCATCATCATTATAGTAATTACAATTTACCAAGAAACTTTGCGTGTCAGACACTGTTCTGAGCATCTTCCATGCATGACCATGCTATTAAGTAGGAATTATTATTAACCCTTTTTACCGAAAGGAAACCTATGAATGCAAATGATCTGTGCTCCTAAAGAGTGTGCATAATGCAAAGATAAAGAAATGAACACGACATCCATTTTATAGCAATTTCCGGGCAGCAGTGTGGAACTGACAGCTAGGGTCTGAGACGCTGTATATGTGAAGTAATGCGGTCTACTTAAACGGCGATGTCTGCTCTGCTAGGTGTGAGAGGAATCAAGCAGATACGGGAGTTTCTGGCACTGGTCCTGGCCTTGGGCTGGATTTAATACATGCTAGTTCTCTCCTTCATCATTCAGTCCAGCCCCCGCCCCGCCCCCAGCTTTCTCCTGGATCCTTCAGGGGTGAATGGTAACATCCAGGCTTGAGCTGTAGCATCCAGAAACATCATCATCATCAACAACAAAATAACCAATTTGAGAGGGAGTAAGGACTTGCCCTGTGGTGGATGTTTTGTAAGTCTTCCCTCCTTCAGTCAGCCTGACTACTAACTCTGTCCCCTAGTTGTAGCCTGTATGGACTCCATCTGCCAGGACAGGACATCAACTGGCTTTATGCAAACAACATGAGACAAGACTGTCCAGTCTTCTAGAGCTCTTGACAGCATCCCCTAAAAATCATGTTCCACGCCACTGTAGTGTAAAATGGATTTTGTTTGGGAAAAAAAATGTTCCTTTCAAAGTCAGTAATCTATATATGGCTGTCATCTCCATTAACAACTCTTTGCAGTGAGTTCATGGATCATGCACCGAGTGAATAGGAGAGGCAGCTGTGACATTTTGTGGAAGATGGAGAGGTCAGGAGACCAAGTTAATCCTGACTCTGCCTCTCAGAAGCTGGGTGAAAGAGGGCTTTGGCTGCTCCCTGTAACACGATGAGGTTGGCTCTGTCTGGTTGCTTGCAGCTATAAAATTTCAAGAGTCTGAGCGAACAAAGCCCCTGGATACAAAAGGACAGCAGAGTTTTCCCTTTAGGCAGGGGTATATGAGGAGTGTACTCCCCCATAGACTTGTTAGGCCCAAGTTCTGAAACCATGGACAGATCTGCATATTATTGACAATAGCCTTCTTTGAAGGGATGAGAGTGAAGTTGGTTTTGTGGGAATGGAGAAGGGAAGGCTTTCTCTTAAAGTGGAAGGAGATTAGAGAAAGGCATCTGGAAAAAAGCTCTCCTGCTTGGAAAATATTGAAATCTGCTCACCAGGGCAGGACACGCAGCACATGTATGCTCAGTCACTCAGCGTGTCCGACTCTTTGTGACCCCGTGGACTGCAGCCCGCCAACCTCCTCTGTCCTTGGGATTCTCCAAACGAGAATACTGGAATGGCTTGCCATTTCCTATTCCAGGAGATCGTCCCAACCCAGGGATCAAACCCATGTCTCCTTCGTCTCCTGCGTTGGCAGGTGGGTTCTTTACCACTAGCGCCACCTGAGAAGCCTGGAACAGGCAGTTCGGTTCAGCTCACTCAGTCGGGTCTGACTCTGCGACCCCATGGACTGCAGCACGCCAGACTTCCCTGTCCATCACCAACTCCCGGAGCTTGCTCAAACTCATGCCCATTAAGTTGGTGATGCCATCCAACCATCTCATCCTCTGCCACCCCCTTCTCCTGCCTTCAATCATCTTTCCCAGCATCAGGGTTTTTTCCAGTGAGTCACTTCTTAGCATCAGGTGGCCAAAGTATTGGAGTTTCAGTTTCAGCATCAGTCCTTCCAATGGATATTCAGGACTGGAGAAGGGAATGGCAAATCACTTCAGTATTCTTGCCTTGAGAACCCCATGAACACTATGAAAAAGAACATGCAGTAGCCATATATTTAATAATAATAAAAAAGGGAACAGCTTACAATGAGTTAGTTCAATGAATATTTGTGGGTAGCTGGTGTGGGTCAGGAATAGACTGGTACTGGAACATCAAGGGGGCTTCTCTCTGGTCTCCGCCCTCATAGAGTTTCCAATCTAATGATCAAGCCTCGAGCAGGGCAGGTCACTAGAGACCTCCAGACATTTGGAAGAATGGCAGCAGTACAGAGACTCACATATTCAGGAAGTGTCCTCAAGACCAGCAGTCCCTAAGCTTTTTGGCACCAGGAACCAGTTTCGAGGAAGACAATTTATCCACGGCCCCAAGGGATGCGAGCAATGCAGAGCAGCTGTAAATACAGGTGAAGCTTCACTCGCTCAACCCTCACTTCCTGCTATGTGGCCCAATTCCTAACAGGCCATGGACTGGTAGTGGGACCCCAATCGATATCAATGTAAGATCATCAATCTAGCAATGAGCCAACCGTAAGACTTTGACATGGCAGAGAAGAAGGGAGAGGAAGGGATAACATCCTTTCCTTCAAGACGATTGACTCCTTTCTCTAGGCTCACACTTGTGCAAACCTCCTGCCTGCTGCTGCAAAGGGGATCCTCCTAAAACATGGAGAGCCTTGGGTCACTCTTCACAAGCTCCCATCACCTCTCCATTTGCTGCAGAAAACTCCTAGTGTGGCACTCAAGGTCCTTCACAGAAGGACAGTCTTCCTGACCTCACCCCTCACATTCTGTTTCCTGGGGATGTGCCAGGAGTGGACTCGTTTCCTTGTGGCTCTTCATGACCTTGCCCCTCTCTGATGACCATCTACTCCCTCTTTTCCTTAGGGAGCCAACTCAAATATTATCTTTCCTGGAAGATTTCCCCGTCTTACAAATTCATTCCATTTAGCGCAACAAAACCTCCATTGTATCCCTTTTCTCCCAGTGCCAAACACATTGCTCTAGACACATAGGCATTCTTGTGAGCAAAATCCTCAGAAACTGAAGGGTTTTGAATGAAATTGCTAATAGGGACTCTAATTTGCAGACTGGATTTTCATCTTGCATGCCAAAACTCTGTCCTTTGATGATGCAGAGAAGGATTTTAGTGCAGCATTCTGATCTAGCAGGAAAAGTATGGTGGTTGATTAATGAAATCTGCCACTGTCACAGGAAGGGGTGGCAGCAAGCTTGCCATTTTCCCAGCATTTCACTAGAAGCTTCCAAAAGGCACATACTTTGTGTTGTTGTTAATATAATATAGTCCTTGCTGTTGATTTTTTTTGGTCAGTATAGTATGTCCTCAGTCATTACGAGCCAGTTTTTCAGCTGTCCGTGGCCCTTCCAGTTGACTGTATCTGCATATGGCCGATAGATTCTTGGAGACTATCGCGTGTATTATCAACAGCTCTGGTTAAATAATGAGAAAAAGATCTGTAAAACAAAATGCAGCTGGATTAAAATGCCTTCCACTGATATTTTACAGCATTGAGACATTATTATGATGTAGACTCTTAGTTTTCAGTGCTCTGAGCCTCAAACGCTGCTGCTTGTCTGCATAGCCAATCCTGCATAATACTGTCTTCTGCATTCAGTAAATAACGTGTTCTGGATGCTTAACAGTGAAGCACAATCTGGTCTTCATCCCAGCAGTTTGGAGAAAAAAATGCTCTTGCAAAAGACCAAATATACTTCTTCCAGTCCTTATTTGACTTGGGTGCCCACAGCGAGGCAGTTTGCATCTGAAGCTCAAGACAGGGTCCCAGTCTTTATGCAGACGCTCCCTTGTGAGGTTTCTAACACAAATCAATGGTCCATGAAGTGCCGTGTGATCACAGTCAACTCAGGTAAAACAAGGATATCTCCTGAGTTAAGGCTGAAAGCAGTTTTATTCACCGAGGTATTTTTTCACTTCCTCTGTAAACTCTGAAAGTGATGATCTTCCCAATCAAGGACCATTGACTGCAAAAAAATGCAATCCGTGTAACACCCAAGGGCACATGGTTTCTCTCTCCAAATGGGAAAAATATGTCTCAGCTGCAGAGAGGCCACCTGGGTTGTCGCCACTGCCAGGGACAGGGGAGGGAACCAGAATGGAGCCAGGATGCTCTGTTGGAAGGGAGGTGGCTGCCTGTCTGAACGGATGCTTTTGAAAAGCTCCTGCTGGGAACACCCTGGGAAGTGCTAATGGATGCAATGAACCAAGACTCCCAAGGAAGCCAGAGAGAGCAGCCCCATCAGGCAGATCATTTAAAATTAGAGCAAAGAAAACACTTTAGAGGTGAAACACAGTGGAGCCCTTCAGTGTGGCCCTGGAAATGGGCCAGAGCCCCTGAAATCAAGGGCTTAGCCATCAGCCCTTTAGCCCTGAAAGAAGATCTGTGGTGTGTTTCCAGCACACAGATAGAAGGTAGGCAATCAGCTCCAAACAAGAGTCTCCCACCTGCTTTGGGGAAGGGTCTAGGCTGGTGCAGATAGTTTTCCAAGGTAGACTGCGGTGGAGGGGGAAGCACAGGGCGCCTGAAGCTGGGTGCTCCCATAGACCCCTCCCCCTTCTTGGCCCATGTCTGCCTCAACTTGACCATCTCATCCTTGTCTGCACATGTTCAAGTGGGTGCCTGCTTCCACTTCTGCCCCTGTACTTGTTCCAATTCCTACTGTAACAAACTACCACAAGCCAGGTGGTGTAAAACGCCACGTGCTTCTTCTCTTACAGTTCTGAAGTGGAGTTGGAGCGGGTTGGGCGTGTGTGCTGCCCGCTCAGCCGCTTACGCTGTGTTTGGCTCTCTGTGACCCCCTGGACATAGCCCCCTAGCCTCCTCTGTCCACGAGACTCTCCAGGCAAGAATACTGGAGTGGGTTGCCACGCCCTCCTCCAGGGGAATTTTCTGGACCCAGGGATCGAACCCGCGTCTCCTGCGGCTCCTCCATTGCAGGCAGATTCTTTACTGCTGAGCCACTGGGGAAGCCTAAAATGGGTCGTATTTGGCTAAAATGAAGACGTCGGCAGGGTGCATCTTTTCTGGAGGCTCCAAGGGAGAACCCATTTCCCTGTTTTTTCCAGTTCCCAGGAAAGCCTACAATTTCATAAGCTTACATTTTTCTGACTCATGCTCTTTCCTCCATCTTCAGAGTCAGAAGTTTGGAGTTTTCAAATTACTCCCTCAGCTTCTCCGCTCCCCTGCCCACCCCCCACCACCCCCCACCCTTGTTTTTTGCCATGGAAGGATCTGGGCAATTACACTGAGTGAAGTCGCTCAGTCGTGTCCGACTCTTTGCGACCCCATGGACTGTAGCCTATCAGGCTCCTCCATCCATGGGATTTTCCAGGCAAGAGTGCTGGAGTGGATTGCCATTTCCTTCTCCAGGGGATCCTCCCGACCCAGGAATCGAACCCGGGTCTCCTGCGTTGCAGGCAGAGGCTTTACCGTCTTAGGCCCACTTAAATAATCCAGGATAATTCCCTCAGTTTGAGATCCTTAACTTAATCACATCTGCAGAGTCCTGTTTGTCACATAGGGAACATATTCACAGGGTCTTGGGGTTAGGACTGGCCCTCTTTGGGGAGCCATTATTTTGCCTACAGGGCTTCCCAATTGACACAGCAGTAAAGAATCCACCTGCAATGCAGTAGGCCTGGATTTTCTCCCTGGGTCAGGAAGATCCCCTGGAGAAGAAAACAGCCACCCACTCCAGTATACTTGCCTGGAGAATCCCATGGACAGAGAAGCCTGGCAGGGCTACAGTCCAGGGGCTCACAAAGAGTCAGACATGACTGAAGGGACCACGCACATTCTGCCTACAGCATCTCCCGACCTCAGCAGCCAGAGTGGCGAAAGTGCTGTCCCAGGAGCTGCAGCTCAGGAGCCAAATGGGCCCGGGAGAGGGTGCAGCTAGCATTCTTTACCAGTTGGATCACAGAGCTAGGGTGTCTTTCCTCTACTCAATGCACCCAGTAACTGGCGCACTGTCATCTTGACCCCTGGCACTTCTACCTTGTGGGTAGACAGCTTGCCTGGAGCTTAAACCATTTCTGCCCATACCCAAGTGTGTGCATGCAAAGTCACTTCAGTCGTGTGTGACTGTTTGCAACCCCATGGACTGTACCTCACCAGGCTCCTCTGTCCATGGGATTCTCCAGGCAAGAATACTGCAGTGGGTTGCCATGCCGTTCTCCATGTGGTCAGGTGTAACTCTTCGGTGCTTCAGATTTGGAGCTCACTTATCACTGCAGATGGTGATTGCAGCCATGAAATTAAAAGATGCTTACTCCTTGGAAGAAAAGTTATGGCCAACCTAGATAGCATATTCAAAAGCAGAGACATTACTTTGCCGACTAAGGTCCATCTAGTCAAGGCTATGGTTTTTCCAGTAGTCATGTATGGATGTGAGAGGAGGACTGTGAAGAAGGCTGAGTGCTGAAGAATTGATGCTTTTGAACTGTGGTGTTGGAGAAGACTCTTGAGAGTGCCTTGGACTGCAAGGAGATCCAACCAGTCCATTGGAAAAGAGATAAGTCCTGGGATTTCTTTGGAAGGAAGGATGCTAAAGCTGAAACTCCAGTACTTTGGCCACCTCATGCGAAGAGTTAACTCATTGGAAAAGACTCTGATGCTGGGAGGGATTGGGGGCAGAAGGAGAAGGGGACGACAGAGGATGAGATGGCTGGATGGCATCACAGACTCGATGGACGTGAGTCTGAGTGAACTCCGGGAGACGGTGATGGAAAGGGAGGCCTGGCGTGCTGCAATTCATGGGGTCGCAAAGAGTCGGACACGACTGAGCAACCGAACTGAACTGTACTTGACAAACATAGTCTTAAAAATATATCTATTTATGTATTTTATTTTGGACTGTGATAGGTCTTCTTTGCTATGCGCAGGCTGTCTCTATTTCCTGCTGGTAGGAGCCACTCTCCAGTTGCGTTTCATGGGCTTTTCACTCTACTTCTTGCAGAGTACAGGCTCTAGAGCGAGGGTTCAGTGGTTGCGGCGCACGGGCTTAGTTCAGCGATTGCGGCGCCCGGGCTTAGTTCAGCGGTTGCGGCGCCCGGGCTTAGTTCAGCGGTTGCGGCGCACGGGCTTAGTTCCTCTGCCGCCTGTGGAATCTTCCCAGACCAGGGACGGAGCCCATCTGCATTGGCAGATGGATTCTTAACTACTGGACCACTAGGGAAGTTAGACAAATGTAGGCTTAATAAATCATTTTCCCCACCCACTGCTCCTTATCCACTTATTAGAAGAAGCTCTTGAATCACCACATGACACAAAGGGTCATTTGAGTCTTGGCACAGCCCAGCAGAAATCAAAATGCATTTTCCAATGAAATCAGTGTTAACAGTCATGGAGAGAAATCACTGAAATGGTGCTATGTTCAATGTACATTATGTGTTAAGACTGTTGGGTGGCTGAGACCTGCCGTTCACCTTGAACTTTACTTCTGTGGTGCAAATGTTGCTGGGCCAGCAAGCGCGCATCTGCCATCCCAGTGTGAAGGATCGTTTTCCAGCTTCTGTGCTGAACTTAGGATTTTGCTAACTCCAGCCACATGCCTCCATCACCACTCTGTTAAATTGCTCCCTTCCTGGGACTTTTATTGTTTCACTGGTAACTTCAGTTCCCTCACGATTCTGGGGAGACATTGTACGTGCCTCTTCACCTTATAGAAAGAATTGGCAACATTGGACCTCAATGTAAGGTTAATAGGAAGAGCAGAGAAGTATAATGAATGGGAAAGTTGTTAAATTTGCCACAGTCTTGTACAGCTGATGAGGGAATTATCCAGTGATTGAGTCTGGGCCCAAGATCATCACTTCTTGAATTTTAATCTGAATTCTGCCATTTTAGTCTGTAAGACTGTGTCAGCTTCCTTGTGTGTGTATAATATATAACTATAGAACATGCCCAACCCTGTCTTCCCTCCTGCTTCACATTAGACATGGAGAACAGACACATGCCTTCCAATTCTCCTTTGCTGCTAGAGGTGACCCAGTCCTGAACATGGGCTGCTGGAGAATTCGGAGAAATAGTTCCTCTCTCTTAGCAGGCATGGGGAGAGGTTCTCCTTTCTTTTATGTTCCTCTCTTCCTGCTGTGGATGCTGCCTTGTGAGAATGTGACGTTTGCAACTGCCATCATGTCACGCTGAAAGGGAGGCCAAGAGCATGCAGAGATGCTCACCCTGCCCCCAGACATCACTGAGCTGCTGAACGTCCCTGGAACTGCTCATCCTTCTGTCCAGTGAGATGATTAAATGACTTCAGTCTAGACCACCATCCACCGGGTGTTCAGATTCTTACAACTTGAAGCATCCCACCCAATACAAATTCCTATCTCAAGGAATCATGGTAAAGATGAACTGAGATAGTGCATGCCAAGTGCCAGGCACAAAGTAATTATTCTATAAATGGTAATCTAGACTAATACATGGGGTTTAACTTGCTCCTTTCCAATATTGCTAACTCACCAATTTATATTTATGCTGGGAAATGAGTGAAGTTTCATAGACTCAACTCCATTTGTTGAGTATATATCCCTATGTGGACTCCTGGGACAGGAGCTCCTCAAGTTCAAGAGCTGTGTCTCATTTATCAGGAAGCTCCATGCCTGGCACAGAGTGTCCTGAGTAGATGTTCTTGGGTGGATGGATGCCTGGACATGAATGGCTAAATGGATGGATATAGTTGGATATGAATTGAGGGGGTGGTGGATGGCTGGATAAGGAAAGGTAGATGGATTGATGGTTAGACAGTAGTTGGATGGTATGGATGGATAAATGGATATGGATGGATATAGATGGATATGGTGGGTACATGGTTGGATGGATGAATATGAATGCATAGGTGAGCTGATAGTTGGATTGATAAACAGATGGGATAAATGGCTGGACTAGAGAACTAACCCCAGCGTCTAAGCAGAGTCCCTTCTTACACGGCATCGGCCTAGCAGTCTCTTGTTCTGCACAATGCCAAAAAATGAAAATCATAATTGCACTGTCATAGGAATGTGGCACTTCTGATTAAGACACTAACTAATGATATTTTACAGTCTACCCAGGGATGTTTCTACCTGGGCTAAGAATAGGTCAAGGTCACCAAAAAGATTTATCCTTCTCACTGTGATGATCAACATCAATGATCAAATTTTACTTCATATATTCCTGTATCAGCTAGGAATTTCTATTGGCTGCTACTAACAGTCTGGAAATAATGCATAATCAACATGAAGTTTGGAGATAAGTAGGGTTCCCCAGGTGGCTTAGTGGTAAAGAATCCACCTGCTACCAGATGCAGGAGACTTGGGTTTGATCCCTGGGTCAGGAAGATCCCCTGGAGGAGGAACTGGCAACCCACTCCAATATTCTTGCCTGGAAAATTCCATGGACAGAGGAGCCTGGTGGGCTACAGTCCAGGGGTTGCAAAGAGTAGGGCATGACTGAGCAGCTAACACAGTTGGAGGTAGGTGGTCCAGGCCTGGTTGGTGATTCTTTATGTCATCAAGAACTTAGGGTTTTATCTAACACTTTTAACTGTGGTTTCCACCTCAAGGCTGCCTCATGCTTCAGGCATGGTCACGATAACTCCAGTCATTAAACCTGACTTCCAAGTAGGAAGCAGAAAGAACTGAACAAGAGTACATCTCAACCATTTTCCTCCTTAAGGAGCCTTCCTGGAAGTTCTACCAAACATCATCCATTTATATTTCAGTGGCCATAAATTTGTCAAGTGGACACAACTCTCTGCAAGGGAAGCTGGAAAATATAATACCAAAATTTTGGCTGGTAAGTGGCCACCATGCACACAACTCAAGTTCATTACTGAGGAAGTCTAGGAAGATGGATATTGAATAGAAACAATCAGTTTGCCCCATCCTTACTCTGCCTTTTCCTCTTTCACTCTCAAGAGTCTATCTAAGTTCTGACCTCTGATCTATTTGGGTTTTCGTTTTTCTTTAAATCTGTGTTTAACTTTTAATGTTTATTACCTAGTCACTGTGGAGTAGGAAATGGCAACCCACTCCAGTATTCTTGCCTAGAATACTGCATGGACAAGGAGCCTGGTGGACTACAGTCAATGGGGTCCCAAAGAGTTGGACATAACAGGGGGACATAGAGCATGCCCACATCTAGTCTCTGTATGAAGGGGCCATTGCAGTGTTGTTAATGATGCCTTTCCACCACAACAGAGTGAACAACGTAACTCAGCCAGGCTGCCTCTCACTTGAGACAGAAGCCTAATGCCTCCAAGTAGCCTGCCATTAATTTGCCAACACCACCAAAGATACAGGTGTAGAAAGAGGCAAACAACCTATGACTGAGTCTTTACTATGTCTCATTTAATCCTCCCAACCAACACTTAATGTTAAGTACCATTATTAATCCACACTGATAGATGCGGAAACCAAAGATCAGAGAGATTAAGTAAGTTACTTTAAGTCATACAGCTGTAAGTGGGATTTTAAACTCAGATGTGTTTTATCCCAGAGCTTTTCTTAGTACACTAGATGTTTTAGTAAGTTCTGGGCTGTCTCCTGAAGATAAAACCAGGCCCAAACTGGAGTCCACAGGTGTGAGGGTCTGTGTAGAAAACACCAACCCCAGTCTGGTTGGGGTCACTGATTTCAGAGGCTGGCCCTGGCCGCCTGCCAGTCTGCAAGATGGAAGCAGGAGGGTTAATGGAAAGATTCGCCATTGGTCTAGTCTTCGGCCTCTGTGCTGCTTCTATCCCACCATGGCACGTGTAGAAAATGACAGTATTTGCACAGCAGGAGGGGAACAGAAGCGGATGCTTGTGCCCTCCTGCCAGGTGATGAGGGCTTCATGCCCCTTGCCTTCTCCTCTTTCAGGAACACTGGTGCCCTTTTCCTGTTCCAGGCTGCAGTCCAGGACTCCACATTCCATCTGCTGGGCACTTCTCTTCAGTATCCTCTAAGCTCTGAAAACTCCTCTGGCTTTCCCAGTCTTTCATCACCTTGATGCTTTTGGAGCACTCTCATCAGTTATTTTTTACAGCATGTCTCTCAAACTGGGTTTGTTTGATGTTTTCTTATGATTAGATCAAAGATTTTATCAAGAGTGCATAGCAGTGATGTGCCCGTCTCAGTGTATCATACCCAGGGGTCTGTGATGCCAGTGTGTCTTATAATTGGTGATGTTGACCATGAACATTTAGGTAAGGTGGTGTTTGCTGGGTTTTCCCACCGTCAAGTTACTATGGCCCCACTGTAATTAACAAGTGTCTTGGGGGAGATGCTTGCAACCCATTCAAATAATCTGTTTCCCGTCAAACTTCTGTCCACTAATTTTAGCATCCATCTGTGAATGCTACTCATGCTGTTCTGAAGGTGATTGTTATATGTGCCTCATTTCCTCACTTATTAATTTTAATTTTCCTGTAAAGAAGAGTTGTCCCTTTCCCATTTTTATTTATTCATTTGACAATTTATTTATATCAATATTGACTCAGGAGTATTTTATTCTATGAACTAGAATACTGTTTTGAGTTTTTTGCTGCTCAAGTTGCTTTAGCTCTGGCCATTGGGAGCTCTTTCAGATTAGCTCATGTGGTTTTTCAATGAGCTGTTGTCCTTTTGGGGATAATTTCTTACTTTTTGGAAGCACCAAAATGTTTCAGATTTATCCTGTGTTTTAAGGCAATAAGATAGGAAACTGAAAGATGAACTCCCCAGATTGGTAGGTGTCCAACATGCTACTGGAAATCGGTGTAGAAATAAACGGACCCAAAGCAAAAACAACACCCAGTTGTGGATATGACTGGTGATGGAAGTAAAGTCTGCTGCTGTAAGAGCAATATTGCATAGGAACCTGGAATGTTAGGTCCATGAATCAAGGCAAATTGGAGCTGGTCAAACAGGAGATGGCAAGAGTGAACATCAACATTTTAGGAATCAGTTAACTAAAATGGACTGGAATGGGTGAATTTAACTCAGATGACCATTATATCTACTATTATGGGCAAGAATCCCTTAGAAGAAATGGAGTAGCCATCATAGTCAACAAAAGAGTCCAAAATGCAGTACTTGGATGCAATCTCAAAAATGACAGAGTGATCTCTGTTCGTTTCCAAGACAAACCATTCAATATCACAGTAATCCAAGTCCATGCCCCGACCAGTAATGCTGAAGAAGCTGAAGTTGAATGGTTCTGTGAAGACCTATAAGACCTTACAGAACTAACACCCAAAAAAGATGTTCTTTTCATTATAGGGGACTGGAATGCAAAAGTCAAGAAACACCTGGAGTAACAGGCACATTTGACCTTGGAGTACAAAATGAAGCAGGGCAAAGGCTAACAGAGTTTTGCCAAGAGAACACACTGGTTATAGCAAACACCCTTTTCCAACAACACAAGAGATGACTCTACACACGGACATCACCAGATGGTCAACACTGAAATCAGATTGATTATATTCTTTGCAGCCAAAGATTGAGAAGCTCTATACACTCAGCAAAAACAAGACTGGGAGCTGACTGTGGCTCAGATCATGAACTCCTTATTGCCAAATTCAGACTTAAATTGAAGAAAGTAGGGAAAACCACTAGACCATTCAGATATGATCTAAATTGAATCCCTTATGATTATACAGTGGAAGTGACAAATAGATTCAAGGGATTAAATCTGATAGACAGAGTGCCTGAAGAACTATGGACAGAAGTTTGTGACATTGTATAGGAGGCAGTGATCAAGAAAAAGAAAAATGCAAAAAGGCAGAATGGTTGTCTGAGGAGGCCTTACAAATAGCTGAGAAAAGAAAAGATGCAAAAGGCAAAGAAGAAAAGGAAAGATATACCCATTTGAAGGCAGAGTTCCAAAGAATAGCAAGGAGAGATAAGAAAACCTTCCTTAGTGATCCATGCAAAGAAACAGAGAAAAATAATAGAATGGGAAAGACTAGAGATCTCTTCAAGAAAATTATAAATATCAAGGGAATGTTTCATGCAAAGATGGGCTACATAAAGGACAGAAATGGTATGGACCTAACAGAAGCAGAAGATATTAAGAAGAGGTGGCAAGAATACACAGAACTATACAAAAAAGATCTTCATGACCCAGATAACCATGATGGCATGATCACTCACCTAGAACCAGACATCCTGGAATGTGAAGTCAGGTGGGCCTTAGGAAGCATCTACGAACAAAGCTAGTGGAGGTGATGGAATTCCAGTTGAGCTATTTCAAATCCTGAAAGATGATGCTGTGAGAGTGCTGCACTCAATATGCCAGCAAATTTGGAAAACTCAGCAGTGGCCACAGGACTGGAAAAGGTCAGTTTTCATTCCAGTCCCAAAGAAAGGCAATGCCAAAGAGTGCTCAAACTACTGCACAATTGCACTCATCTCACACACTAGTAAAGTAATGCTCAAAATTCTCCAAGCCAGGCTTCAACAGTACGTGAACCACGAAATTCCAGATGTTCAAGCTGGATTTAGAGAAGGCAGAGGAACCAGAGATCAAATTGCCAACATCCACTGGATCATTGATAAAGCAAGAGAGTTCCAGAAAAACATCTATTTCTGCTTTATTGACTATGCCAAAGCCCTTGACTGTGTGGATCACAATAAACTGTGGAAAATTCTGAAAGAGATGGGAATACCAGACCACCTGACCTGCCTCCTGAGAAATCTGTATGCAGGTCAGGAAGCAACAGTTAGAACTGGACATGGAACAACAGACTGGTTCCAAATTGGAAAAGGAGTACGTCAAGGCTGTATATTGTCACCTTGCTTATTTAACTTATATGCAGAGTACATCATGAGAAATGCCAGGCTAGATGAAGCACAAGCTGGAATCAAAATTGCTGGGAGAAATATCAATAAACTCAGACATGCATATGACATAGCCCTTATGGCAGAAAGGGGAGAAAAAGTAAAGAGCCTCTTGACGAAAGTGAAAAAGTTGGCTTAAAGCTCAACATTCAGAAAACTAAGATCATGGTATCCGGTCCCATCACTTCATGGCAAATAGATGAGGAAACAATGGAAACAGTGAGAGACTTTATTTTCTTGGGCTCCAAAATCACTGCAGATGGTGACTACAGCCATGACATTAAACGACGCTTGCTCCTTGGAAGAAAAGTTATGACCAACCCAGACAGCGTATTAAAAGGCAGAGACATTACCTTGCCAACAAAGTTCCATCTAGTCACAGCTATGGATTTTGCAGTAGTCATGTATGGATGTAAGAGTTGGACTATAAGAAAAGCTGAACACCGAAGAATTGATGCTTTTGAACTGTGGTGTTGCAGAAGACTCTTGAGAGTCTCTTGGATTGCAAGGAGATCAAACTAATTCATCCTAAAGGAAATCAGTTCTGAATATATGAAGGACTGATGTTGAAGCTGAAACTCCAATATTCTGGCCACCTGATGCGAAGAACTGACTCACTGGAAAAGACCCTGATGTTGGGAAAGATTGAAGGCCGGAGGAGAAGGGGACGACAGAGGATGAGATGGTTGGATGGCATCACTGACTCTATTGATGTGATTTTGAGTAAATTCCGGGAGTTGGTGACGGACAGGGAGGCTTGTCCATGCTGCCGTCAATGGGATGCAGAGTTGGACACGACTGAGTGACTGAACTGAACTGAACTTCCCTCTCAGTCCTATAGTCAGCCACTTTTCCAAAGGAGCCCTTGTTTCTTTTGATGGAGACAGTATTTAGAAAACAAGATCTGGATACTAAGTGGCATTACCTATCATTGTAAGATAATTTCAAATCAAAGCTTGACTCCAGTTTTAGAGATGAGAAGTATAGGGGTTGGTGAGGTTACACGAATGTCCAATGTTACACAGGACAAAAGGCTGAAAAGTTCAAACCAGAACAGATCCTGCACGCTGAAGCTCTCCAGTAGTGTAAATGCCTTTTTTGTTATAAATATGAATTGATACTTGGCAGAAAAAGTGAGGATGTGCCAGGGTAGAAATGTGATTTTTGGTTGATGGAGTGTCAAATAAAGCAGACATATGTAAAAACAGACTTGGCATCTAATAAATATTTTTAGATAGCTTCTGTTGAATGAATCATTATTACCATCAAGTATTTCCAGGTCTCTGTGAAATATTCCCACTATTCAGCTGTTCTTTCATTTCTTTCTGGAACATATGCAAAGGAATAAAGAATACAGGAAAATAAAAATATGACAGGTTCACTTTCTGAGTCCCCATGGTCTTTGGATGGAATTTTAATGGCAGAGTTCGCCCTCCCTTTGCCATATTACCCTAGTAAGACAAAACCTAAGTCTTAGGGCAGTATCTTGGCTTTGGCAAGTGGGGAGCAGAGTGGACCCAGTATTGCTGTCTTCAGGCTGAGTCCCAACTGCCTTTGAGCCTCATGATCTGATTAATTACAGCCCAGGGCAGAACAGCAGCTGCAGAGACTGAGCTTGGTTAGGCAGGACCAAAGTTGAATTCTCTGTACCTTGTGACCCAAGCACTTGGGTCAGGTGAAAGGCCAGTCCCCACTGCCAGGGGAGACCTAAAAACTCCAGTCCCTTCTGGTCCCTTCCTATGCTTAATCCTCAACACCAAAGCCACTTAAGCTTTAGTCGTGGCCAAAAATCCAAAATACACAGTAAGAAGAGAAGGCAAATATGGTGGCTTGACTGAATGAGCCTAACCCAGAGGGAGGAGATCCGGCTTTTAAATCCAGTTTTGCACTAACTAGTTGTTTATATGAGGAAAGATCTTTCGTCTCTCTGAGCTCCACAAACCTGGCCTCAGAATGATAGGATTGAACTAGATGATCTCTGAGGTCCAATGTTGGTTTGAAATTCTAGGATGCTTCAAATTCATCTCAAGAATTTCCCTAAAAGGGCCATAAGCCAACTGTGGTCTCATTGGTAGAGCTCTGACCCCACCTAGTGGCCAGTTTGGAGCTTTTTTTTTTCCCCTCGAAAATGCCTTCTGTTCATAGGTCTCCATTGAAGTAAGAGAACAAAGCCAGTTCATCAATTCCTTTGCAGAAGTACAGCAAACTGCCAGACCTGGGAGAAACACATGTTTAATTAATGTCCTAGAAAGATATTTTTTGTGAACACACAGCCACTTCCTATGGAAAAGGCCTTGGTGTGGAGGGCATGTGGTTCCAGAGCCGGGCTCCTCCTGTTCACCTCCTGAACACTGAGGTGCCCCGGCACGTGCACTGGGGAGACCTGTCTGGGTTACTCCCTGTGTGCTGCTCTGTTCCACACTGGTCCTTCATTCTTTCAGCTGCTCCGCAGTTAACACTTCTTAAGCTTACATGCAGTGCTTCCCTCCTGGGCCTTACGCTGCAGTCAGGACCCCTGGCCAGACATCTGACTCAGAAAGAGGAGTGAAGGACCCCTTGGGTTGCCTGCCAACCTAGGCCGATCCTTCATCGTTGGAAGATCCCTCTGGGTTTATTTTTTTCCCCGACGTGTGTACTCAGTTGTGTCTGACTTTTTGTGACCCCATGGACGGTAGCCTGCTAAGCTGCTCAGTCCATAGCATTTTCCAGGCAAGAATCCTGGAGTGAGTTGCCATGTCCTACTCTAGGGAACCTTTCCAAGCCAGGGATTGAACCCAAACCTCCTGCACTGGGAGGTGAATTTTTTACCGCTGAGCCACCTGCAAAGTCCCTTTTTTCCTGACATTCCCATCTAAATAAAGACTCTTTCTTTCTTTTTAAATAAAGACGATGTTATTTTATTTATATTCGGAAGCCTGTCTGGTCCTGCTTTGAAGTATTCGGGTCATCCCTGGGCTGCAGTGCGTTTACCCCACACATTTGTCAATGCTGCCACTAATCCTGGAATGACAGACACTATCTGATGGCTCGTCACACCCTCATGGTGACTGCTGTTTTCCTGGAGCCAGAAGTTCCATGTCGTTTGCTTTCTGTTTCTGTATCCTGGTGAGGCACGTACATATAGGCAGCAGTATCGATGTCCATTGTACAGGCAACAAGACCGAGGTAAAAAAACCAGGTAGGTGACTCCCCACATATCCAAAGAGGGAGAGGTGGAGTAACCCCAGAGGGAAGGTGTTTTGACCCCCTGCTCAATTAACCCCCAGTGTTTGGGACTGTTTTATATGGTATCAGTGAGGGGCCATTGATTTGTTAATTTTTACCACAAACAGTATTGAAAACTATTAATTGCCTGTGCCTTAAATAGCTGTGTTCTTTTGTTGTTGTTCTGGAGTTTTTTTCATGCCAAGCAAGACAGTGGGTGGAGAAGGCACTGGGATGGGAACCAGAAAGCCTGGGTTCTTTCCTGACATGGCCTCTGCCAAGCTCAGGGCAGAGGAGTCACAGTCCCTGAGGCTTTTACTTCCTCACCTGTGAAGTAAAGAGGCTGCATTAAAGTTCCCACCCTTCCAGAATGCCAGATATACAAGGAAAGAGCATGCCTGCTTTGGGGCGTGTTCCAGTACCTCTCTGACTCAATAAAATGATTCAGTGCAGATATCTTTGCCTAATAACTAAGTATCATTCATTTGGACCATCCAGATTGTTCAGGTGAATTTATTTATTGATTTTTAAGCTTCTTTCTTTCCTTTTCTTTCTCCCTTTTTCTGTTTCGTTGTTGTTGTTTGGTTGCTTGGTTAGTTGGTTGTTTGTGTGTGTGTGTCCTGGCCTGTTCTTGGTACAAAATTCCAATTCCAGGTTATAAATTCCCAGGAAAGTGTTGGCAAAAAGGTTTCATCCTGAATGCCCTTCATTTCAGTGGGTATTGGCTGTTGGGAGCTCTGTGTTAAAGAGTCCGTGTTCTAAGGCTATGGGGGAGAGAGACTGATTAGCCATGTCTGCCATGGGTGGAGAAGGCAATGGCACCCCACTCCAGTGCTCTTGCCTGGAAAATCCCATGGACGGAGGAGCCTGGTAGGCTGCAGTCCATGGGGTTGCTAAGAGTCGGGCACGACTGACAGACTTCACTTTGACTTTTCACTTTCACGCATTGGAGAAGGAAATGGCAACCCACTCCCGTGTTCTTGCCTGGAGAATCCCAGGGACGAGGGAACCTGGTGGACTGCCATCTATGGGGTCGCACAGAGTCGGACACGACTGAAACGACTTAGCAGCAGCCACGGGTATAGGCTGGGGAAATCTGGAGGTCAAGGGCTTTGTCTACAATAGGAATTCTCCAGTGGCTCAGACAGTAAAGAAACTGCCTGCAAGGCAGGAGACCCTGGTTCAGTCCCTAGGTCAGGAAGATCCCCTGGAGAAGGAAATGGCAACCCACTCCAGTATTGCCTGGGAATCCCATGGACAGAGGAGCCTGGCAGGCCCCATTCCACGGGGTCGCAAAGTGTTGGACACGACTGAACAACTAACACAGGCCATGCTCAGAGGCACAGAGCAGGAAGAGAGACTGGAGCCCAGGCCCCTCCCTTTAGGACTCCTCCCTTTAAGTCCCGCCACCCCCACCCAGTTCTCTCTCCTACTTGGATGTCACAGGCAATCAGATGTTTTTGGATGATGACGATGAAGAAATTGATGGTGCTGCCGCAGCAGGCTGCCTGCTTAGTCTTCTCCGAGTAGTTTTGTGTCCACCCCACAGATGTGTTTCTTCCTTTCCAAGGGACAGAAAGCGTTAACACTTGACAGAAGTTTAACTGGATGACTTTAATAAATCCCCCACCCCCGCCCCCATTGCAAAATGCTCCAAAGGCTCACGTCTGGGTTAAAACATGCCCTTCTCCTCCCCGCCCGTCTGAAGAGAGACTTCTCAAAGGCATGCCCTGTCCAAAGACAGGTGGCAGCAGGAGGAGAGCATCGGGGCTGCAGGTTGGGGGGGTGGTGCGGGCGATGGGGAGGGGAGGATAGAGGGGAGGGGAGGGCAAGGGGACAAAGGCACCGGCCTCCTTGCCTTGCAGAGGAGCGCCTGAGTGAACACTGATGGCTTGAGGCCTCCAAATGGCAGAGGCACCGTCGCAGAGGGGCTGGCTGTGGAGAGGCTGCCCACCCAGATGGACTCGCTGTCCTGTGAAGGAACGTCCTGTGCTCGCTGGCTGGCAGCCAGCACCTGGCCCATCAGCCTCCCCTGAGTGCACACCTGGGGCCCCACCGGCTTTCTCACAGGGCTCCCGGAGCGCCTGCCCTGAGTAGAGGCCTGAGCTTTGTGTTCCCACATAGCAAGTGGCCTGCGGCGATCCATCCATCTTTCGTGCCTTCATCAGGGAGACAGCGCAGTGGCCCTGAGCCCGTGCAGGGAAATTCTGGCCACGTGGTGAGGGAGGGTGCTGTCTGGGTGGACAAGGCAGCCTGGGCCCTGGGCATGGGGGATTCTGGGGCACGTCCAGGGCACGTCCAGGGCCCTGGAGCCTGAGGGCCATTCTGCTTGCAATGGGATGAACCCACTCTTTAAAAAAGCATCTGCATTGCCGGGGTCCCAGGGAAAGTGGATGCAGCTAACAAGCTGCTAGGAAGGGATTCCTCAGGTTCTGTGTGCCACCAAGCTTCTCCAGGGATGCCTGGGCCTGGCTGTCCGTGTGCACGGGATTCCCTCGAAACACACCCTCTGTTCACAGGTGGGCAGCTCCACAGGGAGGAAAGCCCAAACGTCATCTCAGAGCTGCAGAGAAGGGGCTCTGGATCCCCTTATAGGTCTGAAGAGGCCTGTTTTCTCCAAGCAGTGAGCCTTCCAGTAGGCTTCTCAGGACAAGATTTCCCATCCTCTTCTGTCAGTTCAGACACAGGGCCCAACCAGCTCCCACCTGACTCCAATCCAACCAAGTGGGTTCGTCCTTTTTTTGCCACCATCAGCTCACATGCCTCAATCACACAAACCCCAGGGTGCCAGACATCTGCATCACAAGGATTTATTGTTGATTTTCACAACATGATATCACCAGAGGGTGAATATGATTTGGGTCCTCAGAGACATTCAGTCACTATCAAAGGTGACCTCGTTGTCAATCAGCTGAGACCTGGGGCTAAGTTTCTGTCTCCTGGGACTCCAGAGCTGACCCTGCAGGGGAGGCAGGAACAGTCTGAATCCACCTACTGGGGCAATCCTTGCCCTTGGGATCAGACCAGGACATTTGTGTAAGCATTCCTGACCCAAACTGTCTCGTTGGGTTTCTTTACACACCTGGCCCTATTTCGTGCTCAGATTCGTCATGCTTCCTCTGCATTTGAATGTATTTCCTCTGCTCCCATGCATAGATGCACTCCCTGCCAGGCAGAAAGGTCCTCAGACAAATAAGTGAGCAAACATTTGTTATCTGCTATGTTCCAGGCATTGCGCCAAGCTCAGGCTCCCCCACAGGTCCTCACTGCGCTTTCAAACATGGGGAGGGAACCAGTACAAAATGTTACAGGTGCCATGTTAGAATGAAGTATTGGGTTTTGGGGGGGCACAAAGTAGTTGTAGGAGGGGAGAGGAAAGTGCGGGAAAGCTCCCCACCACCTGGAGTTGTTTTGGGGATGAAATTCACAACACGGAGCTTTTTCTATATACTCTTAGATCTGCTTGCCAGGCTTCAGTCCTGATGGTCACAGGCTATCTGCCTGCCCTGTCTGGTGGGGACCAGCATCTAGGGTGTGGTTCGAGTCCTCCAGCCTCCCAGGAGGTGGTTAGGACATCAGATTGTCAGCATCCTAATTTTCCACAGTGGGAACGGTGATGTCCATGAGAGTGCATCCTTGCCTGGAAGGAGGCCACTCCTTCTCTGGCACAACCTTGGCTAGGGAATCCCAAATAGATGTCCTCTTCAATAAGAGCTGTGTGTATCTAAGAAACACTCCAAGCCAGGGAGAAAATAAATAAATAAAAGAAACAACCCAGGACTTCCCTGGTGGCACAATAGAAAAGAATCCACCTGCCATTGCAACAGACTCAGGTTCGATCCCCAGTCCAGGAAGATTCCACGTGCTACAGAGCAACGAAGTCTGTGCGCCACAACTACTGAGCCTGTTGCTCCAGAGCCCATGAACCACAGCAACTGAGCAGTGTGTTGCCACCACTGAAGCCTGGGCCTAGAGCCCGTGCAATGTAACAAGAGAAGCCACAGCAACGAGAAGCTCACACCCTGCAGTGAAAAGTGGCCCCCACTAGATGCAACTAGAGAAAGTCCTCAGGCAGCAACAATGACCCAATACAACCAACACTAAATAAATAAATACAATCTAAAGAAAAAAAGAGAAAGGAAACAACCCATCCCTGGCCAGAGAACCTGAACACTGCTCAGGAAATCCAGCTAGGTTTGTCCAGAAAGCCATAGACTTGTGATTTTATGTGACATGACTAAGGAAAAACACACTCCCAGCACACTTCTAGACCACAGCATCAGGACAGTTTGGGTTCTCCCTGCTCCCAGATCCATTCAGGATATCACAGCCTTTCGTGACTGCATCAGTCCATGGCCTCATGCAGTAGCGTTACCGCCTCGGGGCTGCTGAGTCACAGGTGTATCACCATGGAAATGCTGCCCACAGCATGGGCAATAGTTCACAGCCAAGGCCCAAAGGTGGCTTCTTCCTTACCTTGCCAATCTCACTACCCAGCATGAAACTAAATTTGAACATGAATTATCTAAATTAAATTCTAGCAAGAATTGCTAGGTCACGCTAGAGTTCATGGAGCATGCTCTCCTTTTTTGCTATTAGTTACCTTATTTACTTAATTTTCTCCTCTTGCTTGATTTCTCTGTTCCATGCAGGCTTGGGAAAGGCACACATCTGCTTATTACGAGCTCTGAAAGTGCTTGGAGTTTACAGGCACTTTGTCCTGTGGAAAAACTCCATGCCATTAGAGGCACCTCTAAGTCAACCTCCAGAAAGTCTCCAAGGCTCATTATTGTATTCAGTTCACCCTCTATCTGGTCTTGATGGGGTGTGTGAACCCTGAAGGCTGGGTGAGGTAGGGCCAGGATGCTAAATGCTCCCTCTGGCCTCTCCCCACAGAAACAGCAAAAGCAGGCAGCCCTCCCAGAGGCCCTCCGAGAAGCCAGGGTGTGACCAATACAGGTTGCTGAAAATCAGTAGCAGCCAGGCAGAGTCAAGAGCAAAACTCACTTTTGCTTTTACTTATTGAAAATCAAGATCCATGCTGTGTGCTGCCATTAAAAAATCATTCCTGAGTTTAAAAGCAGTGAATCACCCATTGCCAGGGGTTACTTTTAAGACAGGCTTTTGGTCCTGGAGGAAGTAATGATACCTGGAGGGAGAGAGGAGGTAGGCTGTGGGGAGGAGGGAGGCGGGGTATCTTCCGGGAGACTCTTCAGGCTATAACCTTCCAGCCCGACAAGGGCTCAGATCCCCTGTGCATTTGGGGGCTGTAGGGCTCCCCAGAGCACAGCTCAGCGCCTTTTGGGCACTCTGTTGGCACTCTGAAACCCAAGGCTTGTCCCAGGTACACAAGCGCTCCTGTGCCCGACATCCACTTTTAGACCGTGTTACTGCATGGAATTGGAATCTACTCAGAAGAGATGCCTTGTACTCATGTGTCTTTAGGAAGCACTGACTTGGTGCCTCTCCCCGCCGCACCCCCCACATGGCAGACACTGGTCTAGCCACCAAAAGTCCAAGAGTGAAGCGGACACGGCTGCTGTCCTCGTGGCGCTAATGTTCTTGGGGAAGACAACAGACAATCAGCAAGTAAAACACACGTCTGTACCACCTAGCATCTGAGAGTGACCCCCACCAGGAAAGGTATAAAGAAGGCTGGGAGGACTTGAGCCTCCCTGGGTGGGGTGGTCTGGGAAGGTCTGCTGATGAGCCGAGCCTGGAGCAGAGTCCTGAGTAAGGAGGATTTCAGAGGGATTAGTGGGTGCTTAGACGCTCCCTTAGAAGGAGGGAGAATCTGGCAAAGAGCACTCTGGACACTAAGAACAGCTCCTCCTACTGAGTGCTTACTGTGTCTGTTACATCTTGTGTTCTCCTTCCATGGTGGTGGTTTAGTCACTAAGTCGTGTCCGGCTCTTTGCAACCCCATGGACTACAGTTTTCCAGGCTGCTCTGTGCATGGAATTCTCCAGGCAAGAATACTAGAGTGGGTTGCCATTTCCTTCTCCAGGCGATCTTCCTGACCCAGGAATTGAACTTGAGTCTCCGCATTGGCAGGCAGATTCTTTACCACTGAGCTACCTGGGAAGCCTGCTCCTTACATATGCCACCTTATTTAATTGTCACAACAGTCCTGTGTCACTGGTACCATTACTCTCCCATCGTAGAGATGAAGAATCAGAGGCTGAAAGACAACCTGGTTCCTCTCAGACTTCATAGTTAGGACACGGCCGCGCCGAGGCTCAGCCCCTGTGTCTAGGCTGAATTCATGTTCCCAGCCTCTCAGCTGCAGTGTTCTGTGTTGCTAGAGCAGAGGCCACTCCCAAGCCCACAGGGCTTCATGTGGAGGAAAGAGTGTTTCTGAGACTGTGTGTTACCTGGAAGATGCTTTGCTTTTCAGGCAAATCACTTTCTTTTGTGATTCCTTTCTTTCTCTTACCTGGGAACACTGCTCAGCCAAAGCTACTTCTAGGGGTGCCTTGCTAAGTCTTTGTGTCTTCACGGTTTTTATGAGGTAAATGGTGGTTGCTCCCAAGATGCCCATGAATGCTACTCTGGTCCTCAACTTTATTTCAGGGCTTCCTGGGGGTGCCAAAAAGGTGAGAGGTTCTTTTAAGAACCTGGCATTGGGGACTCACATTTGTCAGGCTGATTCATTCTTACATTAACTCCGAGATCAGAAATAAGCATAAGAAATTGTCTGTGAATGCATCAGCAGCAGAACCACGCGGACACAGCGAGGTGTGGTGAAAAGAACAGCAATTTGGAATCCGTTAGTTTGTAGTTTTGCAGAGGCAGACAAAAAACAGACAAAAAACAACAAAAAAATCAAAACACACACAAAGCAGCAACAACAAAAAACAACCTGCATGACCCTGAGCAGATAAGTCAATAGTCTTCCCTGAGCCTCATCTAAAAAACATCAACCTCTTTCTACCCTCTTCAGTGTGAGAATGTGCTTCTTGTGAAGAATCTCCTTCAACCCTCTCCAGAAGCAAAAAAAAAAAGAACAAAATTCCAGGTGCAGAGCTCGACTCCTATCTCCAGGATGAGAAATGCCTGGATGCTATAAAATCACCTTGGTGTTTATCCATGCTCAGACAGTAGCATTGTATGTTGGCTCTTCTACGGGCTTTCAGAGGCACAGCAAGGTCTCTGAAGGATGTTCCTTTAGGCAGAAGCAGCACAGAAAGCAACTTGAATCAAGATAAATAAGAGACCATCTCAATAAATATATTTTGGAATTTTAAAACTTGACCGAAAATACAATGTGTAGGTAGCTGTAGATATGATTCATCGTTCAGGCATGGATTCTGAGCCACTTTCTTGAGTTCAGACTGTGGTTCTGCCACTTTCTAGCTGTGTGACCTTAAGTGACTTAATTGACATCTCTGTTCTTTTGTTTCACTCTCTGTAAAACAATGATAATAATAGCACCTACCCCGGAGTTCAGGAACTTCCCTGTAGTTTATACAGTAAAGAACCTACATGCAATGCAGGAGACCTTGGTTCGATCCCTGGGTCAGGAAGATCCTCTGGAGAAGGGAATGGCAACCCACTCCAGTATTCTTGCCTGGGGAATCCCATAGACAGAGAAGCCTGGTGGGCTACAGGGCTCGCAAAGAGTCGGACATGACTGAGCAACTAAACACACACACACCCCAGATTTCCTGTGAGATTGAATAAGTAAATGTATACACATGTACACAGAGACCCTGACAAGTTAAGCACTATTAAGTGGGGGTTATTTTATAAGGGTAGGGCCAGGTAAGTACTGGTGCTTGACACTGGTTTCTAATAACAGACAAACAAAAAAATAAATAAATAAAAAGAAGGGAAAGAAGACAAACTAAAGTCTCTTCCAGTTAAAAACACCTCACCTGGGGGAAAAACTCCAGTCCATGAGAAAAACACTGTCACTTAAATATCCAGGGAATAGTATTCTCTAGGAAAAGCAACATGTGCCTAGGAAAAGTGGCTCCTAGGGTGAAGGAGGTGTGTGGAGGCGGCACTTGGCTGGGGCTGGATGTGGATAAAAGCTCCGCTCCTCGGCTCTCCGTCTCATCTCCGGGAGCAGGAGGAATGTTAAGTGCATGCTGCATTGTCGTTAATTAATTTCTCAAGGGCTGCAGTAATCAGGATGCTCATTAATGTGTTTGAGCCTGGCTTTCGAGTAGCAAATGTAAATGCGATGCACTTAGGAGCCTTAAAAACCATTCAGTGCTGTCGTAGGAGGAGAGACACCCTGGTATGTCTCAAAGGAAAAGAAAAAACCCACGAGGGCTTCTTTAATCACATGAAAGACGAGCAATTCTAACTCGACAGCAGGGGAGGCTCCCTGTGGCTTTTGAAATATTATCACTTGGAGCCTGCTGTCCCTCTGCTCTGTATGATGTTTGAAGACACCAGGCTCCATTCACATTTATATTCCTCCCAGCAGGGAGCCTGATCCTGATAGGCAGGTTCCGGGGGTCCAGGACTGGGCATGCATATGTGCTAAGTCTCTTAGTCATGTCTGAAATTTTGCACCCCCATGAACTGTAGCCCGCCAGGCTCCTCTGTCCATGGGATTCTTCAGGCAGGAATACGGGAGTGGGTTGCCATCCCTTCCTTCAGGGATCTTTCCAACCCAGGGATGGAACCCATGTTTCTTACGTCTCCTGCATTGGCAGGTGGGTTCTTTACCACCAGTGCCACCTGCCAGTGTAAAGGGGTGGCCCTGAGCTCACCGGGATGTGCAAGAGGAATCAGGCCCCCCTACCAGCGGCTCGTCTGCTGGGCCAGGTTGGGGGCACAGGCTGGTGGTTTCTATAAATCTTCAAGGCCAACCTCGGGATTACCGGCATTCTTCCTCACTCTGATCTTGACCTCCTCCTCTGAGGTGCTCAAAACCACACCAATTCCTTCTTCTCTGTGAAGTCAGCATGTTTCGGAGGACCCTTTCACAGACCTGGACCCCTTCTTCCTTGGTTAATCCTGTTACATGATCATAGAAAGGGTTTAGTACAATCCTTCGCTGCTCGCAATCCCCCTGTGTTTACTATTCTTGCTGTGTTATTGTTAGCCACTGGCAGAGGGTGGCTACAGGATCTGGGGTCTGTCACTCCAGGCTTCCTCACTGGGCAGGCTTCCTTTCTGACCACAATCACTGTACAAGTCATCACATAACCAGTCACAGCATCTTGGACTATGACTCAAACTTTTATCCGCCCAATTTCCCCATCTTTATCTTCGATCCTCTTAGGTCAGTTCAATACCTACTATCATTTTTACCCTATCCTAAAGTAGAGGGCCAGAGAAGGCAATGGCACCCCACTCCAGTACTCTTGCCTGGAGAATCCCATGGATGGAGGAGCCTGGTAGGCTGCAGTCCATGGGGTCGCTAAGAGTCGGACCCGACTGAGCGACTTCACTTTCACTTTTCACTTTCACGCATTGGAGAAGGAAATGGCAACCCACTCCAGTGTTCTTGTCTGGAGAATCCCAGGGACGGGGGAGCCTGGTGGGCTGCCGACTACGGGGTCGCACAGAGTCCGACACAACTGAAGTGACTTAGCAGTAGCAGTAGCAATATAGAGGGCAGAAGGCTGGGCCAAGGTCTACACCCTCCCTTTAGAGTAGGACATGCCTCCAGGGGAGATGGTGATCAGCCCACAGAGAGCAGAGGATCCCCCGGAAAGAAAAGGAACACCAAGGAATCTGAGCACATTTCTCCTCCCCAGGGAAAGGAACCATTCAGTCACCTACCATGTGCACTGCCCTATTTCACCCTAGCCCTGCCTCGCTCGATGGCCTTGATGTATGTTCTGTACATGTGTCTCCAGCCTTTCCTTTTTAAGTTCAGTTCAACAAGCATCTATTGAGCAGCTATTGTGTGGCATGTTCGATGACAAGTGCTGGGGAATATAAAATGAATGAGCCTCTACTCTGAGGGATTAAGTCACGCTTGGAAACACAACTCCAACAAATGGGGGAACAGAGAAAAGTATGTCATCCAGGGTAGGCTCCCCAGAGGGATGTGACCTAGGCTCAGTTGTCAAGGATACATGGCAGGGCCTGAGCACTGGGGAGTGGGTGGGCATTCCAGAACCAGGCAGGGAACATGATGGCATTTACTTTCAAGGAGCACACAGTGTGTACCACCCAGTAGGTGCCCAACACGCCCACCAAGAGGCTGATGGGTGCAAGCTGAAAAATGCTGCCAGAGTGTGGACTCCAGGCTGTTCTGGGAGATGGCACTAAAGAGGGGATGAAACCCTGAAACTGAGCAGGATGTTGAATGCCAGGCCCTTATCTGTAAGACATTATCCTACAAGAGTTTGAAGCAAAAGGGGCT
Organism: Budorcas taxicolor; assembly: GCF_023091745.1. Taxonomy (NCBI): domain Eukaryota; kingdom Metazoa; phylum Chordata; class Mammalia; order Artiodactyla; family Bovidae; genus Budorcas; species Budorcas taxicolor. Next base: position 59,142,814 of record NC_068912.1, on the reverse strand, counting down.
GACATGGTCGGTATAACATTTTACTCACTCAGTATTCCACTACTCCAGGGGAAGTCCCCTGAGAACACTGAAGAGGAAAGCTTTAAAGATCACAGTTTTATAAGTTATGACCAACCTAGATAGCATATTTAAAAGCAGAGACATTATTTTGCCAACAAAGGTCCGTCTAGTCAAGGCTATGGTTTTTCCAGTAGTCATGTATGGATGTGAGAGTTGGACTGTGAAGAAGGCTGAACGCTGAAGAATTGATGCTTTTGAACTGTGGTGTTGGAGAAGACTCTTGAGAGTTCCTTGGACTAGGGAGATCCAACCAGTCCATTCGAAAGGAGATCAGTCCTAGGTGTTCATTGGAAGGACTGATGCTAAAGCTGAAACTCCAGTAGTTTGGCCACCTCATGCGAAGAGTTGACTCATTGGAAAAGACCCTGATGCTGGGAGGGATTGGGGGCAGGAGGAGAAGGGGATGACAGAGGATGAGATGGCTGGATGGCATCACCGACTCGATGGACATGAGTCTGAGTGAACTCTGGGAGTTGGTGATGGACAGGGAGGCCTGGCATGCTGCAGTTCATGGGGTGGCAAAGAGTCGGACACGACTGAGCGACTGAACTGAACTGAACTGAACTGAATGAAAGCAGAGAGTTTCCCTGGTGGCTCAACGGTAAAGAATCTGCCTGCAATGCAGGAGACACCAGAGACGTGGGTTCGATCCCTAAGTGGGGAAGATTCCCTGGAGGAGGGAATGGCAACCCACTCCAGTATTCTTGCCTGGAGAATTCCATGAACAGAGGAGCCTGGTGGGCTAGAGTCCATAGGGTCGAAAAGAGTGGGACATGACTGAGCATGCAAGCACACATTGTGGGGAGATGTTCCCCAGCCCTAAGAGAACCAAGCTGCTCCTTTGTTAAACAATTTGATAGCTGGATATCTAATCTTGAGATGTTTAGTTGAAAGTTTATAGGTCAAAACTTTCGTCTCTGCCTTAGTTCCTAAACTGTAAATAGACCTTTTGACTTCTATTGAAATACTTTCTCCTCCATAAAGCTGTCCTAATAATCAAGGTTTGTTCCTGTCTCTTGTTCTTAACCCCTGTAATTCAGTGTCGTGGGGCTATTTGTACATTTATGGGTCTATATCACAATATTACAGCCTGGACCTGGATCAACTTCTCCAGTGCAACATGTTACAGCATAAAGAACTTAATCCCCGGCTTTGACACAAATCAGGCCATGGCTGAAATTCAAAGGAGTGGTATTTATTGCAGTACTAGTTTTAAACCTGAATCGTGCCTCACTCTTTAAGATTTTTGTTACATTTTAGTGATTTTTCTGAAGATTAAATAAAATAATGGGTAAAGAGCTTACAAATGCTTTACTATAGTAAAACCTCAAGAATGCTGCCTCTATTCATTTTTATTCACAGAGGTATTTCTGCTAAAGATTCAGAGTCATTTGCCTCAAGAGGTTGACATTTATCTACTGTGAGAAATGAGTTTGGCATTTAAAAAAAATGTTTGATTACTTTGGCCTCATTTAACTTCTGTATTGTTTTAAATGTTTTGTATTCAGGTCTTGGGTCCTTGATCAGACTATAAGGAGTTTGAGGGCAGGGATCTTTTTGGACTTCTCTTTTTATATCCCTCACAGAACTTAGTACCATGTGGTGTGTATGATAGACACTCAAAAAACACATGTGGAAGGACTAGACGCATACAGGGTTCTATCAATGAATATTAGAGTGTTCATCATCACAAAACTTGGCAAGTCATTATCTGCCCCACAACCCTTGACTTTGCCATTACTTCTCAGCTCAGAAAAATGAGTAAAATGAGGTCCCGAGGTGGAGTAAACAACCCCAAATACTATTAATATAAACCGTGCCAGCTGCCTGGTTTGCATAAATTGTCTCATCCCCAAGTCTCCAACCCAGCAGAATTGATGACCTTCTCTGCCCTCTAGCTTCCCAGGTCATAAAGAACTTTTCTGCCAATGCAGGAGATATAAGAGACATGAATTTGATTTCTGGGCAGGGGAGATCCCCTGGAGGAGGGCATGGCAACCCACTCCAGTATTCCTGCCTGGGAAATTCTATGGACAGAGGAAGCTGGCGGGCTATAGTCCATGGGGTCTCAAAGAGTTGGACATGACTGAAGCAGCTTAGCATACACACAGTCTGCCCTCTAGGCTCCAGGGAACCAGCTCCTCAGGCTGTTTCTTGTGCTAAGATGCAAATGACTTCTTCAGAGTTCAACAGCGGCCCTGGAGAGGCCGCTCCCTCCTAGCTCACCTGCAGCAAGTTGGGGCAAACTGGGTTGGCTCCATCATCCCTTTCAAATAATAGGTCATTCAGTCTTAGGGAGAGAAATGACTCAGCAACCCCAGGGCCATCCTGGTGGCTGAAGCAGCTGCCAGCCAGGGAGCCCATTTCAAACACCTAATTAGTATGAGAACCACAAGCGGATCTGAGCAGACCCAGGCACCTCTCTTTGCATACACATGTGCAGGGAAAGTGAAGTAGTTTCACTTTCCGGGGCGTTGTTCCGCTCCAAGGAACAAGATTCATTTGTCTCAGAACTTGGCTCTCCTTGACTTGCCAGATGAAAAATGATGTGAAGTTCCTGAAATTATCTACTAAGGGAAATGAATCCAAGCTCAGTAGAAGTTTGTTGCTTTTCCAAAGCACATTCGTCAGATTGTCATATAAGCAAAATAGAACCTTACTACCAGGTAAAGACAGTAATTATTTCAATTAGCAATGGTATTAGATGTAGAAGGTAATGAAGAATAAAGATGCTGGACCCAGCCCAACCATTCAGTACCCATGCTTCTCTTTGCTGTTCTGGCTAAAACAGCAGATAAACACAGAGTGAACTCAGCTGAGGGATGGATGATGGAGGCTTTCCCCTTAGTGGACTGAATCACAGTTCATCCTTCGCTGCCTGATAAGAGGCAGCACGATGCTGGAGGTCACACGGCCATGGGATGCCAACAGTGCTTGGGCCACCCTCAGTCCTTGCAGAAAATGAATAACTATAAGGTTGTATGGCAGTTAGGGAAGCAATACTTTTAAAGATATTTTCAGCTGTATTGCTGAAATGAAATAAAGAACTCTCTTATGGGACAGCTGTATATCTAATTTTGAGATACTTGGTCTAGAGTATTTTTATTCCACATCTTCTTAGAATCATTCTTTTGATTTTAAATACATGTATTCTGGAATGGGAGGAAGGAAAAGAGAAGAGGCGGAAGATAGAGAAAGGGCCATCTTGTTCTGGAAAGACTTTGACTAAATGGCGTTAATATGGCAAAAAAGATTGAGACAGCTGATAATCTTTTTTGCAAATGTAGCACATTTGAAGTTTCTGCTTTGATTAGTGCCTCTCTGTGTTAGCTGAAAAAGTCTATCACTTAAGCCAAAACTGACAGTTCTTCAAGGAGTAATTGACAAATCCGTGATCAGAGTGGGAGATTTAATGCCTTTTTCTTAGTAATTGAGAGATCAAACAACCAAAAATATTCAGTTAAGTTATAAATATTTTGAACAACATGATTAACAAGTTTGACATAAAGGACTTCAGAGCATGGCACTCAACCACTGGAATGTATATACTCTTTCCAAAATCACATGTTACATTTACAAAAACCGATGATGAATTAAGCCTCAAAGTAAATCTCAACAAATTTCAAAGAATCAGTTTTATAAGATTATATCATCATTAAGTTAGAAATCAGAAAAAAAATTACAACTTAAAACCTCCATACACTTAGACATTTAAAAGCACATTACTTAAAAATCTAAAGGGAAAAAGTAGATCGCAGTTGCACAGCCTGGGAGGAGAGAGGACTGGGGAGTGGCTGCTTAATGGGGATGAGGTTTTCTTTGAATATGCGTTGGAACTAGACTGACTAGTGTTTGCACAACACTGTCAATGTACCAAATCGTACACTTCAACATGGCTAACATTATGTTACGTGCATTTCCATCTCAGTAAAGAAGTGTTCATTACCTCTGTTTAAATGCTAAGTCTCTGAGTACATAGGTGTGTGCAGTTCCTGAAACTTTTTCAAGTTTATATGTGCACTTTTCTGTGTAATATGAATATATATTCACATCTTCTGCATTATGCTTCAAGAAAGAGTTTTTAAAAAGCAAAAACACATTACATAATAACTTGGGAGTCAATAAGAAATCGTAAAACATAAAGAGAAAGAATCACGTGACACTACACTCAACACTTACAGTATGCAGTGAGTTCACTCAGATCATGGAGAAGCAACTGTGATGGAGGAGAATAACGAGTTCCCCAACACAAAAGAAAGCAGGTGGCTTTAAGTTTATTAGGTTAAAAAAAAAAGAAAAGCTTAGAATTAATAAGCTAAGCATCAACCATATGAAGGGAGAAACGAAATAACAGAATATTTCCAAAGAAGGTAAGAAGAAGGAAACCACCTTAATCGAAATAAACAGATAATAGGTACAATCAAGATGATCCACAAAGCCAAAGACTGGCTCTTTGAAGAGACTAAACCCTGGAAAGACTGACAAAGGAAATTTAAATATATATACATAGAAAAAGAGAAGGTGCAAATAATATTAGGAATGAAAAAGGAGAATATAGAAAGATCAAAAGGATAATAGAAATATAAGATGGAAAAAACTTAAGCTGGTAAGCTTGAAAATGTGCATTTTAAATGGAAAAAAAATCTTATAAAGATATAACTTATCAATGTTGACTTAATAAGAACTAGAAAACAAAATCAGTGGTAAAATATCTTCCCACAAAAGAAATCCTAGTCTTCCAGAATTTCATTTGTGAGTTCTAGGAGACATTTTCATTATAACCTCAGATTATGATCAGTATGTTAAATAAGCAGGATGCATGGGACGTAATTGAGAAAGTGACCACATTGTTGCCTCATATGGTCCCTTTGCGCTTTCCAGGTGGTTCAATGGTAAAGAATCCGCCTGCCAATGCAGGAGAGGTGAGTTCAGTCTCTGGGTTGGGAGGATCCCCTGGAGGAGGACATAGCAACTCACCAGTAATTTTGCCTGGAGAATCCCAAGGACAGAAGAGCCTGATGGGGTTCACAGGTTCACACAGTTGGTTGCAACTGAGCATGGTCCTTTTAAATCTTCTCCCTGGGCCATTGGCCCAGACTTTTATGAATATTATTGAATTTAAAAAATGCTTATGTTTACTTTTAGACATAAACTCTAACCCAAGTTAGTAACTTGAAATGTCCAGTACAATATAATAAGCTACGCTTTCAATTTAAAAGTTAAGACTTCATTCCACCTTCTTTTCCCCCAATGAGAGGCTGTGGCAGGCTGACCACCTATTGTGGGGACAGGAGATAGAATGAGGTTCTTCACTTCTTCTCTTCTACCTTCTCCCTCTCTGATCAATCAGGGTCCAATGAAGAAGACAGAAGACACATCAGTTATTTGAGAAAGAATTTAATATAAAGAATTATCAACTAAATGTAAAGTTACTAACCAGGTAACTGAAGAGATAAGAAGAGGATTCTAAGGTGTCATAAACATAACAATTTCAAGAAGCAGTTACCATCTCCAGGGCTGGAGAAATAAAAGGATGAAGTTCAAAGTCTTAAAGCTTCAAAGCTTAGACAACGGACCCTGAAGAGCTGAAACTCAGCATTGTTTCTGATCCTGTCCAGGTCTAGAAGAGGGGAAGGAAAGGGAAGAGCAAGTCCTTACTGAATCAGTACAGTTATTAGAGTATTTGGCTCCTTCTGGACCTGCTGGGTATTTGAAGCTGGTTCTTTCTCTGATGGAATGCTTTCCTGTGAAGAATCCATTTTCTTACCTCCTTGCTGCTAATTTCCTTAGATCTGAATGAATGTATTGCATTCTATAAGTTGCTTATTAATCCTTATTTAATACCAAAAAAAAGAAAAAGAGACCAGCATCCACCCCCAGCTTCCCCTGTAATGGAACCTATTCACCTTCCAGCTGACCTGACTCTTTGAAACAATCTAGGAGGACCCCGTGCCAGCTCTCTGTATAAGCCAAGGAGACACTCACACATTCTTTGCTCAGGCAAACCTGGGGGATACAAGCTTCTTCAAGCCCAGCAGCACCTTTCTTTCACTCTAGCCAGCCCTGGTCTTGCCCTCTGTGTTCCAGATAGGAGCCAGACATGGGTCCACTGGACCTGCTTAGCTGCAGAGGACTCATAGGGAGTTCTCCAAGGGGGAACTATTGAATCTCTTCTCAACCGGCTCAGTTCATACCAGTAACACTTTCCAAAGGAAAAAATTGAAAAATCTTATTGAACAAAATCTCCATCAAACTTCATTCTCTCAAGCCATTTACATGTTCAAGAGGATGAAGAGCTGATGTCAATGAACTAATTCCTGATTACTTCCTTTGAAAAGGCTATCTTGGCCTATAATCCCACTTCGCAAGTTTATATCTTTTGACTCTTAGTGCTTCAATTGAACCTTAATTGAGCATCCTCTTGCATCAATCTTAAATTCTTCCAATTTATCCTGTAAGGATAGCATAACATTGATCCTAAAATCAAATAAAATATGACTAGAAAGGAAACTTTGGAGAAGGCAATGGCACCCCACTCCAGTACTCTTGCCTGGAGAATCCCATGGACGGAGGAGCCTGGTAGGCTGCAGTGCTTAGGGTCACTAAGAGTCAGATACGACTGAGTGACTTCACTTTCACTTTTCACTTTGATGCACTGGAGAAGGAAATGGCAACCCACTCCAGTGTTCTTGCCTGGAAAATCCCAGGGATGGGGGAGCCTAGTGGGCTGCCATCTATGGGGTCGCACAGAGTCGGACACGACTGAAGTGACTTAGCAGCAGAAAGGAAACTTCATAGGTCAATCTTACCTACAACCAAAGTAGCAAAAGCAAAGAATTCTCAGTTCAGTTCAGTTCAGTCGCTCAATCGTGTCCGACTCTTTGCAACCCCATGGACTGCAGTATGCCAGGCTTCCCTGCCCATCACAACTCCTGGAGCTTACTCAAGCTCATGTCCATCAAGTTGGTGATGCCATCCAACCGTCTCATCCTCTGTCGTCCCCTTCTCCTCCCACCTTCAATCTTTCCCAACATCAGGATCTTTTCAAATGAGTCAGCTCTTCACATCAGGTGGCCAAAGTATTGGAGTTTCAGCTTCAGCATCAGTCCTTCCAATGAATATTCAGGGCTGATTTTCTTTAGGATGGACTGGTTGGATCTCCTTGCAGTCCAAGGGACTCTCAAGAGTCTTCTCCAACACCACAGTTCAAAAGCATCAATTCTTCAGTGCTCAGCTTTCTTTATAGTCCTACTCTCACATCCATACATGACTACTGAAAAAAACATAGCTTTGACTAGAGGGTTCCTTTGTTGGCAAAGTAATGTCTCTGCTTTTTAATATGTTATCTAGGTTGATCATAACTTTGAAATTAAACAATGAATAATGTTTTTAGTATAAGTATATTCCAGATACTGCACGGGGTATACTTATACTAAAAATTATTAGTTGTTTATCTGAAATTTAAAATTAATTGTGTGTCCCTTTTCATTTCTGTTGTTTGTTTTCAGCTAAATCTGGCAACCCTGCTCACAAGGAGCTTCCATGATATTTATAACATTCTTTTTCTTAAGTTGGGTTGTAGGTTCATAATTGCTCATTTTATTCTTTTAATTTTTTAAAAACAAGCAAATGAACTTTAAAGCAAGTCTAATTATTTATAATTCTACCTGGTGGACTCAACATTTTGCTAAGAAATCAGCAATAAGTGTAGGCTGGGCTGCAACGTCAGATGCCGGTCCTCCCAGACCCCCTTGCGATGCATCAAACTGCTTGTGGCTAGACTTCCTCCTTGATGCTCTCTCTGTGCTTCTGTTGGTGTTAACTGCAGCCCACCCCACAACTAAATAGCAACTGTTAGAGCCTTTTCTTGAAGCAACTGCATAAGCAATGGGTAAAGACTACAAAAAATACTGAGAACCTTAAAACAGGAGTAGAACCTTCCAGCATAGCACAAACAGCAAGGAGGTAGTTTGGGGACTGCCAGGACATAGAGAAGAGATTCCAACCTGATGTGCCTCTAATGAGCCCCACGAGAAACTCTGTGTATTCCCAGCGCTTAACCCATCAACTGGCATAGAGTTGTCCTCAGTAAACCTTTGCGCGTGGAATGCATAAACACATAACAAATGAAAGAAGCAGCAAAGGGAGGATTGAAGACTCTTACCAGATCCTTAGAAAGGAGAGATTAAAAAGTCACATCACAATCTGCCGATTCTCTTACATACTGCATTGTGTATGTAAACTGTCTATTGTTCTCAAGACAAAATGTGGGTTCATAAAGCCTGCATTAAAAAGAACCTCTGGGTGAAACCCACATATCTATTTCAGTCAAGAGCCAGGTGTCCAGAGTGGGCAGAATCAAGGAAGCAGCTTCTGATAGATGCCGCTGTAACTGGGCCTGCTTCTGGCTGGGTTTGCTTAGTCATCCTGGCACAATTGTTGGTTTAGTTTCCTCTGTCAGACCTTGAGGGATGATGACCAAATTTTGACACTTTTCCTTATTCCATAAGGTTGGCATACATTGGACTTCTCCATCAATTCTTGCACTTGACCATTTATTCAACAAACATTTATAATGCATGCGTCAGGTTCTGTGTTAAGCCCTGGAAATTTAGAAGAAGTACTTAATGAGCACTTACTAAGTCAGGCACAGTGAAAAGCAGCTCTTGTGGGCCTGAGAGCCTCCGTTTCTTGCTGGCTGCCAGCTGCCTCAGCTCCTGGCCATGTTGCCCTCTCCGTGGGGAAGCTCATAACACAGCAGCCTGCTTCCTCAAAACCAGTCAAGGACAGGGTCTTCTAGCAAGAGAGATGTTATAGTTTATGTAACAAAGTACAGAAGCAACATCCTATCACCTTTGCCATGTTAGTTAAAATGAAGTCACAGATCGGGGGAAGAGGTGACAGAAGGTTGTGAATACAGTGGGTTGGAAGCACAGGAACCACTTTAGAATTTAGCATCTTTGCTCTTCTTCATCTGCCCAAACTAACTGTTCCTCCTATTCACCTCCAGAGAGACCCAGGTTGCTACATGTGGCTGTGCAATATGAAAGCCACCTTGCCCTCCACCTGGATTTGTGTAGCACACAACTTACATAACTGAACACAGCAGCCCTGCCACTTCCATCAAAGTGTTTCCTATTTTTTTCAACTTTAATTTTTTTTTATCAAAATAAAGTGGATTTACAAAGTCATGTTGATTTCTGCTGTACAGCAAAGTGATTCAGCTACACGTTATAAACATTTTCAATATTCTTTTCCATCATGATTTGTCACAGGATATTGAATATAGTTCCCCCTGCTGTACAGTAGGAACTTGTTACCTATTCTACGTACTATTGTTGCTGTTTTTCAGGCGCTCAGTCGTGTCCGACTCTTTGCAACCCCATAGACTGCAGTCTGCCAGGCTCCTCTGTCCATGGATTTCTCTAGGCAAGAATGCTGGAGTGGGTTGCCATTTTCTTCTCCAGGAGATCTTCCTGGATCAGAGATTGAATCCCCATCTCCTGCATTGGCAGGCGGATTCTTTACCACTAAGCCACCAGGGAAGCCCTATTCTGCTTATAACAGTTTGCATTTGCTAATCCCACACTCCCACTCTGTCCCTCCCTCACAGTTCCCATCCCTTGAAACCGCAAGTCTTTCTACATCATACTGTTTCTAACACTGCGTTGTGAGTATCTGTTTACTTTTCTCTCTCTTCACTGTACTGTAGGCTCCTTGAAGTCAGAGAGTACTAGATGCCCCATATAGCCAGTGCCAAACAAATATTCGTCAAATAAAATGGAAGATGGCCGAGCAGGGGGCTCATGTAGGGTAGCCTGGGCAAGACTGCTCAGAGAAGGCACCTGGCTGCTCTTCCTTGTCTCTCAGCTACAGCTGGACGCTCAACTTCCTTAAAGAGACTTCAGGAACTATTTCTAAGTAGATAAAATAGAAATCTTGGTATACTGTGATTTGGTTTCCTGCCAAATAATCTCCATGGAGATAAACACAAAAACACTCCATTGATTCAATTCAGTAAAAACCAGTGTTCTTTTTCTCTCACGGAGTAGGAAATGGCAACCCACTCCAGTATGCTTACGTGGAGAATTCCATGGACAGGGGGGCCTGGCGGGCTACAGTCGCAGAGTCAGACACAACTGAGTGGCTAATGCTTTCTTAACGAGGTACTGTAGTGGGGAGTAGCAAGTGGGATGTTGCCTATTTTAAGGTGGGAAGGCATGTAATTCTGGGGCCACATCTCTGCCAATCCAGCCTCAAGCTCCCCACTCACCTCGCTTCTCCCACTGCTCCATTCCCAGCCCTGGAGCACGCTTAGAGCTTTAAAATAAATAGAGATGCAGACAGAACTAATGACAGTCTTACAATGGTTACAAATTTTAAGATCATTATCAATTCTCTTTTCAGGTTTTTCTTCACATTAAAATCATTTCTGTTTCCTTAGAGTTTTTTTTTTTTTTTTAATAGTTGCCATGATACATCTTTAAGTCTTTTGCTGTGGTTCTGCAAAGAAATGACAATGGTAAAGTTAAGACTAATATTCTATATCCCAGGTCATGGCAGCATCTGCCCAGGGCTCTCTCACCGGGACCCGACCAATGGACCAACAAAACTGGAAATTTTAGGGCCAGCATCCACACACACAGAAGAAACCAATGATAAGGGCAGCAGTGATGGGAATTAAAGGACTAAACCCAGAAAGGGTCGTTCTGCGGCTTTCTCTGTAGGGACAGAGTTTGTTGTTGTTGTCTGGTCGCTAAGTCACATCCGACTCTTGGCGACCCCATGGACAGCCGTGTACCAGGCTTCCCTGCCCTTCACTATCTCCTGGAGTTTGCGCAAACTCATGTTCATTGAGTCAGTGATGCCATCCAATCATCACTGACTCAATGGACATGAGTTTGGGGGACAGAGTTGGTTCCTCTTAACAGAAAATCACACACTAGACTGAATGCCATCCTCACAATGCTGTCCTGGGAAGGAGAGGCAGGGATGAGCTGAGCTGAGCTTCAACGAAGCTCATGTTATCTGCTTAGTCACTAGAGACCTTTGGACCTGACGTTCCTCCGCCTTCGGAGAAACGCTTTGAATCAGAACAGAGGCCTCCACCAGTAAAGTTCACGGCTGTCTGTTGCTCCCCAAATCACTTTCAGATCTGGGGATCAGTCCAGACACTGATTCACTTCTGCTGACCACCTCCCAGGGCCCTGCTCCTGAAGGATGGCATAGTTAGAAAGTTTTTTTCATGTTGCTTCTATTAAACGTGAGCCTTTTGGTGCCCTCGAGCAGTTTTGAGGCAGTAAAAATGACTCAGAGGTTAATGTTGCTTTTAGAAATCAACATTCAATTTATTTAAAGTTACAGATTTCAAAAACTATTTGTTTCTGAAGCTTTTAAGTTCTGCATCAAATGTTATTGTTCACTGTAATAATATATATATCCTGTCATATTTTTTAAAACTATGTCAAAGGCCTTTGGATAATATATGATCCTATTTCTAAGCTTAGTTAAATTAACACCTTCAAGAATTTTAAATTGCATTTATAAATCAGTGTCTTCTATTTCTTTCTTTAATTATTACTTCCATGCTTTGATTGAATTAACACAATTTTCATGAGTACTCAAATAACAAGTGTGTGTTTAGTCACTGAGTCGTGTCTGACCCTTTGCAACCCCGTGGACTGTAGCCTGTCAGGCTCTTCTGTCCATAGGGATTCTCCAGCAAGAATACCGGAATGGGTTGCCATGCCCTCTTCCAGGGGATCTTCCCAACCCAAGGATTGAACCAAGGTCTACTGCATTGCAAGCAAATTCCTTACCATCTGAGCCACTGCTCATAATTTAAACTTAAAAATAGAGTCAACCTTAACTTCTTTTAAATGTTTCAATGTTGCATATAAATTTAGTAAAATTATAGCAAAACTTCAAAAAAATTAAAAAAATTATAACAAAACTGAAAGCAATTATTCACATATTATAAATTGGAGTTGAAAATCTGTTAATTTTAATATTAGGTCCAATTGTGTTAAACATTACAGGCACATGAAATACCAAATATATGCTTCTCCTTCACACAAAATATTATTATACAGCAGGTTGATTTCCTTAAACACATACATACATAAATCTAAGCCAGACTGGGATGGAGTGATGTTTAAGCTCTGTATCACAATCTTAGCGCTGCTGTTACAAACTTGTCAAAAGCTGAGTGGCTTAAAACAACAGACGTTTTATTCTCTCGCAGGTTTGGAAGCTCAAAGTCTGAAATCAAGATGTCAGTGGGACCCTGCTCTCTCTGGAGGCTGGAGGGGAGCATCTTTCCGTATCTTCTGCACCTTTGGTGACGCCAGGCTTCCCGGCCTTCCTTGGCTTGTGGTCACATCACATCTTCACATCACCTTCTCTGTGTGTCTCCTCTTCTGTGTGTATGTGTTTTTTTTAACTTACTAGTTATACCTATTTGTTTATTTTTGGCCACACTGGGTCTTCTTTGCCGCACTCACGCTTTCTCTATTTGCAGCCTCAGGCTTTCTCTATTTACCGCACGCAGGCTTTCTCTATTTGCCGCACGCAGGCTTTCTCTATTTGCAGCCTCAGGCTTTCTCTATTTGCCGCGCTCAGGCTTTCTCTATTTGCCACATTCACGCTTTCTCTATTTGCCGCACTCACGCTTTCTCTATTTGCCGCACTCACGCTTTCTCTATTTGCGGCGAGGGGACTACTCTTTGCGGTGTGTTGGCTTCTCTTGTGGTGACTTGTGGCAAAAAATGGGCTCTATGTGGCACATGGGCATAGTTGTTCCACGGCATGTGGAATCTTCCCAGACCAGGGATCTTCCCTGTCCCCTTCACTGGCAGGTAGATTTTTAACCAATGGACCACCAAGGAGCTCCTCCTCTTCTGTCTAAGGACTCCTGCCTTGGATTTAGGGCCTTCTCTGGTAATCCAGCCAGGATGATCTCATTTCAATAATCTCATAATCTTATTATGTCTGCAAAGAGCCTTTTCTCATATAAGGTTCCAGGGATTTGGACATGGACATGTCTTTCTGGGGGCCACCATTCAATCCACTATCCCTACGAAGTGGCTGTCATTCCAATGAATCACGGTAATACTCAGAGGTGGTGACTGGATGCCTTTCTGATGGCAACACTGCTGGGACATACTAGTGCTATTTATAGCATAGCTACCAATGCCCTTCAGGTGAGCTTGTTTCACAATCCAGATTTGAATTTATATTCTATTTTATTGACTGCCTTTAACTCCTCATGGAATTTGGCACCAACCCTCCTCCTACCTGGACTGCACATTTCACTTGATTAAGCTTTGTGTTTATTAACATAACATATAAAAATATTTTTTCTGCTTATCTCTAAAGACATTTGAACTTGAGAATCCTAGATCCATGTCTTTTCAATCTGTTAGGCTCATTAACTCTCAGGGTTAGAGATTCAGTGGAACCCAGTTGAAGTCTGTCATCCTTGTTATGGTTTTGCCTGACTAGCTGGTCACACTCCTAAGGTCTTTCCACTGCCAGTTTCAAACAATTGGGTAGGACTCTTAGGACTTTGACCAAATCATTGAGCAATGACTCTTAAAGAACCAATACTGATAGTAGGTTCTTACTTAAAGGAGATGGATTTGTAGAGTGGTTAAGAAACTATTCTATACATATAAGCTGTAAGACTTGAGAAAATTACCTAGTCTTTCTGAGATGGTGGACCCCTGTCTATAAAGTGGAAGCAACATCATTTCAAGTTACTTCATTGGGTAGTGAGGATTAAAAGAGAAGTGCCTGTACAGTACTTCTCACTGTGCAAAAAGCATTTTTTTTAAAAAGTGTTAGTGTTTAGAATATTAGAATTTATACATCTAGCAGCTGTTCAGAAGGGTGTTCCTGTGTTCCTTTAGGGACTATTGAACACAAATTTGGTAGAGGACTATAGTTCTTAAAAGGAGGTTTTCTTCTCCATAAAATGCATTCATTCATTTTGATTTATATTCAAATATTTATTGAGCATCTACTATTTGCTAGCCACTGTTCTCTGTGTTTGGGATGGATCACTGACCAAAACAAGCACCAATCTCTGCCTTATGGAGCTTAAGTTCTAGTGGAAGGAGCCTTACTGAAGGGAAAAGTATAACCCAATAAATGGAGCAGGGGAAGGGGGAAAGGCAGTGCCAAGAAGGCAGACCCCATAATGAAGGAGACATTTGAGTAAGGACTTGAAGGAGGTGAGGGGTATGCAGATGGATGGAGATACAGCATTTCAGGCAGTTCAGGAACCAACAGTGCAAAGGCCCTGAGGTGGGAGCATTCCTGACATGTTCAAGGGCAAGCAAGAGGTGATGCAACTGGAGTGGTATGAGCAAGAAGCAGAGTAGAAGGGAAAGTGGTAGAGAGATGACAAGGCTAGATCTTGAATGTCATTGCTGCTGCTGCTGCTGCTAAGTCGCTTCAGTCATGTCCGACTCTGTACGACCCCATAGAGGGCAGCCCAACAGGCTCCCCCGTCCCTGAGATTCTCAGCATCCCTTTAATAAGATGGGAGGTCATTGCAAGATTAAGAGCAGAGGGATGACATGATTTAACTTGAATTTGAAAAGGATCACTTTGGATACAGTGTGGATAATAGATGGTTGGAAGAGAAGGGTAAAAGCAGGGAGACCAGTCAGAGGGTATACAGGAATCTAAGCAAGAGACAAAGGTAGCTCAGACAGGGAGGTAGCACTGAAGCTGGTAAAAAGTGGGCAGATTCTGCTTTCATGATAAAAAAAAGCAAAGGCAATTTGTTGACATACTGGCTGTGGGATCTTTGAGGAAAGGTAAAGGAAGGCACTAAGATTGTTGGCCTGAGCAACCTGAAGAATTGTGTTACCATCAGTGGAGACGGGGAGGACTTGTGAGGAGGTCAGGTTTCAGGGGGCGGTGAATGACGAGATGGGCTTCCCTGGTGGCTCAGTGGTAAAGAATCTCCCTGCCAATACAGGAGACGTGGGTTCAATCCTTGGGTCAAGAAGATTCCCTGGAGGAGGAAATAGCAACCTACTCCAGTACTCTAGCCTGGAAAATACCACAGACAGAGGAACCTGGTGGCCTACAGCCCATAGGGTCACGAAGAGTTCAACACAACTGAGCATGCATGCATGCTCATTCAAAGAGGAATTTTCTTTCTTTTTCTCCTCCCAATTAAAAAAATTGAAGCATAGTTGATTTAAAATGTTGTGCTAGTTTCAAGTGTACAGCAAAGTGATTCAGTTGTAAATATAGTAAATATATATTAATATATATTCTTTTTCAGATTCTTTTCTATTATGAGTTATTACAAGATATTGTTCTATTGATGGGCAGGGCTGTCTTCCCTCCCTGTTGCTTGACCTGAGGCCAAATTATGGTGGAGGTGGTGAAGATAATGGTGACCTCCTTCAAAAGGTTCTATGCAAACACTACTGCAGTCAGTGCCCCCGACCCTGCATCAGGCCACAGCCAACTCACACCTCCTCTGGAGCTTCTGCGACGCTCATGGGCATGTCTGGGTCAGTCTCTTGTGGGGTCACTGCTCCTTTCTCGGGCCCTGGTGTGCACAAGATTTGGTTTGTGCCCTCCAAGAGTCTGTTTCCCCAGTCCTGTGTAAGTTCTGGCAGTTCTACGGTAGGGTTAATGGCAACCTCCTCCAAGAGGCCTTATGCCATACCCAGGTCTGCTGCACCCAGAGTCCCTGCCCCTGAGGAAGGCCACTACTGACCCGGACCTCCACAGGAGATACTCAGACACAGTTCTGGCTCAGTCTCTGTGGGTTGGGCCATTCAACATCACAGTAATCTAAGTCTATGCCCTGACCAATAATGCTGAAGAAGCTGAATTTGAATGTTTCTATGAAGACCTACAAGACCTTCTAGAACTAACACCCAAAAAGACGTCCTCTTCATTATAGGGGACTGGAATGCAAAAGTAGGAAGTCAAGAGATACCTGGAGTAACAGGCACATTTGGCCTTGGAGTACAGAATGAAGCAGGGCAAAGGCTAATAGAGCTTTGCCAAGAGAACATATTGGCCATAGCAAACACCCTCTTCCAACAACACAAGAGAAGACTCTACACATGGACATCACCAGATGGTCAATACCAAAATCAAATTGATTATATTCTTTCAGTCAAAGATGGAGAAGCTATATACAGAGAGCAAAAACAAGACCAGGAGCTGACTGTGGCATCATGAACTCCCTATTGCCAAATTCAGACTTAAATTGAAGAAAGTAGGGAAAACCACTAGACCATACAGGTATGACCTAAATCAATTCTCTTATGATTATACAGTGGAAGTGACAAATAGATTCAAAGGATTAGATCTGATAGACAGAGTGCCTGAAGAACTATGGATGGAGGTTCGTGACATTGTACAGGAGGCAGTGATCAAGACCATCCCCAAGAAAAAGAAATGCAAAAGGCAAAATCGTTGTCTGAGGAGGCCTTACAAATAGCTGTGAATAGAAGAGAAGTGAAAGGCAAAGGATAAGAGGAAAGATATAAGCATAGAGTTCCAAAGAATAGCATGGGGAGATAAGAAAGTTTTCTTCAGCAATCAATGCAAAGAAATAGAGGAAAACAACAGAATGGGAAAGACTAAAGATCTCTTCAAGGAAATCAGAGATACCAAGGGAACATTTCATGCAAAGATGGGCTCAATAAAGGACAGAAATGGTATGGACCTAACAGAAGCAGAAGATATTAAGAAGAGGTGGCAAGAATACATAGAAGAACTATACAAAAAGATTTCCCTGACCCAGATAACCACGATGGTGTGATCACTCACCTAGAATGCGAAGTCAAGTGGGCCTTAGGAAGCGTCACTATGAACAAAGCTAGTGGAGGTGATGGAATTCCAGTTGAACTATTTCAAATCCTAAAAGATGATGCTGTGAAAGTGCTGCACTCAATATGCCAGCAAATTTGGAAAACTCAGCAGTGGCCACAGGACTGGAAAAGGTCGGTTTTCATTCCAATCCCAAAGAAAGGCAATGCCAAAGAATGCTCAAACTACTGCACAATTACACTCATCTCACACAGTAGCAAGATAATATTCAAAATTCTCCAAGCCAGGCTTCAACAATATGTGAACTGTGAAATTCCAGAGGTTCAAGCTGGACTTAGAAAAGGAGAGGAACCAGAGATCAAATTGCCAACATCCACTGGATCATCAAAAAAGCAAGAGAGTTCCAGAAAAACATCTACTTCTGCTTTATTGACTACATCAAAGCCTTTGACTGTGTGAATCACAACAAAGTGTGGAAAATTCTGAAAGAGATGGGAATGCCAGACCATCTGACCTGCTTCCTGAGAATTGTGCTTCCTGCTTCAGGTCAGGAAGCAACAGTTAGAACTGGACATGGAACAACAGACTGGTTCCAAATCGGGAAAGGTGTACGTCAAGGCTGTGTATTGTCACCCTGCTTATTTAACTTACATGCAGAGTACATCATGAGAAATGCTGGGCTGGATGACACCACCCTTATGGCAGAAAGCAAAGAAGAAGTAAAGAGCCTCTTGATGAAAGTGAAAGAGAGTGAAAAAGTTAGCTTAAAACTCAATATTCAGAAAACTAAGATTATGGCATCTCGTCCCATCACTTCATGGCAAATAGATGGGGAAACCACGGAAACAGTGAAAGACTTTATTTTGGGGGGCTCCAAAATCACTGCAGATGGTGACTGTAGCCATGAAATTAAAAGATGCTTGCTCCTTGGAAGAAAAGCTATGACCAACCTATACAGCATATTAAAAAGCAGAGACATTACTTTGCCAACAAAAGTCCATCTAGTCAAAGCTATGGTTTTTCCAGTAGTTATGTATGGATGTGAGAGTTGGACCATAAAGAAAGTTGAGAGCTGAAGAACTGATGTTTTTGCGCTGTGGTGTTGAAGAAGACTCTTGAGAGTCCCTTGGATTGTAAGGAGATCCAACCAGTCTATCCTAAAGGAAATCAGTCCTGAATATTCAGCATCAGTAATGCTGAAACTGAAACTCCAATACTTTGGCCACCTGATGCGAAGAAACGACTCATTGGAAAAGACTGGATGCTGGGAAAGATTGAAGACCGGAGGAGAAGGGGATGACAGAGGATGAGATGGATGGATGGCATCACCGATGCAAGGGACGTGAGTTTGAATAAGCTCCGGGAGTTGGTGATGGACAGGGAAGCCTGGTGTGTTGCAGTCCATGGGGTTGCAAAGAGTCGGATGTGACTGAGCAACTGAACTGAACAAGATATTAAGTATAGTTCCCTCTGCTATACAATAGGTCTTTTTGTTTATCTATGTTATATATAGTAGTGTTTGTATGTTAATACTAAAGTCCTAATTTAGCTCTCCTTCAAGGGGGGATTTTCTATGATTTTAAAGTTTGAGAGCGAAACAGAGAGGTCTTGGCTATAGATAAAAATTTCAGAGCTGTCAGCATATATATACTTAGAGCCACGTGACTAGATGAGATGACCAAGATAGTGGAGGTGAACAGAGAAGAGAACTGGACTGATAGCACAGTTCAGCAGCACTGAGATGCCAGGGAGAAGAGTGACCCCAGCCAAAGAAACTTAGAAGGGGCAACTGAGAAATGTGTGTCCTGGAAGCAAGGGGCCGATCCTCAACGGCATGAGCGTCTGTTTTTAACTGGAAATGTCTTCCACACGAAGTCAGTGAGCCCCTTAACAGTCCAGCTTATTTGTATCTGTTGTAGCCCTCTCAGTTTCCCCTAACTCTTCCTCTCTAGCTAAACATCTTTTGACTTTCTGCATCGACTTCGGTAGTGGAACTCAAATGGATTTTAACTGTTAAAAAGTAATAAAGGAAATAAAAATCAAGAAATACACCTTGGGATAGCAATAATAATTTTAAAAGTAGGCTTATAAAACTCATTCATGTAACCTACATAAAATGTGCACATTAGCATGCAAATACTCTTGCAGTCATTTGTTCTTAGGAAAATTCCAGTTGGTTCCATAACAACAGTGAATTTTATGCCATAGTCCGTAAATTTTGCAAAGGCCGTGCATCTTGGACAGTGTGGGCAACCACTGATTTTAGCCCCTTTCTTGCTCCATGAATATCTACTCGAAGAGGCTTAGTCACTAATGTAAGCTCTTTATGAGCTTACAGTCAATCTCATTTTCCTTGGTATTTATTTCACAATGCTTTATGATAGGTGCTCTGAAAGTGTGCTCGGAAAATGAATGAATAGTGAGTGCATGATGCATTAATGAATGACTTGAAATAAAAACACTTTCTTGGTCAGAAACTGAAAGTCTGATAAGCAGAACAGGTATACTTAATCAGTGTCTTTTATGCTGAATTTATTGCATACTTTATTTTGGGACCATTTATACTTTTTTTCCTATAATGTAAAACCTCAGAAGTGTAGGTTTTCCATCATAGGGCAGGTAAAACACTTTCAACCTTATTTGAACCATGTGTATTTCCAAAAGTAATAACTAGACAAAGAGAGGAGAAATTCAGCTTTGTAATCACCATTGCTATTGAGGACAGGCTATTTTATTTTTCATTTCTCTTCCTTTCTTTTTTTTTTTTTTATTTGCTACCACTTCAGGAATTATGATTTTCCATAGCCTCAAAGTAAAAAAAAAAAAAAATCTCTGTGAGAAGGCAAGCAAAGCAATGTCATGACTGAGCATACCACACAGGTGCCTATGAGAAGCTGTATTATGGGCCAAAGGGGCATAAAACAGAGTTATTCTGCAAACCAATCAAAAGGACCATTTCCATGAGCAGCCACCTTATTAGATGCATAATCAACAGTCTATCTAGGGCCTCTTTCTGTGGGGGAAGCAAGGGAGATAAAAAGATTTTTTTGTCAGCATATTCTGTTTTTCATATGATTCTTTGCTGTCTCCAGATTTTTTTTTTTTTCCAGCACTCAAGCAGACAGCTATAAAATGGATTGGCTTGAAAGCCAAATAAAATAAAACACAGTAGCCTACTTTATCATTCACTACTAGCTATTTATTACGAGCAGGGCTGTGTTGGGATATTGACCCTGAGATTAAAGCTGGAGAAATATAGATTCTAAGATTCTGCAGACACATAAAACTCCCAAGCCAGGGTGACAGAGGATAATGAGATTATACTTAGAGGCCATCTTTTATCTCAATGGACCCCAACAGCTAACATTTCTTAAAAATAATGAATTGTACAAACAATACGGAGAACGTCTGCTTAGCAGTTCTGCAGTGCAACTTCCTGGAGCCCTAAATCCCCTGGCAGGCTGCCCAGCTGTCTGGCCACTGAGAGAAGACACTCTCTCTGTTTGTTAGTTGGTTGGTTGAATCATTTGTTCCTTCATTTACTTCAACCTCCCGAGCCACGGGAGGCACACCTCTCCCTGAATTTCCCTGTGTTCATCATGTTCTTTCTTGCTGCCATTCCATTTTTTTTTTTCTTACAGCATCCCTCCTGCTGGGAAACCTTTTTGCCTCTCCAAAATCAAAACCTCACTCCACCTTTGACACACAGCTCACGTCTCACATTTACCACAAAATCTTATGCAAAAATTTAGAGTAAACTGGTTCTGGATCTAAATCCTGGCTTGA
The DNA here is from genome assembly GCF_023091745.1 of Budorcas taxicolor. NCBI lineage: Eukaryota > Metazoa > Chordata > Mammalia > Artiodactyla > Bovidae > Budorcas > Budorcas taxicolor. Next base: position 59,122,156 of record NC_068912.1, on the reverse strand, counting down.
CTACATATTAGTACTGGCAACTCACATCACTTGTCTAAATCTCAGTGCTATGAAGTAGAGATTAAAATTCTTATCTCCAAGGTTCTTATCTAATTCTTATCTTATGGGGGGGATATGTATATAGTGCACAACACAACTCCTAACCCACTCAATCAATGTTAGTTTCCCCTATTTTGCCTTCTTTTCTCAGTTAAAATTTCAGCCCACAATTAGGTTATCAAACAGATACTGAATTTTTTTCACAGCAGGATGTCCAGGATCTTAGGCTCTTCTGTGACCGCCCCACCCACAACCTTCACCTTCTTGCTTTAATCCATGGTTCTGAACTCTGGCTACTCATGGCAATCACTTTGGATGTACCTTGGGACCAAGTCCCAGAGATTCTGATCTAATTGGTTGGGATGGAGCGCAGACATTACTTGACAGACATTTCAACTCTGTTTTTATGATGACTGCAGCCAGTCAACTAGTCAGACTCAAGGGAAACACATGAACTTTCTGGTCTTAAGTCTCACTGGGTGGACCTTTGTCGGAAGCACTATTAAATGCATTCACTGGCCTACTCCTTGAACAGAGATTTCTCACCTCACCTTCGCTACTCACACCTCCAACTCATTCTGTTGTATATTCAGTAAGTCCTGTCTGACTCTTTTGCGACCCCATGGACTGTAGCCTGCCAGGCTCCTCTGTCCATGGGATTTCCCAGGCAAGAATATTGGAATGGGTTCCCATTTCCTTCTCCAGGGGATCTTTCTGACCCAGGGATTGAACCTGTGTTTCCCACATTGACAGGATGATTCTTTACCACTGAACCACCTGGGAAGCCTCCAATACCTCTTGCCTTTTCATTATTCTCTGCTAAGAATCTGAAGCCCTCACTAACTGATAAGATGGGGGGAAAAATACATACATACACCCATCAGATTTACTTCCAGGTCCATGCCTGCATACCTTTCCTCCCCCCCCCCCCCCCCCGCCCCCCAAATAGGAATGGAATGTCCCCACTGCTGTCAAAGGTCAAACCTTCCTCTTGTATCTCAAAGCCCATTCCTTTCAGCAGTTATCACCATGACTCTCCTGAACCATCACGTATTCCCCTTTTACTGGAGCATTCCCACCAGCAATTAATAAGCTGCAGTGATTCCCATCTTAAATCCCTACCCCGGTCCCCAGACCTTGCATATCTTTTCAACTACTGCCCCATTTCTTTGATGCCTTTTTAGGAAAACAAAAACAATAATTAAAAAATAGCTTGTCCTGGGACTTCCCTAGCCATTCAGTGGTTAAGATTCTGTACTTCCATTGCCGGGGGCAGGGTTCTAACCCTGATGTGGGAACTAAGATCCCACATGCCACTTGGCACATCCCAAGTAAAGCAAACAAAAACTATTCCTCACTTGTCTCCTATCCTCTCCTCACAATCCCTCTTGAACCCCCTGCAATCATTCAGTTATGCTTTCACCACCAATAGTTCAGTGGGTAAAGAATCCACCCGCAATGCAGGACACTTCAGTTCAATTCCTGGGTCAGGAAGATCTGCTGGAGAAGGGATAGGCTACCCACCCCAGTATTCTCGGGCTTCCCTTGTGGCTTAGCTGGTAAAGAATCCACCTGCAATGGGGGAGACCTGGATTCTATCCCTGGGTTGGGAAGATTCCCTGGAGAAGGGAAAGGCTACCTACTTCAGTTTTGTGGCCTGGAGAATTCCATAGACTGTATAGTCCGTGGGGTTGCAAAGAGTTGGACATGACTGAGTGACTTTAACTCACTCAGCTTCGTCAAGATCACAAACACCTCCATGGCCAGTGCATGACTCCCAGGTCTCGTTGACTCTTGGTTTTCTCCCTATCCCACTGGTTGCTTCTCCCCAGTCTCCTCAACTGATTCCTCATTTTTCTGACCTCCAACATTGCAAATGCCCAGGGGTCAATTCTTGAATCTGTTGATCCATCTATACTTCCTGTCCCTGGGACTTAGCCTAGCCTTGTGGCTATAAATACCATTCATACACTAGTGATTCCAAGATTAGTATCTTCAGCCTGGACCTCTCCCTGAGTGGGAGGTTTGTTTCTGCCGCTGACTTTTCAACATCTCTCCTTACATGTATCTCTACAACATTAAGTACCACGCTAAAACTGAATTCTTGATTCCTGCTGCTGCTGCTAAGTCGCTTCAGTCGTGTCCAACTCTGTGCGACCCCATAGACGGCAGCCCACCAGACTCCCCCATCCCTGGAATTTTCCAGACAAGAACACTGGAGTGGATTGCCATTTCCTTCTCCAAAGTGTGAAAGTGAAAAGTGAAAGTAAAGTCACTCAGTCGTATCCAACTCTTAGCGACCCCATGGACTGCAGCCCACCAGGCTCCTCCATCCATGGGATTTTCCCGGCAAGTGTACTGGAGTAGGGTGCTATCGCCTTCTCCTAGCCATCCCCAAATCTGTTGTTCCTTCCACCTCTCCATCATTAAAAGAAATCCCACTTTTGTAGTGGTTTGGATCAAAACACTTGAAGTCGCCTTAACACACCTCTTTTGCTGCCATAACCAATCCACTGGCAAATCCTACATCATCACATGCTTTCAGCAAATAGCATTCTATCAATAACAATAAATACACTTTCACAGTGCCCAGCACTGTTCTAAGTGCTTGACTTATAATTTAATCTACAACAATTCTATGAGGGAGATAGACTTGTGATCTCATTTTGTAGAAGAAAAGCTGATGCACAGAGGAATTGCCCAAAGTCACAGAGCTAGTAAGTGAAATGGCTGCTTGTAAATGCAGGGAAATTGATTTGAGTTCACAGGCTTGACTACAATGCTTTACCTTTATCACATGCTTGAATATTTACATTGTTTAGAAGTTTCCAGTGTTATGAATCATGTTGTTTTGATCACCTTTGTGTAATAAACCTTTTCTTACTTTAAAATAATTTCTTTAGCACACATTCTTAGAAGCTGAATTGGTCAGAGTATAAACATTCTCAATCCCTAAAATAGCTAACTTATTTATTATTAGTAAACGTTGGCTCTTTGAAATGTGAAGTTACATGTATAGTTGTAGGAAACTTTTTCTTAATAGAGAAGAACCTCTGAAGAACTTAGCTGAGTTTACCCCTGATTTAGTCACTTAAGTATTCATTCAATCTTGTGGTCTCCAGTTTCCTCATTTGTAACATCAAGACAATCCCTGCATTACAACTTCCTCGCAATAATGCCTAAATCAGACCCTTATTTCTATCAAAAGGAGAAACTTCAGTGCTACTTCCCCCTGCTCCCCAAACAAGCCACAAACTCTGAAACTTAGATCTATTCCACTCAGCTCTACAAAAGAATTGATCCATTGCATCTTTTAAGACTGTGGAACACTCAGTTCTGACTTTTTTGCACACCTATATTTAACACCTCATTTTCTTGGCTCACTCGTTGTTTCAAGATTCTCTTCTCACCATCTCAAAATCTAAAAGAAAGGTTGTTGTTGTTTAGTCTATCAGTCGTGTCCGACTCTTTGCAACCCCACGCACTGTAGCCCACAAGGCTCCTCCGTCCATGGGATTCTCTAGGCAAGAATACTGGACTGGGTTGCCATTTCCTTCCCCAGGGGTTCTTCTCAACCCAGGGATCAAATCCCCATCTCATATGTCTCTTGAAATGACAAGCAGATTAAGTAGTACTAAATTTGCCATGGCTATATATCAACTGTAACCACACATTTTATTTCTCATGCTCAAATCTCAAGTTTGATATCACAGATTTGGATAATAAATAGCCAATAAGTAAACTATGTTCTTACATTCTTTTTTTGTCTTATTTACCCATTCAGCCTTCAGAAGATCCATATACTGTAAGGTGGAATTCAAAAGTTGCACATACCAACACTAGTTTTTACAGAATTTTCATTTCTTACTCTAGAACTGGACTTCCCTTGTGGCTCAGATGGTAAAAGAATCTACTTGCAATGCGGGAGACCTGGGTTCAGTCCCTGCATTGGGAAGATTCCCTGGAGAAGGGAAAGGCTATCCACTCCAGTATTCTGGGCTAGAGAATTCCATAGACTGTATAGTCCATGGGGTCGATAAAGAGCTGGACACAACTGAGTGACCTTCACACTTCACTCACTCTAGAACTAGTTATATTGTGTTCTATCCACAGTCAAGAAAAACTAATGGGACCCATATCTCAGAAAGGCAGGGTCTCAGAAGCCAAGGAGACCCTGCCCCCTTCCTTTATTCTTTTCCCTGCTGAATTGTCTGTCAGCAGTCCGCTGGCTTGCTGATCCTTTCTCTGCTCGCCCCTGAATCGGAAAAGTTGGAAGCCTGGGAATTATATTTCCTAGAATACGAAGCCAGCAAATTTCCCAGTTTAGATTCTGCAAGTGCCACGTACAAACGAGAAGGCAGGCAGAAGGCAGGCAGAGGCCATATTCTTCCCAGCAATAGCTGTGAGACTTTGCTGTGGCCCCTCCACCACAATTTTGCGTGTGTATCCCTCAACGAATCACCTGCCTCACTGGGTGGCTTCCACAATTTCCTGAGCTGTGTGGCGAGAATTCCTCCAAGGTTAGCCACACACCTGCAAGCTAACAATGGGTTTCTTTCACCTCTGCTCCTCTAGCTTTTCCAACTCTCTTATCAGCATCTAATTATGTATTTTAAATACCTTCCTGCTTGAAGTGTCCAGAGTGGTTTCTGTTTTTCAATGGGAAGACTGACTGAAATCTGCAATCTCCTAATTTATATAAACATGCAGTCAAGTGTCCTCTTAAAGACAAGTCTAGTTTAGATGATCAGTACCAGACCCCCAACCCATTAATTGTATGTAAACTGATTTTAACCGCTGAAGTACCCCCTTTTGTGATTTCTTTTTCTTCCTCTCCTGTTGGAGAATTCTATATCAATAATTTTATTACAGAAGCTGGATCTAAAAAATATACCAATATCAAACAATGCTCCAAGTGATACCAGGGGGACAGCTACCTTGCCATAGTCCATCCTTAATATTTTCAGCTTCCTTTCTCTTTATTTCTGTCCAATTACTTGTGTGTATGATTTTGTTCATTCTTTTAAGGGCAGGGATTTTTTGCTTGTTTGTTCCCTAGCACCTAGGAAATGTTCAAAGATGTTGGTTAAATGCAATGTAAAAATAAGTGTGTGGGTTTCCGTTTGCCTAGAGGGAGTAAACAACAATTCACACATTTTTAATTTAAGTTCGCTTTAGCACCCATAAGCAGATCATCAAATCTTTTAGGTTCTCCATTTTGACTAGCGGTTCCATTTTATTCCAGAAATTCCTTCTTCCCTGTGTTGATGATGGATTTACAGTTACACATTTCACACCTGCCTCCTAGATTTCAAACGGTCTCCCTAGGTGATCTTTACATACACTAAATCTTCAGAACCACTGCAATGAATCAGCTCCTTTTACTTGAAATTCCTAATGCAAGGAATAAAATCCAAAGAATCCAAGGCTTGGGGTTCTTTTTATGATTCACATCTGGGAGGTGATGTATAGGATGACAGAGTTTTGGAGCTGGAAATGTTCTCACAGATCATTTAAGTCTGTTATTTAGATTAGCGATCATATCTGGAATTTCATAGATAGTTTAGGACAGAACAGAACTCAGAATCTTGATATTCTGAATTTCAGCCTAGTGATTTCTTTAAGATGGCTATCATAACATTTGTGTGAGTGGTGAAGAGAACAACCCCTCTATGTGTGCCAATCATACTGTGAATATGCTAATGTGTTAGTATAGTTGTCTGACAAGTAGTGGTAAACTTCTAGCAAAATTAATATATCAGATGATTTCCAATAGATGCAAGTGAAGTGTCTTGAGGAAGGGATAGCATTTTTGAATATGCACAAAGATGTAACATGGACTTGTGGCCGGCACCACCCTCGTTTTTCTTCAATATAGCCTTGTGACTAATACAGAATGTGTAGGTGTTAATCTCAGTAATAAACACAATACAGATGAAGTTTATGGAAATTTGAACTCTGTAAACTTGAAGTTTGTAACCTAGAAAAAACTCTATAAAGTTTGCTGTATAAAAGAGCAGCTCTCTAAAAAGCTAGCAAGAACGGTAAATTCCAAAATCCAGTAAATTGCAAACCATGTTCGTGGATTGACATGCAGAGGTGCTGCTTTATATATATGGCATAATGTGACCCGCCCTCTTAGTCACGTGTACCGGAATCTCCCCATGTGATTTTAGTGACCATTGTACTAGTGTTTGCACCATAAACCTTTAGCTCAGAAATTACATGTGACAAAATACTCAGAATCCTTAAACTCTTGACCATCTGTTAATTTAGGAGAGAGCACACTCTAAGACACTGGAGAGAATGATGTGAAAATAAGTAAAGCATTAAGGCCAAATAAAAATCCCTACAATCCTAATGTTATTCCTCTGTGAAAACTAGTCTTACATGATGAGTATCTTAAATTATGTAAAATGTTCAGGGGAACATTCCTCACAAAATGCAGCTTTTCCTAAAGTTCCTTCATGCCTTTAAGTGATTCTAACCCCAACTCCTATGCCTGAAAGACAATGTACAATGTTAAAAGGAGCCCTAGGAGTTCCCAATTTAATCTCACGTTTAGCAACCCACCAAGGGCATAGAATTCTCTGGTAAACATCCCATAAGTCAGATATGTGTGTGTTTTAAATTCTTGTTAGTATGCAGTGAGATGTGCTATTGTGTAGAATAACACTTTGGTTATTTTCACTCCAGGTTCTAACAGGGCTTGAGTCTGTCTCTCAGTCAATTTCACGAGATTTATCACAGGGCTTGCCTGCATTATGCCTAATCAGTTAAAAGAGGGCCAAGCATTCTGATTGCCTCCGCTCCCACTCACAGAATGATTAGAGGATCAATGAGCTAATAAAAACAAAATACTCTTAATCTCCTGCAATTAGTCTAGGAACTCAGGGCACTGCATGACTTGTCATCTATGTGGGGCAGCCCCAGAAGATGAACAGAGCTGTACCCCCGACACTTCTCCTGTACCCTCCCCCCATCCTGCCTGCTGCTGCTGCATCTGCTGAGCTCCCCCAGTCCCTGATCCTGGGCCATCCAAACATGGGCTCAGGGTGCCAGTGAAGCAGAGGCATTGAGGTTTCCAAACTTTGATTGCAAATATTTATAAAAAGTATCAAAGTGCTGACTGTGAAGGAAATTAGAGTTTTGAGGCTTACACAAGTCTACCACTCACATAAAAAATTTTTCATCAAGAAATTTCTATTTATTTCCAAAAAACTTTTTTCTTTTCAAGACAGTTTTCATGAAGAACTAAATTCTCTCATCAATACATATTTAGCAGAACACCTCGGGCAGTGCTACAAATCTAAGGTGAAAATGAATCTTGTTTGGCTTGGGTGTAGCCCCTGCTTTGAGTCAAGGGCCCATCTGAAAAGGTTAGGTCAGATTTTTAGAACTATCATCTCAATGACTTGCAGATAAATTTGGGGGTCCTAGAATTTGAATAGGAGCATTCTTTCTTTATATTTTTCCAACAAACAGATGGCTTTGCTATGTTCCTGGTGAGCCCTGGGATGGCTGGCACTTGTCATCTGCAAATATACATGACTCCTCTACTCTTGGACCAGCGCTGAGATATGTGTGTGCATAAAAACAAAAGCTATCTATTTCCACCCTGAGTTTCCACACTTGGATCCCCTCCAGATACTGTTCTGAACATGACACTCTGCTGAAGGGTACTAAAAATGGTGCTTTCCTCAAAATAAAACCTTTAAAGGTCCCTTAGTAGCTATTCAGGGACTGGTTTTCAATTTCAATTCTCCACCCCTTGCCCAGCTGTAGATTCAAAATGCTTACATAAAACACAGAGTATGTACTTCAAAGCAAATCTGATTTTTCTTCTGTAATAGAAATGAGAGCTATAGTTACCACAAACTATATTTTTACTTAGAAAATACACAAAGTAATAATACACCTCCAACAAGAGAAAACAGATTCTCTCTTTTTTATTTTATAGGTAGCTTTGGTATAAGCTTCAGACAGATCCACTTACTACACAGTTTGTGAAATCTATACCTTCAAATCATACTACTCTCTATTTTGGGTCATTATATTTAAAAGCATGACTTCTCAAATCCTTTTATTACAAGTAGTTTTTGCACAAAAATGTCATATCACAATAGCAAAAAAAACGTAAACTTCTTTTGCAAACTACATAAATACTATAATATCTGCTTTGAAGTTATTCTTATGTTAAAATCAGAATATAATCTACATGCTTTACTTAGAAAACTCTGGCCAGTAGCCTACATGCATAAAGCTTTTCTTACTGACTTGCCTTTCATGTTACTTAGGTCTTGGAAGGAGAAAAATTTTAAATAGAACCCAGATCAAAATGCAGTCCATAAGTAAAGCAAGTACTGGAAATATGTCAATAATTGTAGGTAAAATATGAGATGTGAAAATTACTCTATATATTAAATCTCACAAGTTACCAGGGTATGGAGGGAACTTGATAGACAGATTCAACTATTGAGTGCCAAAGAATTGATGCTTTTAAACTGTGGTGTTGGAGAAGACTCTTGAGAGTCCCTTGGACTGCAAGGAGATCCAACCAGTCCATCCTAAAGGAGATCAGTCCTGGGTGTACATCGGAAGGACTGATGCTGAAACTCCAATACTTTGTCCACCTGATGTGAAGAGCTGACTCATTTGAAAAGATCCTGATGCTGGGAAAGATTGAGGGCAGGAGGAGAAGGGGATGACAGAAGATGAGATGGTTAGATGGCATCACTGACTCAATGGACATGAGTTTGGGTGAACTCCAGGGAGTTGGTGATGGACAGGAAGGCCTGGTGTGCTGCGGTTCATGGGGTCACAAAGAGTTGGACACAACTGAGTGACTGAACTGGAACTCATATGCAATCCTATATGCAAGGAACTTGGCCCACATGCTAATATGCTTTTCACCCTGCTGATCTGTTTTCAAATGAATCACCCCTTGCTATTAGAGCATAAGAGGTCATTTCTACAACTATTAGTCCTAGGCTGAAAAGTCTAGGTGGCCAGTGAATTTAATTCACCATCGCTATCTGTGATGTCTTTCAATACAAATTTGAAGTGTGTCAATATGCGTGCACACTGAGAGGACTATATCAAGGCCTCTCTTTTCGCTGCAAGTAGAGTGTTTAATGTTTACCTTTTTCGTTATTAGAGCAAATCTTTTTTCCTCAGACTGTCCTTTCAGTTAAAGATCAAGTTCATTTTCTGGAGCCCTGACTGATGTGTTACTTTGAGATTCCTACTGAACACCTAGCTACTGGCCATGGTTTGTTTGAGGAGAAAAACATCACTGCTGAAGCATTTTTAAAAATTTCAGATGCATGCAGAAAGAACTACATATGCTTTCCAAGCAGCTACGGATAGTGGCTCAAATAACGTTTTTATTTATTTTGGCCTAAGCCTTTTAACAACATCCTTTGAAAACTAAGAGACAATGTCTACAAGATGGAGGCAGAGACCAGAACACACGGCCTGGTGGGTGGTGCTCCGAGAGGGTCACGGGGCCTCAGGTGGGAATCCATTGTGCTGCCGTCCTTCTTTCTGTGCTTCTCTCTAAATGTACGTGTCCTCTCTCTTCTGCCCATGCTTTTACTTGACATAAAACAATTTTTGAAGCAAACCTCCCAATGATTCTTTCAGAGCTCAAATAACACTGTACGTGGGCTTTGTTGGAGACAGGTACCCATTCCAAACACCTCTTCTCCCCTAGGAGGCTGGGGTGGGCGGAGGGGCATCACAGCCTACGAGCTGCTCCTGTTGCAGACGGGGCCTCGGTTGTTATCCTCCATATACTGGCTGCCCCCCGTGTCGCTCCGGCTGAGGACCATGGAGGGGAGGTGGGAGGGCCGCCTCTCCGGGTTCTTCTCTTGCGAGAAGCAGCAGAGCATCCTCTTCATGGTGCTGTACATGTCCTCATCCTTGTAGGAATAGATGATGGGGTTCATGACGGAGTTGAGCAGCGCCAGCAGCAGGAACCACCTTTTCACGTGCTGGACGTTGCACCGCGTGCAGTTCAGGCCGTCGAGCAGCAGAACCACCAGGCCTGGCGTCCAGCACACGACGAAGGCCCCTGGAGAGAGAGAGAGAGGAAGCAACAGGCACTCAGACGTCAGGTTAATTATTTAGGTTTCTTCTCGCCCAGTCTTCCATCAGTGGCATCAAGGGACTTGAGGATTTGTTTTGACAACTGCAAAGCAAATTTCCAGACTTCCTCTAAGCATTTGAGACCTGGGCTTGTTAGAAGCAGACTATAAACCACATGCCATTTCACCTTCCCATCTGCTTACCCAGGTACCTTAGAGGCTTACACTTCTCTCTTACATAATGAGCACAACACAGACCTTGTTTCCATGTGTTCTCCAAATCACACTAGAAGGCTGTGCAGTCATTATCCACATTCTGCAGGTGAGAAAATTGAGGCCCAATTCCAGAGCCTATGTGGGGGAAGCCTCACACACATAGTATATGTGGGGAACCCTGTACTCTGCTGTTCTCCAACTCAGACTTTCCAAGTGCTGTCCTAAATAAGACACACTGCATACATAGGTGTCTCCCAGTCTTTTAATCAAGTCACTTGCTCAAAAACTATATTCTTAACAAAACCACGTTTAAGCTGAGTAGGCACGAAATTCTTTTTGACATTCACAGGCCATCTGCTTAATCAGCTGCTCTAAGTTGAGATAGATATTTTTGTCAGAAATAAGTCTTTCTCTTTCATGATGAGATAGAGATGTGCTTTTATTAACACATTTATTTAGCATAATTTTAGCACATGAAGGAGGGTCTCTTCTGAGTCTCTATCCATCTGACCAATTTAGCTTACTTCAGAACTTTCTGATTTATTCTTCCCGAGATATGAGACACAGGTTCATTATTTCCCTACTTAGTCAGCATAACATCAGATAACAATGACAGCTAACACATGAACACTTCCCTTTATAACTCATAGAACCACACTATGAAAGCAGACATCATTATCATCCTCAGGAAACTGAGGCACAAGAGAAATTCAGTAACTTGCTTATGAGAAAACAGCTTGTAAGTGACACTGGATTTTGAACCTAGGCAATCTTCCTTCGCAAGCTGTGCACTTGGCCACCATGGGACCTGCCTCCATCTTGGGGTGTGATTTCTTTTTCCAAAAGTCCTTATCATTTCTTAATGCCCTTACTTATGCATTCAACAGATAGTCACTGTGAGCTTTCAGTGTGCCAAGAACTGTGCTAGAAGGTGAATGAGGTGAGAACCATGTGCTCTGGGAGCTAATGGGGGAGAGAGAAGGGACAAGCAAGTCTGTGAACTGTATCACTAACTAGTTACTCCTTTTGGTTAGATTCAGATCTGAACAGTATTCCTCTTAGTGCTTTATCTTTGTTCTGAGAGATACAATGATAAGCAAGTCGAGTCAAGAATTATAAAGAGGCAGTGTGAGGCCGTGAAACTCCATGAGTTTTGGGGTCAGACAGCTAGGCCCAGCTCCTCACCTTACGAGCTACTAATAAGGCAAATCACCTCTCTGAGCCTTCTTCATTCCCTCATTTAATAAAGATAATGATCTTGACTTATGAAGTAATTGGGAAGGTCAGAGGTAATGAAAAGTGGAGTCTAACACAGTGCTGGGTTCACTCAGCAGTGGTTATCATGAGATGCTTTGTGAGAGACATCTGACAAAAGATGGGCTGGAGTTCTCAGGGGGTTTCACTTCCCATTTCATAACTACACCTCTCCAGTAGCTCCCTTTTCTCTCCATCCTTTATTATTTTGGGGTTGGCTAACATATATGAAGAAAGAAGTGACCTTGGAATTAAAAGATCAGAGATTTGGGTCCAAATTCTTCACTTACTGTACAACTCTGGAGATCCATGTTATCAGTCTGGGCTTCATCTTCCTAAACTGTAAAGTGAGGATCTGTGGCAAGTTGTGGGTTTTTCAGTCTGTGAACTGGGGCACCATAGTGGGTATGCAATCAAATTAATGAGTTTGGAAAAGTTTTCTTTCTTTAATGAAAGAATAAAATGCCATGGAATGAAACAACTCAGAGTATATTACACAGACCAAGGGAAATATTGTTTCATGCAGTTTTTGTTTCCATTTTATATACTATATTTACGCATGCATTGGGCATAAAGTAAGATATTTCTGACTGTTGGGATTAGTCAGAAAGTTTGAAAAAGGCCCCATCTAGCTCCAATGATCTGTATCTCCTAGAACAATAACACTTCTGCTCTTTCTGCTGTTTCTGAGACAGGATTACTGTGTTGTCAACAGGGAAGAACTAAACAAAGCAGACATCAAAAGCTGTAGCTACCAACTTCGATTGGATGTGTCCTTTCTGTGTAAAACTGCAGAATTCTAAAGAAATTCCAGAGGGAGTTTCCAAGGGTTTTGTGTTAACGGGGAGGAGGAGGAAATATTGGTAAACTTCATACTTAGTTAAATATACATATCAAAGTTTTGTTGATATTTGCTTATTTTTTATTTTTGACCATGCTAGATGTTTGTTGCTGTGAGGGCTTTACTCTAGTTGCAGTGAGTAGGGGCTACTCTCTAGTTGGGGTGCTTGGGTTTCTTATTGTGGCGGCTTCTCTTGTGCAGCACAGGCTCTGGGACAAAAGGGCTTCTGCAGTTTCGGCTCCTGGGCTCTAGAGCACAGACTCAGTAGTTGTGGCACATGGGCTTAGTTGCTCCATAGCATGTGGGATCTTCCTGGATCAGCGATTGAACTTGTGTCTCCTGCACTCGTAGGCAAATTCTTTACCACTTAGCCACCAGAGAAGCCCCTTGTCAAACTTTAATAGTGTATATAATTTCCAAACTAACGGAAGGGGAAGGATGCAAGCAAAGGAAAACAAGGGTCTCAATACAAAAGAAAGGTGGCAAACATAAAAAGTAGGGATAAAGAGGAAAATAAGGTACTGGAAATGAATCCAAATATGTTGACCCTTGAACAACATGGGGGTTAGGGGCGCTGACACCTGCACAGTTGAAAATCAATATGTAACTACATTTGGCCCTTGCATCTATGATTCCACATCTGTAGACACAACCTCGGATCAGATCATGTAGTACTGTAGAATGTATTTCCTGAAAAAAATCTTCACATAAATGAACCTGCTCAATCCAAACACCTTTTGTTCAAGGGTCAATGGTATCCTAATAATCAAAATCAAAGTTAACTGTATAGTTAAAAAAGCCAACTGAAATAATTTGATGTCTAACATTACAACCATATGTGGTAAAACCCATGAAGAAAGCCAAGATGATTAACACGAGATTTATGATATGGTTACTTCTACAGGAGAGAGGGGCCCACCAGGATAGGGTACAAAGGAGGTTCTAAAGACATTGATGATTACATTGGGTAGCAAGTACACAGGTGTTTTAATTTTTAAAATTCTTTTAAGTATTATTCTTTAAACTGTACACATATAATTTTGTTTGAATGATCTATTTCATACACACACATCAAAAAAGGGATAAAAGTAAATTGCCAATATGTTTTTCTAAAGATTGTTTTTAAAATGGACTTTTTTAAGCTTTAAATGGAATCATTAAAGCTTTTTTCCTCAGCATAAAACTCTAGTTTGGATTAATCAGGGGACTTTAACACTCTAAATAAATCTTCAGATATGTTTGTCATAATGTGGTAATTCATACACATTTTTCTTTTGCATTGAACTTCATAAAATATTTCATTCAATCAACACTTAAACACTTTTCTTTGGGCAATGATTATATACCAGGCACTGTTGTAACCATTTTATATGAATTAACCATTTAATCCTCATAGCAATCCTTGGAAATAGGTACTATTTTATATATATGGACTGTGAAGAAAGCTGAGCGCCGAAGAATTGATGCTTTTGAACTGTGGTGTTGGAGAAGACTCTTGAGAGTCCCTTGGACTGCAAGGAGATCCAACCAGTCCATTGTGAGGGAGATCAACCCTGGGATTTCTTTGGAAGGAATGATGCTAAAGCTGAAACTCCAGTACTTTGGCCACCTCATGAGAAGAGTTGACTCATTGGAAAAGACTCTGATGCTGGGAGGGATTGGGGGCAGGAGGAGAAGCGGACGACAGAGGATGAGATGGCTGGATGGCTTCACTGACTTGATGGACATGAGTTTGAGTGAACTCCGGGAGTTGGTGATGGACAGGGAGGCCTGGCGTGCTGCGATTCACGGGGTTGCAGAGTCGGGCACGCCTGAGCGACTGAGCTGAACTGATGCACACACAGCGCTGTGTGCTGTGCTTAGTCACTCAGTCGTGTCTTTGCGACCCCATGGACGTAGCCCACTGGGGTCCTCTGTCCATGGGCATTCTCCAGGTAAGAATAGGAGAGTGGGTTGCCACGCCCTCCTTCAGGGCATCTTCCCAAGCCAGGAATCCAATCCAGGTCTCCCTTGTTGCAGACGGATTCTTTACCGTCTGAGTCACAGTACCCTCATTTTAAATCTGAGGAAAATGAACTATGGGTAAGTTAGTAAGCTGCTCAAAGCCATGCGGCTGATAAGTGGAAGGGCCAGAATCTGAACTCAGGCAGCCTGGCCCCAGAGCCTGTGCTCCTGTTCACGTGCTAGGCTCAGAAGTGAGTGCAAAAGATCTTATTTCTAAAGTAAGTGATGGGGAAGAGGAGAGAGTACTTTTGGCCTTTAAAGTCCTGTTCATAGAATGTCATATCTAACTCTAAAGCTGCATATATCACAACTACGTCCTTCTTTGGTTTGCTAACAGAAAGATTTTCTGGCAAAGGAAGGAAGGAAAGAAGGAAGGAAGGAAGGAAAGAAGGAAGGAAGGAAAGAAGGAAGGAAGGAAAGAAGGAAGGAAGGAAGGAAGAAAGATGAAGAAGGAAAGAAAGAAGGGGAAGGGGAGGGAGGAAAGGGGAAAGAATTTCAGCAAAAATATAGGCTGGCCATTGGGATATGAAGAGCCAAAAAAAAAAAAAAAAATCTGCTGACCTTTTTATTACACTGTTTCCAAGAAGAACAAAAGGCAAGGCTCTGACAGAACAGCCCAAACACACTGGGCTGCTGAACCAGAGATGGTGCTTCAGTGGTGCCATTTGAGGTGACGATTACACTCCAAGCAGGGACCCTGGGAAACCGCAGCTCCATGACTCCTCCACCCAGCGGCCAGGCTCTCCTTCTAAACACACCACAGAGTGGAGGCACAGCTTATCTTAACAGTTCATTTGTTAGGGGTTTTTTACTGTGTGTCAGCAGCAGCAGATATGATGTCCCCCAAAAATATTTAAAAGGAGAAGAAAATGCCAGGAATGGTTCTGGCCTTGGGAATCTGTCCTCTTGGAGAATTCTTGAAGAATGTGGGAGATGTCAGAAACATAGAGATGGGCAACTGTCCCAGTTCTTAAAAGAGGGCCAGATGGTGAGTTCTAGCAAATATATATCAGTCAGCCCCTTATGAATTTCCAATAAATTCTAGAAGAAAAACCTAAGATGAGTGTTTTTTGAGTATTTAAACTCAATGCCTAGAACAAACAGCTAGGAATAAGCTAGGCTTACCAAGAGACATATGTCAAGACCGGATTGTTTTTCCCCCTAAATTAGGCATTAACAAATAGGAGCAGATCTAAAGGTATCTATCTGGGAAATGGAAGAAATCAGGTACATTTTTCTTAGAGAAGAAAAGGCAAAGGAAAACAAGATTATGTTAACTGTCCCCAAATACCTGAAGGGTCATTACCTAAAAAGAAGCACAACTTAGCTTAAGGGTCACCATGAACCAAATGGAAAAGTATCAAGAAGCAGAATTTGAACAAAAAAATTTTTTAAAGAAAATAAAGCTATTTTGGAGAGGAATTTGTTGTCCAGCAGACAGAGAGCCTCCCTTGGCCTGAGTGTCTTCTTTGCCCAGATTGTCCTGAGATGTACAAAGGGAAGGGATTTTCCCCAAATGAGAGAGAGAGGGTTAAGTGGCTTCTGAACTGTTTTCCAAGTAGAAAACTGCTATCTACAAACTCTGAGTTTCAACTCCCCACGCAATCCAAAGAAATTCGACTTGTTGGTTTCCCAGACACCATTATCAGACAGTATGGCTAAAAACTGATTAAGACAAATTCTCCAAGATAGCAATTCCCAAAGCTGGTTTGTCCATCAAATTCCCAAGGGAGCATTTTACTAATGCATGTCCTCTGGTCCTATATCAGACCCAATGGCCAGACTCTCTATGGTCAGATGGGGAAATCTGTGGAAGAAGTTTCCTGGGTGATTACAATGCATGACCAGTTTCACAAATCACTTCTGTATGCTGACCAATATGGTTTCATCAAGCTGACCTTGTCAGCAAAATTGTAGACTCTATATAGATTTGGCCAAAAGACATGGAAAAGAGAAAGGAGGTAGAAATCTTTAAAACAACAAAAAAAATCACCTTTAGATCAGTACCTTCAGCTTCTATTTGGAAAAATGTTTGAATAGATCTTATGCATAAATGAAATGTATAAATACAACCATGGAAACTAGTCTACAGGCAAGGCATACACCATCTTCCGCTGGCCTTAGCTCGCTCTCTGGTTCACCCTGCCAAGAATGCCTTCCTGGCTCCTAATCTAAGGTCTACTTTTCATTCCAAGCTTAGCTCCTATTCTGCCTCCTCCACTGGACCTCTCCCATTTGTCCAACCCACAGTGATCATTCTCTTCTCTCAATTCCTGTGACTCTTCCCACTTACAACATCCACGTGGCACTGGGCATATCACCTGCTTAGTTCCACTCTAACATCTCCCAAGACCTCTGGGCTAGCCAGTGTGCTTGAAGCTTTACGTTGTTTAAATCTCATGGCCCTGTGAGGTTGCTACTCTTATTTTCAGTCTCATACTTGATGAATCTGAACTTCAGAATGGCTCAACGGTTTCGTCAGAAGCCAATGAATAGAAGAGTCAGAATTTGAACACCAGCCTGATTCCTCCATGCAAATTCTTGAGCATTGTGCTATGCTGGTAGTTTTTAATACATAGGTCCCATTGCTCAGGTCCATTATAAACTTCCCAAGTAGGCAGGCTGTGCCTCATACCTGTCTGTATCCTCAGAATGAAGTATAGTGCCCCACACTCAAGTAGCAGAGAAGACATGTCCATTGAATGTAACTGAAGTTTATTAACAACCACAAGGCCAGGTAATGAATAAGCGCGAGCATTTCTGATGCAAGCAGTATAATACCCTGCCCTTCAGGCACTGACAGGCAGGGAACCAGAATAAGATGGTTCTGACTACTGTCAAGGAAGGTGTCAGGTGAAATGACACTCAGTTGAGCAGAGTACTAAAGGTCAAGAATGACTGTGCAGGGGTGAGGAATAGTATGATACACTTGGGGAATTCCAAACAGGTTTGGATAGTTTTAACCCAGGAAGGTGACTAGGGAAGTAAGATGAAGTCTGAGAGATGAACTTGGTTAAGACCTGGAAGGGCCCTGTGGGAAGTTCTCAAGAGTTTGGATTTATTGTGTAAATCACATCCCATAAGTATTTTTCAATCAGGAGTTCATCAGGAGAATTAAGTCTGAATGCCCTCAGGTATGCAGTGTATTAACGTTGAATTAACCTCTCTTCCAAGCACCTAGAATGGTATGAGTCATAGACCATCATGGGAGGATTAAGAAAATATTTCTATGTTCCACGGTTCATAAAGAAAACCTATTGAGAAAGGTTAGAGCTAAGGTTTTTGGTGGCTCAGTTGCAACTCATCAGTGGCTTGTGAAATCATTTAATAGGCTGAAACCAGCAATTTTCTAAAAAATAAAACAGAACAGAAAAACATCAGGACATATCAAATATAGTAAGGGTATGTTTCATGAAACTTGTTTCAGTTACACAGAAAAATATTTGTATGTTTTGGGTCATGATAGAGAATGTACATTATTTCTCATTGTGAGGTCCTGATTTTTTTTTTAACTGAAATCTACTTCATTATTTTTTTTAAATGTAGAGGGTTACTTCACAAAGGAAATCTTTTGTTAAACTTCAAAATGAGAGCTGCTGTGACTAAAGAAAGAGATGGGGTGGGAGTAGTTGAATAAGGATCTTCATAGAGAATATACCCTTCCCCATACAATGTGCCCCCCACCACCATGCCTTACACATACACATATTGAGGAACCCTTGAGGAACCCCTGGGAACCTCAATGACCACAGTTTGAAAACCACTGCTGTAGAATGGTAGTTCTTCGAATATTTTAATCAGTGGCATGGATAAGTCATATTTTAGAGCAAACCTGTATCTGAGTGCTCAGGATAGAATGGTGGTACACATCAGAATCACCGGGGTTGCTGGCTTCAAATTCAGATGTCTGGATCCCACCCATACCTCCCAAATGAGAACCTGATGAAAGTATGATCTGGGCATTTCCAGTTTTAAACAGCTCCCTGGGAAATGCTTTAGTACTGTAAAGTATAAGAACCACTGATTTGGCAGGGAGACACCCCTGAAGACCAGCTGAAATTCAGGTGAAAAGTTAAAGGATTTGAAAAAACATTGGTGACGGAGATGGAGAGATGTAACCAGGTTAGGAGGTGCTAAGAAGAAAAACCTGTAAGATTTGATGTATAAATATCTAGATCTAGGAAGCGAGGGAAAGGAAAGAATCCAGGGTGCTTGGGCAGCATGTGATTCTGATAACCAAGCAGGAGAGAGAGGAAGGACAGGTTTAGAAGGAAGAGATGGTGGTTCAGTTTTAGGCACTGGGAACTTGGACTATCTGTGGCTCTTCCAGGTATAGAGGAGGAGAAAGCAGCCAGAAACATGGGTCAGAATAATGAGCGCTCCCAATTTTAATGTTGCCTTGGGAGTCATCAGCAGTAGGTGGAATTGAAGCTGTACTTTCATTAATAAATACTTACTAGGCAACTGCATTGGAGAAGGCAATGGCACCCCATTCCAGTACTCTTGCCTGGAAAATCCCATGGACGGAGGAGCCTGGTGGGCTGCAGTCCATGGGGTCGCTAAGAGTCGGACACGACTGAGCGACTTCACTTTGACTTTTCACTTTATCGTATTGGAGAAGGAAATGGCAACCCACTCCAGTGTTCTTGGCTGGAGAATCCCAGGGATGGGGGAGCCTGGTGGGCTGCCGTCTATGGGGTCGCACAGAGTTGGACATGACTGAAGCGACTTAGCAGCAGCAGCAGCAGGCAACTGCATGCCATGTGTCAGCTACTAACAGTGAATGGCTTCCAGGTGATTACATTTGGATAACAAATATAACTTCCTTCTAGTGCCATATGACAGGTCAGTTATGTTGATGAGAAGCATTTGTTTATTTTTCATGGCTGCGCTGGGTCTTCATCAGCTTGCAGGCTTACTTCGCTGGCATGTGAGACCTTAGTTCCCTGACCAGGGATCAAACCTATGTCCCATGCACTGGAAGGAAGATTCCTAACCACTGGATTACCAGGAAGCTCCTGCAATTATTTGTTTATTTTAATGATGTTTTCTTTTCTTTCAGTACCTGTTTAGTAAGAGACTCACTAACAGTCCAATTAGACTACAAATGAGCCTTCCTCCAGTAATTCAACCAGTTTCAGTGCTATACTAAGAAACTAGTATCATGAGTTTCATGTAACTTTCTAAAGTATAGTGAATCAGATATTAGAATATTCAATTAAATACTGAAATGATATCTAACGACTGCAATTCAAGGTAATCAGAAACATCGAATTAAGGGATGTTTAACACTTTGAAAATAAAATTACAACTGAAAATATTGGTGCTAAGTGAAATCTTTCCAATGCTCTAGTCAATATTATCTTGAAATAATCTACAACCACCACCTACCTTATTTAGAAGGTTTCAAAATATCTCAAACAATACTCTGGTTAATACCTCATTGCTGCATTATAGGAAAGAGGAGATACACATTATAGGAAAGAAGAATACCAGTCCATCTGGGAGAAAGGCCCCTCACTGGAGTGTATTTAAGATAGTTCTTGGGGTCTGGGTGACAGACAAGATATGTAGAGGATTCAGACTTCCCTCAAGTTTTTTTTAATCCTGTTCTTTAGTACTCATAGTTTTCTATTCTGTCTAGTTAGCCTTATTTTCATTTGTTCAAAAACTGACACATACAATTAAAAACAAACCTTCACATGTGCTGCTGCTGCTGGTGCTGCTAAGTCGCTTCAGTCGTGTCCGACTCTGTGCGACCCATAGACGGCAGCCCACCAGGCTCCACCATCCATGGGATTTTCCAGGCAAGAGTACTGGAGTGGGGTGCCATTGCCTTCTACGTTCACATGTGAGTGACACACAAATAAAACATCCATAACAATAAATCACTCACACAGAATAGTTTCACTTTGGCACATGGGCTACTCATTTCATCAAATAAGAGGATATATTTTAGATATGTTCACTCTGTTATTCTTTGTTTTTAGTCCAGGAAAAAAACAGCAGGATACTAGCAATAATGCTAACCTACTAAGCCACAGGACTGTCTGATTTACTAAAATAGAAAATTACAACTCTACATAAAAATCAGGTTGGGAGCCTCATCCACAGGAAGCTCTCTTCTTATTTGAAAAGAATTTTAAAAGTAAAAAATTTTTAATCAATAGATGTTCTTGGTTAGAAGTATCACAATGTGTAAATTACATGTTAATGAAATATAGAAGTGAAAATGCTCTTATGACACTAAGGAATTTATGTAATAATTTAAAAGTAACACCTCCAGATGTGGTTTGCGTTCAAATTTATATTCGTTTACCCACAGTGTTTTAGAACTCCAATAATTCAGAAAATAGATTGTCACATATGTGAAAGGAATGAAAATATATACCTTTAGTAAACCTGACTTATTTTTATTGCAGAAAACAAGAAAGCACCGAGATACTTCAAACAGATGATGTGCAGTTAAGCATTCCACAAATGATTCATTTAACACGATTGTTACTACTGCTGGGTGTTTTGACTCTAACAACTGGTTTTAGACACTTGTTTCAAATTTGTGGCCAGCTTTGGAAAACTGAAATTCTTTGGTGCCAAGGGGTTAGGAGATAAAATTTAAAGCAGAGGCATACCAGCTAGAACCACAGCCTAAACCTAATTCTAGTGTCTAACTCAGAGAGACAGCTGGAAATTATAAACTGCAGCAGTAAGAGAACACCATCTCAACCTCCAGATTCCTCTTTAAGCATTATATGCAGGGGCCTGCATACCTCGGCACCTCTGTAACTACTTTAACAAGGGCTCTCCAGCATCTAAGAAAAGGTGTGAGGTCAACTGTGTGTACTGACTGCAGCTGTTTGCCTGGTGTAATCTTAAACCCTGACACATCCCAGCTAGCCTGCCCCAGGATCTGAACTTTTTCCTGCTGAAGTCACGCCTTTGAATTAGGAAGGCTTGCCATTACACCTATACATACAAACATACAAAACTGTAGGCATGTAATAATTTATATAACACATAAGCTGCCATTAGCACACAGCTGGGTTGTGGGGCATTGCAAAAGGGATATCTTTTTTTTTTTTTTTCAAAAGGGATATCTTTGATGGGGCTGAAAATTTTGAAAAGAGTTACTGCCAATGCAGGAGATACAAGAGACATAAGTTTGATCCCTGGTTTGAGAAGATTCCCTGGAGGAGGAAATGGCAACCCACTCCAGTATTCTTGCTTGGAAAATTACATGGACAGAGGAGCCTGGTGTGCTACAGTCCATGGGGTTGCAAAGAGTTGGCCATGACTGAGTGCATACACACACACACACACACACACACACACACACACACACACACACACAGAGAGCATGGGACACTGCACAGGGGAGCTGACCTGATTAGGAGACAAGATTCTAGACACGTCAATGGCACAAAATACTATCCTGAGCTCAGAGGAAGGGAACAGGATGTGTTAGGAGCTGGAAGATGTGACTCAGAGTTGGGCCTGGAACCGTGAGAGCACGGTATAGCTCAGGAAGTACAAAGTCCTGACTCAGGTCCACCCTTTCCATTCTACACCCATGAGTGCTAAGTCACTTCAGTCATGTCCAGACTCTTTGCGACCATATGGACTGTAGCCCGCCAAGCTCCTCTGTCCATGGAATCCTCTAGGGAGAATACTGGAGTGGGTTTCTATGGCCTCCTCCAGGGGATCTTCACAACCCAGGGATCAAACTCACATTTCTTATGTCTTCTGCACTGGCAGGTGGGTTCTTTACAGCTAGTGCAGTCTGGGAAGCCCAATGGCCGCCATCATTAACCTATCACACCATGTGCTTCTGAACCTAGGTACTGCCTGGACTCCTTCACAGCACAGTGCTCAGCCTCTAGCAATCAGCTGGAATTTGCCCTTGAGATGAGTCTACTTAACCCTATTACAGTAAAAAGGGCTTAAGATCAGGCAGTCCCAGAGCTGAAAACCTGGTTTATGCCCACAGGGACATCAGTTCATTTTTCCTGAGCCTCTCTGCACTTCTTAGCTTTGGAATGAGCATGAAAGATACTGACTGGACAGGATTTTTGTGAGATCTAATGAGATAATGGGCGGAGAGTGTCTAACACCGAAAACACTCCAAAAATGTTCATTCTGACTGCCCAGATGGGGTCAGATACTTCCCCTGCTGTGCTTTCACATCTGGTAGAGAGCTTCAGTTGCTATTGTACACTCACACCTGCACACACACACACACACACACACACACACACACACACACTTTATCACACTCTGTCCTATTTTGGCTGCCCCGCTAGAATGACATCCTCAGGGGAGATTCTGTTTGTATCTTCTTCAGCTAGTGATACCCTGTGCTTGGCCATGTATGGTACATACAATAATAGGTACTTAACAGAAGCTTGTTAAATGAAGAAGTAAGGGATCTTGATTCAAATCCAGGCCCTGGACTAGAGCAGGCTTTGAAAAAGGTCATTCTATGTCTCCCCCCAGGTTCTTCCTCTGTATATTAAAGGAGTTGGACTAGAATGACCTGGAAGTTTCCTTCTGGCTCTTACATTGAATAATTCTGTGTTTCACCTTCAGCTTCCTTCTCCACACACCAATGTAGAGAGAGTCTGCTGTAAATACACCCTGCTAGTTTGTAAGTAGCCAGCTTCTCCAATAACTCATTTTGCCTGTGTTATTCTTTCTGCGACCAAGTGGGTAAAAATAAATCCAAGTGACAAACATCTATAGTTTTAACTTGGCAGATATATGAATTTGACTGCCATTCAGATTCTGTCAAAATATTTTCTACCTACTACTTCTGATCATATCTAACTTGTCCTAAGCTAGCTGGAATTGGTATTTACCATAATTTGCTTTAGTGACTAAACCACCACCATAATGTGACACCATCTTTATTTTCCAAAGTTTTTTTTTTTTTTAGTTTACTTTGCAAAATAGAAGCAATGCTATGCTAGATAGAGCACGCTGCTCAAATCCCAAGAAGATGGCAATAATTACTGATCAACCTATTAACTAGCAGTATAGTGATGCCAGAGGTGCAAAGATGGCCTTCTTTTCCAGTTTTCTTTAGGGATTCCCTGGTAGACAGCAGTATGGTGATGCCAGGGGTGCAAAGATGGTCTTCTTTTCTAGTTTTTTTTCCCCTCAACTCCTTAGCTGCTCTACTGCCATCCTCTCTCTCCGCCTCCCCCAACCATGTCCTATTCATCCCAGATGCTCTCCTTTACCCACTTTTCTTCATTTTCTCTATGTCTTCAGGAATTCTGCTTGTATCCTACTTGTGATAATAACCCCACATTAAGTTCCTGTAAGCCTATACAGTTCACCGTTATCAAACTACATATCACAGGAGACTACACAGTATATTCAAATTGAAGATTTTTCCTTTCCTGTGGGATGATCCCTAAGTGGGATGTAAGCAGAGTTGGTCATCAAACTTTAAGACCCAGGTTTGTCCAGCACTTTGCACATTTACCCTGAGCATGAGACTCCCTTGGGACATTGGTTAAACATTCAAGTTCTAAATGCTCTAAACCTGACTTAGAGACCCCTGCAGACTTAAACAGCATTTATTTGATTCCATTGTTCAGAATCTGGGTATAAGCAGTGCTATCTCAGGACTGTATGCATTACCTAACAAAAATTCACTGAGCCACAAGAGACGCCAACAATAGTGCTAACCACCCAGGGCACAGGTAAATAAAGTGAGACATACAAGCTCTTTCCCAGTTCCTGATTTCACTGGCTCCTTCTCAGAGTTCAGCTCCAAGTGTACCCCTTGGAGAGCTCTTCCTTTGTGCCATATAAAGTAGCACCCAGCCCCGTCATTTCCTCAAATATTATTCTGTTGGATTTCCTTGTGTCACTCTCTGCAATTAACTTGTTTATTTGTTGACTGGTTGGCTAACTCATTTACTAATTGTAAATCATCCCAATTGGACAGAATCTGAATGTTTAACCAATGTCCCAAAGGAGTCTCATGCTCAGGGTAAATGTACAGAGTGCTAGACAAACCCAGGTCTTCAAGTTTGATGACCAAATCTGCTTACATCCCACTTAGGGATCTTCCCACAGGAAAGGAAAAATCTTCAATTTGAATATACTGTGTAGTCTCCTGTGATACATAGTTTGATAACAGTGAACTGTATAGGCTTACAGGAACTTAATAAAAGCCATTTTCAGTCAGGTTCATATTTAAGAAAAAGAAAATTACTGGTAAAGCACAATCTGGTTAATACCCTAGTGAACATACTATGTAATCAGAAAAAGAGAAAAAAACCCCATAATTTGGAAATATGTTCTTAGTTTGCATTGAATAAACTTCCAAAGCCTGACAGAAGGAATATGAGGGAATATGTAGTTAAGTATATAAAGAGGATGAAAGGAGAAGAAAGCAAAGTAAGGTTGGAGGACATAAATAGAATACATGTAACAGAGAAGCGTGCAAGAAACAACGGACATGACAAGTAGTACAAGGAGATGCCAATAAAAACATTCTGTAAGAACCTGGAAACAAGAGGAAAGAGGTTGTTCTTTTAGTTAAGTCCTAAAGAGATATTATAGTCCCCAGACCTGCAACACCTTTCCTGAAATCTGACTGAAGGCAATAACATCTCAGGAGAAAGAATGTCATCTGAGCCAGGGATGTCTAGAATGGCCATATACAATTTCAAGGGAGAAAGTTTTTGGTCAATGTCAGCCTTTTTCATGGCTGGGATATCGCTTTTGTTCTGATTCTGTGCAAAAAGCAACCTCTGATGGTAACTGGATTTGCCAGGTATTGAGTATCCAAATGTCTTGGTAACTTTATTTCCTCAATCCAAATAAATATGATGGCATTCTAGTTAATTACAAACACACACACACACACACAATCCAGACAGAGGGTAGGCCAGGGGGAGGAGGGAAGGAGGGAAACCAGCTTTGGCGCCATGCTTTACCCACAGTCTTCTGTGCGCTAACTTTATGGCCTTGGGTTCTTCTTACTCTTTCGAAGCTGGTTCCTTTTTTTCCTCCTGTGTGGAGCTCTCCCCAGACACTCCTCCCAGGCTGGGTCAAATGATCCCCACCCCATGTTCCCGTAGGCTCTCCACATATGTATCACTGAATGAGACACTGGTAGTGGATTATCCCTTCATTTGGCCAGCTGGACTGAGAGCACCTGAAGGGCAGAGATGCTGCCATATTCACCTTGGACTCCTGACACCTAACATGAGGAGGGGGCTGGATGTTTAGTAGTTACTCAGTGTTCAAGGAAGCAGGAAAGGAAAGCTGAAATGCTCCTAACCCACTGACCACACACATGACATGCAAATATACCAAATACCTTTGCGATGAGGCACTGTCCCTTAGTGCAATAACAGCAGCAAAATGGTAGAGCTCCCAGTGCATTCTTCTCCCGTGTTATAAAGCATGTTATCATAGGTACCTGGGAGGCCAAGGACTCTTCTTCTCATTTGAGGTGATTTATTATAACCTAGAACAGAGGAGTCTGAGGCTTATCTTATAGTCCACGTGTTTCCACATTTGGGTTGTGTGCTTAGTTGCTCAGTCGTGTCCAACGCTTTGCAACCCCATGGACTGTAGCCTGTCATGCTCCTCTGTCCCTGGGGATTCTCCAGGCAAGAATACTGGAGTGGGTTGCCATGCCCTCCTCCAGGGGATCTTCCCAACCAGTTCTCCTGCCTTGCAGGTGGATTCTTTACCATCTGAGCCACCAGGGAATCTGTATTTGGGTTAATCAAACACATTTAAGTCACATTACATCATAGTTTGAAAGAACCCTCTGTTCAAAACATTAGCTTTACTATTCTAGTAATCAAATAAGATTAGTAAGTCAAATATGTAAACAACAATAAATAATTTGTAAATTGTTAATCAGGGAAGAAGAAACATCCAAATCACATAGATATGGATGCTGAGAAAGGTCATTCAAAGTTTAAGGAGTCTGTCTTTGAACTAGAGACCATCTATTTACCCCGGTAGAGGATATTGGGTACGTCAAACACCCTAAGTTCAATAAAGGGCAAATAAATAAAGTCTGAGATACTGTCTCACTCAAACTGTGGAATTAAAGACATCGTGATACTCAAATAACAGAAAGCTTATCTTTTTATCCTTTAGCCCCCACCCACTGGAAAATATTAAACACTTCCTCTTTCAACATATACCTTTTTATTGGGTTAGCTAAAAGTTTGTTTGGGTTTTTCTAGGAGATATGGAAAAACCCAAATGAACTTTTTTGGCCAACTCAACATTTTCCTGAAGCAAATGTGTGTTTATTACTGGGTACAATGACTAATCTGATCTTTTTACCTAACGATATTCCTATACTGAAGGATTTACTAGTTAGGTAAATGAGTAATTTTCTTAAACTTGCTAAACCTTGTTTTCTCATCTGCAAAATAGACAATAAAATTCCCCTTGTGGGGTTGGTGAGGCCCAGTTTGGAGAACGGACTTAAGTTTTAGTACAGCATGGAGCACAAAGTCATCATCATGATCAGCACCTCTTATTCTTTCTCCAGGAAAAGCCTTTGTGATATGATATTTGAAAAACCTATTAATAGAACAGCATTGGTCAGAGGAGCAACATGGCAGAGAATTAATTTTAATAGCTTGTCTACTAGGGCCAAACTACTGGGTTCAAACCCCTAACCTACACTTGCTTTGGGGCACCCTTGGGCTATTTTATTTAACCTGTTTAACCTACCTATACCTCAGTTATACCTGATCTGTAACATGGAGATAACAAGGATGCCCACCTCCTGGGGTTGCTATAAGGGCTACATGGCTGATCATACAAAAGGATCTAGATCAATGCTCAGCACTGAGTTAGACATGATGCGTTCGCCATTCTTGCTGCTGACCCTGCTCTCCAGGTTTGGGAAGAGGTGGGAACATACCAAGGAACCAGTTACTTAAGATGCAAAAATTAGTTGTTGTTTCCTAAGTCATCCCACTGGGATAATGATTTTTATCAAGATACTTAGTCTTTAATTTTTTCATTATATTTTTTAACAGCCTTTTAGAACGTAGGAATAACTAAGTGAGAAGACCTGAGGGGCCGAAGTAGCCTGCAGAGCCCTACCCATTTAGCACATCTCTATTACAGCATTAGTGATGCTGCAGGTATTTTTCACCTTCATGCCTGTTTTCTCTACTAGACCGTACATACCTCAAGGGATGAGGACTACATTCTGCCAATTTACTTTTGCATTCTCAGTTCTTAGCAGAGTGCCTGACATAAAGCAGGCACTTAATATTTATTAATGAGTGATTGATCAAATGAGTGAATTAAAATCCCCTAAGGGAGGAAATGGCAACCCACTGCAGTATTCTTGCCTGGAGAGTTCCATGGACAGAGGAGCCTGGCAGGCTACCGTCCACAGAGTCACAGAATCAGACGCAACTGAACAACTAACATTTTCATTTCACTTCTAAGATACATGTAGACATTTGTTCAAGTACAAGCATATCACACAGATCTTTTTATACTATCTGAGCAGAATTTGACTCTTAGATCGCCACGTAGGAGCCAATAGCAAATGAGAAGAAAGATGAACAAGAATGATGTCCCTATAGCCTGGAACCTCAATTTCACAGTCCCTAGTTTTTACCATACAGAGATTTTATTATGAATCCTCTTGGCAATTCTAGTTAGCCTAGCCAGAGCTGATGCACTGCATGGAGCCTTTGGCAAGATTGTTTTTACTTTATGCGGATGATATACACCCAACCCAACTAAAGTGTTTAATGCTTGCACCCAGCTCAAATAAGACCAAGTCATCTTCCTATACTTGCACAAAAATGTTATCAATAAATCCAATAAAACATTTTTTATAGAGTCATAGACTCTGAGACTCACAAGCCTTCCTACAGTTTGTCCATCCATCCTCCCACACTGTGTAAGAATCCCTGGATAGCACCATACACTAAGAGTCATCTCTCAGTTGCCCAGCACCTCCAGCAAGAGGAAGCTCCCTCACATCACTCGGCAGCTGGCTCCCCTGGAGAATGGCTCTCATTTTTAGGAAATCCATCTGATAATGAGTTAAAATATTCCTTCTGTAATTTCTACCCCTTGATCCTATCTTAAATTTCAAACTTCTAAAATGTAATTCCTTTTCCAGGTAACAACTCATAAAGTGTTTTAAAATAATTGTTGTGTCCTCATTTCATATCTTCTTTGGTGACAATTCCAATTCTTTCATCTCTTCTGGATCCTTCCAAACCCCAGTCACCCTCCAGTACGTGCTCACTACACTGAAAATATTTGTCTCAAAATGTGAGCTCCAGATCTGGCTTTATGGTGCCGCTGTGAATGTCCTTGTATCCACAGGCAATTCGCTAAGTCTAGATCCTTCACATTCAATCAACACGTCTATGACTACACTCCACTTTGGGACAAGTACACAACATGATGTCCTCGACACAACTGCCCTTCTGGTCCATAAAAACCCTTTCTTCTTCTTTCTCCCCTACCCCCGACATGTGTTGTTTTAAGATGTTCCTAATCTCTTTGGTTGTATAACTGCAACGTGTGTGTGTTGTCTTTAAACCTAATGACTACATCTGTTCTTCTAAAGTGCTGGTCTTGTTCGCTTTGGCAGATCCATTCTGTTGATAGCTGTTTGAGTCTGGAACCTCCTACCTAACGTATTAGCAATTCTTCTCTCTTTTTGCTACCTGCATATCTTGACATCTGCGAGTAATGTTTTTTTCCATCTTCTCTAAGTCATTGCTACTTTGCTGGGGAAATACAGACCAAGCACAGAGTCCTCTGGCAGTCCTGAGATTCTTGCTAGGTTGACATCAAGCCTGTACCTAATCACCAAGGCTCAGGTGAAACGTTCAGTTACTGGTGAACCTCCTGACTATTCTATAGTCCTGCCCACAGTTCCTCTTGATGATGAGAATACAATGTCCAATTATCAAAGGTCTTCTTGACATCCACATATACATACTGTCTATGGCATTCTCTTAGCTACTCTTCTAGCAACCTTATCATAAATTATAAACTGAATAAATTTATTATTTAATATGTATGGGTCTTGTGAGCACCATTTCTTATTTTTTTTACTTAAAAATCCATTCTACAATTTTGCTGAGCATAGGTTTCTTTATCAAATATTAAAATAGTTTTGCAATATAAATTCATGACATATCTTCTGACTTCATATAAAAATGTTCATATTTATAAAATACTCAGAGATCTTGTAAAGGCGGTCAGGTAATGAAATTTAAATTTCTAAAGTCCAAAACTATTATTTTTTTCCACATATACATTATGTCCCAGGAAAGAATAAGACTATTTCATTTACAGTCAACCATAAACACTCATTTGAGACTTTATTTAGAAAATTAGAAGAAAATCTTAAAACCACAAGTCTCAAAATAAACAGTCATTTCTGTGCTAACTGCCTCATTTCACAGGTGTGGGAACTGAGACACAAATGGGTTAGTAAATCTTATCAGCAAATAATACAATAAGGCTGATATCTTTAGCAAATTAAAAGCCCTACATTCTTAAAAAAAATTATATCACTGAAAGAAAAACATTTACTTTATCAATTATTTATTATAAAACCCCCTTGATATGAACATAGCACTTCATTTTAAAAAAGACAGAAACTTCCCCCAGCTTGATTCTAGGCAGCAGATATGCCTCCCTGCGGATTATGAGCCAGTTAGGGGCCAGTTCAGAGAATGTGGGGTCCTTTCCTATTCTAGGAAAAAAACAGCTCTAATGGAATCTACAGAGGGCACATGAAATGTCAAACTTAGGCAGGAGCTTCTCATCATAAATCATGGAAATATGATACATATATTAATATACGGCTTCCCTGGTGGCTCAGATGGTAAAGAATCTGCCTGTAATGCGGGAGACCTGGCTTCAGTCCCTGGGTTGGGAAGATCCCTTGGAGAAGGAAATGGCAACCCACTTCACTATTCTTGCCTGGAGAATCCCCGTGGACAGAGGAGCTGGGCAGGCTACTACAGTCCATGGGGTCGCAAAGAGTCGGACACGATTGAGCAACTAACACATACACACAGGAACATATTAATATATAATATATATACACATATATATGTAAAACACACACATAGCCCCACATAATATATATACACATATATGTAAAACATATTATACACACATATTTCTAAAACACACACATATCATATATATATATACATTTATATGCAAAACACATATATACACACATATACATGCAAAACAACACATATATATGTAAAACACACACAAATAATATTCTTATCAGTTTGTTGCCACTGGAAAAAAAATGATGAAATCTTATGGAAGTAACAAGATACAGAAATAGGAGAGTAGTGAGGCTGGGGAGAGTTATGTTCTTATTGGCACAAAAACTAGGGTGAAAACAGTCTTACTTGGAGCTGGAAGCAAAAATGATATGAGTCAGAAATGGTGTCCTTACAATACACATAATTCAGTATTATCACATCTACTTGTGAAATATCCTCCGTGAATGGCCAAACTACATGGCATCTGAAGTCCCTCCTGATATAACAGGATGTGATTTTAAAACTCCCTAGAATAGCAGAGCTCTATAAAACACAGGTATATCATGTATTGGGGCATAAAGAGCATCAGGCCAACTCCTTGAGAAACAAGGTGCACTCCCCTCCTGCCAGGGAGGGCCCTGGAGGCTAAGAGGCCAGCAGGTATTCTCAGAACAAAAGAAATCTGAGGGTGAGGACCATTTTCCCCTACAACCCTGTGCTAATATAGTCGGATTACTAGCCTCTCTGCACGAATGTTGAGAAATCTGTGCCACCCAGTATTGACTGCGCCAGCTCCATGGTGGATTCTTTCATAGGTCACCCTCTTTCACTGTGTACTCTACCATCTCTCATGTTCCTCAATGCTGCTAGAACCTATGCTCTTATATATGGGTTACATGCTATGAGTTCAAGGAAATAGGATCACTGTCCACTCAGTTGTTCAGGCCAAAAATTTGGATATCGTCCTTGACTTGTCCCTTCTCCCACCTTCAAATGGAAAAAATCGCCAAGGACTTTCAAGTATCTCTTTAGTATCTCTTTAATCCATTTGCTTCTTTCCAACTGCCCTATGTTTCCCATAGATTGAATTACCATCATCCCTCTGTTCAGTTCAGTCGCTCAGTCATGTCCAACTTTTTGCAACCCCATGGACTGCAGCACGCCAGGCTTCCCTGTCCATCACCAACTCCCAGAGCCTGTTCAAACTTATGTCCATTGAGTCAGTGATGCCATCCAACCATCTCATCGTCTGTCTTCCCCTTCTCCTCTTGCCTTCAATCTTTCCCAGCATCAGGATCTTTTCCAATAAGTCAGTTCTTCATATCAGGTGTGCAAAGTATTGGAGCTTCAGCTTCAGCATCAGTCCTTCCAATGAATATTCAGGACTGATTTCCTTTAGGATGGACTGGTTGGATCTCCTTGCAGCCCAAGGGACTCTCAAGAGTCTTCTCCAACAGCACAGTTCAAAAGCATCAATTCTTAGTGCTCAGCTTTCTTTATAGTCCAACTCTCACATCCATACATGATTACTGCAAAAACCATAGCTTTGACTAGACAGACATTTGCTGACAAAGTATTGTCTCTGCTTTTTAATATATTGTCTGGGCTGGTCATAGCTTTTCTTCCAAGGAGCAAGCGTCTTTTACTTTCATGGCTGCAGTCACCATCTGCAGTGATTTGGGAGCCCAAGAAAATAAAGTCTCTCACTGTTTCCACTGTTTCCCCATCTATTTCCCATGAAGTGATGGGACCAGATGCCATGATCCTAGTTTTCTGAATGTTGAGTTTTAAGCCAGCTTTTTCACTCTACTCTTTCACTTTCATCAAGAGGCTCTTCAGTTCCTCTTTACTTTCTGCCATAAGGGTGGTGTCATCTGTGTATCTGAGGTTATTGATATTTCTCCCAGAAATCTTGACTCCAGCTTGTGCTTCATCCAGCCTGGCATTTTGTTTGATGTACTCTGTATAGAAGTTAAATAAGCAGGGTGACAAGATACAGGCTTGACATACTCCTTTCCCAGTGTGGAACCAGTCCATTGTTTCATGTCCAGTTCTAACGGTTGCTTCTTGACCTGCACATGGATTTCTCAGGAGGCGGGTAAGGTGGTCTGCTATTCTCATCTCTTTAAGAATTTCCACAGTTTGTTGTGATCCATAGAGTCAAAGGCTTTGGCATAGTAAATAAAGCAGATGTCTTTCTGGAACTCTCTTGCTAGCGTGTGAGATGAGTGAAATTGTGTGGTAGATCATTGCTAGCCTGGGCTAATTTAACAACTTTCCAAGTGGTCTTTCTGCCCCTATATTCTGCAAAGTGTGGTCAGCAGCCTCCATATGTGTCAAGACTGACAAAACTACCTCCTTGCTTAGAAGTCTTCAGGATGAGCCCAAAGTCTACAGCCTGACTAGCAGGTCCTTCATGACCTCACCTTGACTGATCCACCAGTCTCCTTGTCCCTTCACCCCTTATTTCTACCCTCTGTGTTATTTGCAGCACCCTGAACAGGCCATGCCATCTTTCGTTTCCAGGTTTTTGTCCCTGAAGCTCCGTCTCCAACACACTTTAAAGAACCACGTGCCAGTGCCTCACACCACTCCGCAGTTTCCAGTGTTCGGTTTAATAAAAAGAATAGCTTTCACTTAATGTGAGTGGTTTTGTTCAGGGCATTTTTATGCATCCGGTCACTGAATCCCCTCATCAACTCTCTGAGGTAGGGATTATCATGTTCCTCTTTTATAGATGAGCTCACATGATCTCTCAAAGCTGGATTATGTGCCACTTCTGAAGTCCTCCCAGAGGCTCCTGTGTTTATCATAAAACTTACAGTTATCTATTTTCCCAATCTTCTGCACAGAGTGCAGTCCTGATGGGAAAATACAAGTCTGATTTTTGGTGGTCTCTGAGATGACGCTCAATAAATTAATAACTGATGGCAGTGACAGCAATGCTTGGCAATACGGTAGAAAGGGTGGCAAATGGTATAAAGGTTAGTAGCACATTCTTGGGCTTCCCAGGTGGTGCTAGTGGTAAAGAACCTGCCTGCCAATTCAGGAGATGTAAGAGATGAGGGTTTGATCCCTGGATCAGGAAGATGCCCTGGAGGAGGCATGGCAACAAACTCCAGTATTCTTGCCTAGGGAATCCCATGGACAGAGGAGCCTGGCGGGCTACAGTCCATGGGGTCACAAAGAGTCAGGCATGACTGAAGCAACTTGCACAGCACAGATGGTACACAGCACATTCTAGGAGCTTTTGCATTCAGATCTTCCCACGACTGTGTAACCATGAGCAATTTACCTCTCTGCCTAGAATGGGGATAATGATAATACATATTTCATGTAAGAGCTAAATAAGTTGATATCTGTGCATGCTTAGATGAATTCCTGGCACAAATAAGGACTATACAAGTGTTTGCTATTATTAGCATTCCTGTTAACAAAGAAATTAAAAGCACTTGTAAAATGGAATGAATATCATTAGTTCAGTTTTAGAGGCAAGAGAAACTAAGATAAAGTGACAATCCTCAAACATCTGCTGGTCCTAGAATTAAACACCATTGCCCAAATACTTGTTACAAAGCATCAAAGAAACAGCTTAAGGATGGATTCCTTACAAAATATCCTGTCAGCAGATTTTTTTTTAGAGAACAACGAAAACAACAAACTAACAAAAACAGCAGATGAATGAGTCAGCTCTAACCAACTCCAAAGAGGAAAAGGCCTCGAAGTTTCAGAGCACACCACTTACTCACATAAAGAATAAACTCCCGCATGCTCCTGTGCTGTGTTTAGTCGTGTTCAACCCTTTGCAACCCAAGGACTGCAGCCCATCAGGATCCTCTGTCATTCGGCTTTTCCAGGTGGATTCTCCAGGCAAGAATACCAGAGTGGGTTGCCAGTGGGATCTTCCCGACCCAGCGAATAAACCCATGTCTTTTGCATCTCCTGCACTGGCAGGCAGATTCTTTACCACTGCATCCCCTGAGAAGCCCTATATAAGGACCAAATTAAATAAGAGAGCTATCAAGAAATGTTTCCTAAGACTAACAGGACAAGCTCAGATTTGTGAGAAGCGTTAGGACCAAAGAAGTTGATTTGATGGGGAAAAAATTAAGGCGAAAATTCCCCGAATGATTTATTCACTGACAGTGAAAAAAACTTGCATCCTCAGACCTTGACAGGGATTTAGTTGTGTGCTCTAAAAAACACAGCAGATGCCTTATTAAAACAATAATTTAGAAAGGATATAACCGAATGGACACTCTGCCAGGATTTTGTGGAGTTACTGAGTATTTCATCCCTTGTTAGGAACACTCTCTCTTTAGAGAATACTGGAATGGAGATCCTATTTGCTGAAAACAATGGCTGGTTTTCACCAAAAGAGACATAGAAATACAGGAAAGTTTCATTCAGAGTAGACCCTCTGCCAAGCAGTCCAAAGCCTCGGTCCTCTCGTCTGTGACCCATTTAAATGCTCACAGGAATTTCCCTGTGAAGAAACAGCAACCAGAACTTTTACTATAAACATTATCCTTCAGTTTTCAACAATGATCCATTCTTTGGCAATGCTTGGCAAAGAAAATAAAACAGTATTCATTGAGGTGCTGTGGCTGTCTATTCTTTCTGGATCCCAGGTTAAAAATGAATTCCTGAAACTCCATTTCCCATTTCAGTGATGGAGATTAAATCTTCCTTAAAATGTAGCATAATCATGAAATTATTTATTTGCTTGAGAAGTTTGGGAGGACAACTAACGGTCCCCTATAACAAATAATGTTTATTTTATTCATGAATTTAATAAAATTTTTTGAAACAACAAAGCCCCAACTAAAAATCTGGAGAGTTTTTAGATTTCTCTGAAGTAGAGTTTGTTTAGTGGGAAAGATAAGTGGATGAGGCCCCCCATGAGACCCTAGGAAATTCTCAGGGGCTCCTCTGTCATTTGTCAATACCCACCACTGTACTTGTAAATCATGCAGCGTGTAGGGGATCATGTTTGGAGATTAAAAGAGACAACTACAAGTCAAAGACCCCCTCTCCTCTGCAACTGCAGACCCCTCGATTAATCTCTGTCTTAGCTTTGTAGAAATTAAGTATCACATCCCCTACCCTTGTCTCTCTCTCACTCTCTGTCTCTCTCCCTCATACATGCAGACACTCCATCCACATGGTTACACAGGTAAGGCTCTTGGCACACCTGATACCAGTCCTGACCAAAACTGGTTCCTCTGAAACATCTGACCCAAACTGGACCAATCAAAATCCCATCCTTAGACCCCAGCTTCTGGCCAGATGTGAATGTTCTAAGGTTTGTTCTGATTTCAGGCTGGGCCAGGTAAGACTCATCCCAGAGAACATGTAAACGGGAGAGAGAGACCTGGATACATACACACAGGAGCTACAGGCTGCATATTCTGCACAATCTAGATAGAAGTAGCTGGAAAATAAAAGGGCTTCCCTGGTGGCTCAGATGGTAAAGAATCTGCCTGCAACGTGAGAGACCCCAGTTTAATCCCTGGGTTGGGAAGATCCCCTGGAGGAAGAAATGGCTACCCACTCCAGGATTCATGCCTGGAAAATTCCATGGACAGAGGAGCCTGGCAGGCTAATAAAAAGCAGTTTGCAGAGGGAGATAAGAAGAAAATAAGCACATAGGGGAAACTCAGATGAAAAGGGAGTAGAATTTCCTGGAGAACACAGGACTTTCCACGCCCTGCTTCCAGGCCACTCCTTAGGTCTGGTGATCTATACACTCGGTTCTTCAACTTTTTCACTTAAGCTGACAGACGTGGTCAATCCCTGTTTTTGCAATTAAGAGTATAGTTAATAAGTGAATGGAACTCTAAATGTAAGCATAGATTTCCATATATTTCAGAAACTGAAACATATAGTTTCTTCCAGATGTGTCATAACCACTGCAATCAGATCAATTATCTGCTATAATTTTAGAGTCTCAGACAAAAAGAAGTTGAGTCATTCATCAGTCAAAAGCCAAAAAATTCCCAAAGAGTTTGGGGGGAAGGGTTGGTATAAAACATAATGTATGGCCACACAAGGGGCTTTAATGATGTAAATAAGCTTTTAGAAATTATTTTCCTTCCATTTTCCTTTAGCTTCATAAGTCAGAGATTTGAAGAGGCGTATTAAAGAGGTGCACTTAAATAGATTAGTTTTCATTTTGATAAAGTGCAAAGTGTGCAGACTTTAAGCCCCATCCATCTGTTTATTCATGTGAAGCTGTGAAGTTGCTTAGTCATGTCTGACTCTTTGCGACCCCATGGACTGTAGCCTACCAGGCTTCTCTGTCCATGGGATTTTCCAGGCAACAATACTGGAGTGGGTTGCCATTTCCTTCTCCAGGGGATCTTCCCAACCCAGGGATCGAACCCAGATCTCCCGCATTGCAGGCAGACACTTTACCCTGAGCCACCAGGGAAGCCCCTAATAGCACTCTTATAAACTTGTCACCTAAAAAAAAAAAATAATCATCTGTTAAAGCACTTCTAAGTAGGCACATTTCTTCCTTATGTAGGTAAAGGGGGTAGACTCAAGAGCTCCTTTCAGAAGCAGAAGATAATAACAGTCTTATGTTTGAATTTCAAGTTCAGTATCACACTTGGCATGAATATCAAAGTCTTCCAGGGGTACTGCTTGGTTCACAGGGAGGTTTTTCTTGTTTGAGTCTTGTTTGAGTCTTCTTACATAAGACTCTTGGAGAAGAGAAAAAAAAGACTCGCCACATGTTGAGACATGAAGGAGCTGGTGTGCAAGCAGCATAAACCACCCAGTATGCAATGCTCTGGCCTCTATAATCCCTAAAGCCAGGCAATTTCATCCTTTCCTTAAAAGATGAGCTCTACAAGGAGGGGACCAAGCGCTGAAGAGAAAGTAAACTCCTGTCTCACTCTTCACATCCTTAAAAGGAACTCAAGCCTGCGGTGTTTGTCAGGGATGAGCCAGAAGTTCAATGCTTATGCAGGCTCTGGCCCACAGAAAATTCTAACTTCTACCTTCATCCTCACATTTAAAGCTGCCTTTTTGCTTTCAGTGCATCCTCTTTCAAGCTCCACTCAGCTACCCTTCAATCTCCTGGCTGCTGCCCTCAGCCTCTGCCTGAGTCCCCAAGTCAGAGATGAGGGGACAGGTGATCCATCTTTGGACACAGGAGTAACTTCCCAGACCTGGAGAGTGGAAGCTGCTTCCAAACAAACTTAGTTTTCAATTGTGACTTCTCTCTGGTGGTTTTTAAAACACTTCAGTAAAGAACCACATTCTTATGAAGCAAAGAAGCAGAGGGAAGGACATGTCAGTCATAAGAGTATGCTGGTCTAACCTGCAGGCTGGAGGGGTGGGGGTTATGGCTTTACACTTTCATGTTTCCAGGCAGGGAGCTGTATTGCTACTGAGAGAGAGACAATGAGAACGCCACCTCTGCTGGACCCTGGCTGGGACTAGCTGAGGGATTTTAGTGGTTAAAAGTCCTAGTTTACCCTCAGAGCATCACTTAATTTATTTCTAAGTTCGCTCACCTGCACAAGGCCTTCTATAAAGAAAGGAAGTAACCCCATTATCCTCTTCAGACACATCAAAAGTCAGCGACGCCTTGGGGCTACTTTTGGAACCCGCCAAACTGCTCCTTTCTCAGGCTCTTGCTCTTGCTCCTGCCAGCTCTGTGGGGACCCTCTCTGAATAGCACTGGGCTCTGCCCTCACTGCATCTGGGGTTCTATTCAGGCATCAAGTCTGCAGAGAAAATTCCAGGACCACCCCCTCTCCTCCTGCCTCTACCCTGCCACACTCTTTATCTCTTCCTCTGCTTTATGTTTTTATTTTGTTTTTTTTAGTTTTTTATTTTTTTTAATATTAAAATCTTTAATTCTTACATGCGTTCCCAAACATGAACCCCCCTCCCACCTCCCTCCCCATAACATCTCTGTGGGTCATCCCCATGCACCAGCCCCAAGCATGCTGTATCCTGCGTCAGACATAGACTGGCGATTCCATTCTTACATGATAGTATACATGTTAGAATGCCATTCTCCCATATCATCCCACCCTCTCCCTCTCCCTCTGAGTCCAAAAGTCCGTTATACACAGCTGTGTCTTTTTTCCTGTCTTGCATACAGGGTCGTCATTGCCATCTTTCTAAATTCCATATATATGTGTTAGTATACTGTATTGGTGTTTTTCTTTCTGGCTTACTTCACTCTGTATAATCGGCTCCAGTTTCATCCATCTCATCAGAACTGATTCAAATGAATTCTTTTTAACGGCTGAGTAATACTCCATTGTGTATATGTACCACAGCTTTCTTATCCATTCATCTGCTGATGGACATCTAGGTTGTTTCCATGTCCTGGCTATTATAAACAGTGCTGCGATGAACATTGGGGTACATGTGTCTCTTTCAATTCTGGTTTCCTCGGTGTGTATGCCCAGCAGTGAGATTGCTGGGTCATACGGTAGTTCTATTTGCAATTTTTTAAGGAATCTCCACACTGTTCTCCATAGTGGCTGTACTAGTTTGCATTCCCACCAACAGTGTAGGAGGGTTCCCTTTTCTCCACCCCCTCTCCAGCATTTATTGCTTGCAGATTTTTGGATCGCAGCCATTCTGACTGGTGTGAAGTGGTACCTCATTGTGGTTTTGATTTGCATTTCTCTAATAATGAGTGATGTTGAGCATCTTTTCATGTGTTTGTTAGCCATCCGTATGTCTTCTTTGGAGAAATGTCTATTTAGTTCTTTGGCCCATTTTTTGATTGGATTGTTTATTTTTCTGGAATTGAGCTGCATAAGTTGCTTGTATATTTTTGCTTTATGTTTTAATCAAAGGACATCACACTACTTGAGATGATATTATAATTTATTTAAGGTGCAAGCCCACTAGAATGTAAGCTCATGAAGGCAGGGACTTTGTCTTTGTATCACTCTACTCCTGGGGCCTAAGTTGGACCTGGCCCATATGGGCCCTCGGTGACTGCTAAGAAAGAATCAATGAATAGGAACAGAAGCCAGATCTCTCATTTCTAACTCCCTGTCAGCTCTGATTTACTCCTCTATGCTTTTTGCCCTTGGTTTGCTGACAGGAATCGGGAGATGGATAGCTCTCACCCTTTTGCACATCTTGTGCTAAAGCAGAAACACTTCATTTAAAGGTATGTGAATTATATAAACCTGGTACTGATGGAAAGCATGAGGAGAAAGAATACTGCATGCTTGTGGGAGAGGGGTTTGATAAAATCAGCTGGAGGACAGTTTAGAAATACCTAACAAAATCTTAAACAGGCATTTTCTTGATCTACTAATTCTCAAATAATACAGTGCACAAAATAGTCCCACAAATCCCCGGAGATGTATATACAAGGATGCGCACTGCAGCATTATTGATAACGGTGAAAAATCAGCAGTAACCCATAGGTGCATGCATGCTCAGTTGTGTCCAACTCTGTGTAACCCTATGGACTGTAGCCCTCCAGGCTCCTCTGTCCATGGGATTCTCCAAGCAAGAATACTGGAGTGGATTGCCATTTGCTCCTCCAGGGGATCTTCCCAAGCCAGGTTTCAAACCCACGTCTCCTGCGTCTCCTGTATTGGCAGGTGGATTCTTTACCACTGAGCCACCAAGGAAGTCCAAGTAATCCATAAAATATCAATAATTCAGTGTGGAATACAATATAATCATATACAGTCACTGAAGAAAATTAGATACACATGTGGATACTGATATGACAAAAAATCCAAGATATTATGGTCAAGGGAACAAAGCAAGATAGAGAACTATTACGAGTATTAAGACCACCTCTGTTCAAATATCATCACTACGTGTGTGTATCACACATTTTATTTGCAGGGAAAATGCCTCCAAGATGACACATAAAACTGTTAACAGTGGTGCTGATGGCTCTAAAGAGAGGGCTGAGGGGGACTTCTACTTTCTAAATAATACATTTCTGTCATGTGTACATTTTAGCAACAAGCAAATGCCATGTTATAATAATAAAAAACAATAAAGGTTTTAAACATCATTTAAATTCTGGAGCCAGAGAACTTTAATATTTACAAAATTATCTACATTTTGAGCTCTCGTTGTGACATTCAGATTAACAAATTCTATCAACTCTAGGTTTTATTTATTCCTGACTCATAACATGAGGCTAGGAATTCTTGTCCTGTCTACTGCTCAGGATTATTGGGTAGCTAAATCAAATTCATGGGATGAGTTTTAAAAACACTTTAAATTCCAAGAAGCCATTATGTATATTGTTTAAGTTTCTTGTTAGCATTATATTTCATTTCTTCCTAAGAACAGATTGTAGAAACGATGTGTGTTATGATTTTTACAGGTGAGGAAATTCGGGCAGAGAGAAATTAAGTTTCTCCCTTGGATAGTACAACTAGAATCAAATGCTTTGACGTTAAAACTCCCATTTCATCCCATACGTTACCCAGAGAAAAGGGAGGTGAATAGACTCAGGAAACTATGACATCCTCTAAGATGTAAGGGATTGGGTATAGTCAGGAGCAGTAATAAGCACCTAAGGAACTATAAAATAAAACATGACTGCAGCAAAAAAAAAATACCAAAACCAAAAAACTGTACATTTCTTTTTCTGCAAAGCGTGTTGGTCCATCTTTACCAAGGCCAATTAATCTTAGTTATGCTCAAATAAATGCACTTAAAACCAGAACAGTTTAGGTGAACTTCTTCAGAATAAATATTCAGGATTTTACTTAAGAAGAGAAAATGTACGCTTTGATAAGACAAACATGCATTTACCGGCAGGAAAAATGAGACTTGGAAAAAAGAGGGGCACTAATTCCACCAAAGTGCAGAAAGGGATACTCTGTTGTTGCTTAGTTGGTAAGTTGTGTCTGACTTTTTGCGACCCCATGCACTGCAGCACACCAGGCTTCCCTGTCCTTTACTATCTCTAAGAGTCTGCTCAAATTCATGTCCATTGAGTCAATGATGCCTTCCAACCATCTCATCCTCTGTCACCCCCTTCTCCTCTGCACTCAATCTTTCCCAGCATCAGGGTCTTTTCCAATGAGTTGGCTCTTCACATTAGGTGGC
Source organism: Budorcas taxicolor (assembly GCF_023091745.1). Classification (NCBI taxonomy): domain Eukaryota; kingdom Metazoa; phylum Chordata; class Mammalia; order Artiodactyla; family Bovidae; genus Budorcas; species Budorcas taxicolor. The sequence goes on along the minus strand of NC_068912.1, from coordinate 59,080,586 downwards.
CAAAGTTCTGAGCTTCAGCTTTAGCATCAGTCCTTCCAATGAATATTCAAGGTTGACTTCCTTTACGACTGACTGATTTGAGCTCTCCACTATGACCTGTCCACCGTGGGTGGCCCTGCACAGCACGGCTCATATTAATAGCATCATTGAGCTATGCAAGATTTTTGCCACCATAAGGCTATGATCTATGAAGGGGTGGACGTTTTAGCCACTGGGAAGTTTATGAAGGAAGTTTTGTTCATTGCGGCACAGCTACCATTATACACAAGCAGGGTGTACAAACGAGGGCAGGACATGTCCTACTTGTTTCAAGTAGCCATAACCCTGGAAGTTCTCACTCTTGTGAAAGTGAAGTCGCTCAGTCGTGTCCGACTCTTTGCAACCCCATGGACTGTAGCCTATCTGGCTCCTCCATCCTGGAGGAGTGCTGGAGTGGGTTGCCATTTCCTTCTCCAGGGGATCTTCCTGACCCAGGAATCGAACCCAGGTCTCCAGCATTGCAGGGAGACGCTTTATCATCTGAGCCACCAGGGAAGCCCCTCTCACTCTTGACATGACTTCAAATAAGAGGGCACATTCCCAGATAAGGTGGGTATATTCCAATTCTTTCAGTTTCAAGCAAGTTTTTAATCAATATTACAAAGTTCTAGCAATTTCCCAGCACTATGGATCTAAAAACCAAATTCGAGATAGCATGTTTATTGATCATTGTGCGTGTTAAGTTGCTTCAGTAGGGTTCAACTCTTTGTGACACTATGGACTGTAGTCTACCAGGCTCCTCTGTCGATGGGCTCCTCCAGGCAAGAATACTTGAGTGGGTTGCCATGCCCTCCTCCAGGGGATCTTCCTGGCCCATGGATCAAATCCGTGTCTCTTATGTTCCCTGCATTAGCAGTGGGTTCTTTACCACTAGCACCACCTGGGAAGCCGTTTATTGATCATAAAAGACTAAAACTAACTTCCCAGATAAATTTTCCTCTATATTAAAACAGGCATTTTAAAGATGTCCCATTTATATAACTGAAACAGTAGACATTAATTTTAAATAATAATCATTATTCTCTCTTCCTTGGGGGTGCCATCTATATGTCAAGGCATGAAAAGGTTGTCTTCTTAAAGATGTCCTTGCTTGGATAATTCAATTCCTGGGTGTAGTTCACAGTACAATATAAAGACAAACCAGTCTCTGCCTCAAAGGGCTTGACCCGACACTCAGAATTAAGGCTAGAAATGTTAGGCCTAATTTGCATTTCCTTGAAAGTTCCAGTCCTATTAGAGAATCTCAAAACACAATATTACAGAACCCCATGCAATTTTTATCTTCAAGGTGCTATAGCAACGGGCTCCTGTGCCCAATTCAGACTGGTGTTGGAGACATGTTTCTCAAAACGAGTCAACCTTGTCATCAGGTTAATTTTAGAAGTCCCTTCTCCCCTTCTCTGCCTTTACGACTCTCCCACATGAAGCATTCTCTAAAATACTCTGGGGCAAGCTTCCACTCCATGTTTCCTCAGGAGTGCAGTAATACTACAAGCGCAGTCTGCAGGGCATCTTGAGGTCAGCGAGAAGTCCCCTGGTGTCAATAGTTTGAGTAATATTGTTTTCTCCTTCAAACCATATCCCTAAATTGTTTTCATTACCCACCAAGGGACTGTTTGTGTCAGGGCAAATGAGATCTGATACAGATTCACACTGCCTAATTTCAACCTACCAAAATAGTTTATTCCTATAACGAAAAGAATAATACATTGATGAAAAAAATGTGTTAAGTCTCTATAACAGAGAGGCAGAAGAGATGTATATAAATAGGTACGTCTATCAGAGTAAATGATACAGCTTCGACGTGCTACCTGGAAGTTGTGAGGATCTAGCCTGTAGGTTATTCTCCTAGAGATTGGAGTTGGGGAACCAGGTATTTTCCAAAGGCCTAAAAAGAAATGATACTTTATGTTTTCTAGGAATATCAGAGATTTGGGTTTGATTCTCTCTATTTCATTGAACTTTTCCATTTCTAAACCACCATTTTCTTTGTTCTGTCAGTCACCCAAATTTAAAATTTGGAAGCTGGAGTCGTCCTTTGGCTGCTCCCCTCACGTCTGATATGTCTCCACCTTCTGAGGCATCTATCATTTTAATGTCTTTTAATTCTATTTTTCCTTTCCTTTTCTCAGTGCCATCACAGGAACTCTTCTTCTGCAGCGTGTATGCATGGAATAAGGGCATTCAGAACACCTCGGTAGTTTTTTCAAAATATGCACATCAGGGCTGTGCCAGCAGACCACTGAAGTAGAAACTGGTATGCATGTGTAGGAGGGGAAGGAGAGCTCTGAGTATGTGCAAAACACCCGGGCGACCTTGATGCAAAGCATCACCACACCACCCTGAAACCACATTCTATAATGAACTGGCTGTGCCCCTCCTTTCTCAACCCTCCAAACCAAGTACTTGGAGCCACTTAGAGCCCATCTCTGATCGGGAGGAATCTGAGGAGCCTGAAGCCTCAGTTCCGCTTTAACCCTGGTGTCTGCCTTATATTCCAGCCCCACTAATAAGGTCTCCATGGCAACCTGATACTCAAGGTCCACTGAGGCTGGGCCTCTTCTGGACTCTCAGAGACCTGTCTCAGGGACTCTCAGAGACTGTCAGTCTCTCAGGGACCTTCCAGCCCTGCAGACAATTCATCCACCCATTTTGATCCCAGCCTGACCCAGGTTGATGACCAGTTCCCAGTACCCACAGCCAGCTTTCCTTGACCCTCACTTTCAACTGCCACTCCCAAGGGGGCTGCCTGCACCTGGCTGTTGCAAGAAGTGGCATCTGTTGTCCCAGCTTTTCCGCCTGGATCCCAACCCTTCCTTGGAGGCTCCTGGGTGCTAATCTCGGGCCCCTACTGTCAATGAGGACCTGCCACTTACATCGATCTCTCTGTGGCACTCCCTCAGCATCACAGGCACAGGCATTTGTGAGCCTGCCTGGAGCCAGCTCCTTCCCTCCACAGCGGTCCCACAACCCAGCCCCCTCCTTCTCAGCTGACCCAGCCTTCACCTGCAGCAGAGACTGGACAGTGGCAGCTTGAAGGGAACAGCGTTCTCCACCTGAACGTGGCCAGCCCCATCTGTACTACTTCCTTAACCCCACAGGGGGTCCTGCCATCACTCTGTGACCTGATCCTGGTCTAGATGTGTGGGAAAAGCTCCACGTACGTAGCCACCAGACTCCAGAGGGCCATTTGTCCTACCAGATCTCCAGGCATCCATTTCCCATGTCAAGGGAATGTCCAGAGAGCTCCCTAGGAAACTCCAGAGGAGCCCATAGCTGCTAGAGAACTTCATCTCCCACGGGTGCTGTGAGCTTTGCATCTGATCTTTCTTGTTCAGCGTAGGAAGGGTCGTCTCATCCAATGCCCCTGACTGACAAATGTGGGACAGGCATTAGTGTCCTCCAGTAAGCCTCCAAGGGGCCTTAAGAGAATATGGCATCTCCTATAGAGCCCTTAGACCCTAGTCCACTTTCTTTTCCATTGTCCAAGGCTGCCTGCAGCTAATGAACCCTGGCTCGGCTGTGTTCTCTGGAAGACCAGTGCCTAGTTTAAGTTAGTTGCTCAGTTACGTCTGACTCTTTGCAACCCCATGGCCTGCCAAGCTCCTCTGTCCATGGAATTCTCCAAGCAAGAATACTGGAGTGGGTTGCCATTCCCTTCTGCAGGGGATCTTCCCAACCCAGGGATCTAATTTGGGTCTCCTGCAGAATCTGCCTGCCAGTGCCAAGTTAAGCCAGTCTCTTAATGACTCAAGATGGCACTCTCTCCTGAGGCCCTGATGCCTCTTAAGGCTGCCCTGATTCCACATTCCCAGAGCCTAGCCCTGGGGGATGCAGAGAAGCTGCAGAGCCAGGTGCCAGGGAACTCCACGGTTTAGAGATCCCCATTCTTCTTGGCCAGATCCGAAGGCCATGGCTCCTCCAGTCTACAATCACTGAGGGCCCCCAAGCTTAACCCAAGCATCAGTTTTCCATGTGGGGCAGACCTAGGCCTGACTCTCCCACCCAGGAGCGAAGTTGCCTGTGTTATCTCATCCCTGAGTTTGAGGGAATCCATGAAAGCCCTCAACTTAAGAATGTCCAGACTTCACCCAGGCTGGCCAATGTCTCTCCCAAATGGCAGAAATCCAGAATCCAGAGGCTGGTTCTTGGCCTTGCCCCTGGGGACCACATTTGGAGAGACTCTCTGTGTCAGAAGGGTCTATACGGCCCCTTATTATATAGAGGCCCCAAGGAAGAACCGGGACGCCTAAACATCCTCCAGGCCCTGAACTGTAAGTTGCCTTAAAGTAGGGGAACAATATTTCCCCTCCAAGTCAGAACAAATAAAGAGAGTCCAGTTCTCACCCCAGAAATTAACATTCCCCTCTTGTAGGACCACCTCTACGTCCTTCTGAGGGTCCATTCTGTGCTACCAAAGAGACACCATTTTAGCTTCTAAGCTGCAGAGAGATCCAATGGAGCACCCAGCACCACTCAGGCCTGCTGTGAGACCTCAATATCCTTAGACTCCCCAGACCCAGTGAGAGCAATGAACTCCACTCCAAGACGCCATTCAAAAGTCTGCCACGTGGTGGACAGAAAAAAGGCCATGTGAAGATGCAGCAAGAAGACATCCATCTACAGGACGATGAGAGAGAGCTCAGGTGAATCCAGCCCTGCTTGATCTTGGCCTTCCAGCCTCTAAACTAGGAGAAAAGAAATGTGTGTTTGTAAGCCTTCAAAACAAAAGGCTTGCCATGTGTCCCTAGAGTAACAACAAGATATCAAAGGGGCCATGCAGGTCCTAGGAACTTGGCTACATGCTTTCCAGCATCCAGACCCTCAGGAACAAACTCACTACAACTTCTCTAGAACCCAGAGCTGTCCACAGAATGACAGACCCAGCGATGAGGAGCCCCAGGATTGAGAAGCTTGGAACGTGTCCTCAGGAGGAAAACACACGGGAGGGATTGTTCAAGTCGAGTGCAAAATCCTGACCTTTTGTACAAGGCCCATCTGCAGTGTTCTCATGGTGATCCAGTCATGAGGGGGACTGTTCTGGATACAACCCTTATCTCATAAGCCTTGTCCTGAACCCAGAGAAGCAGCTCAGAGCAGATACAGAGCAGGAACAGGCTGTTCCCTGACTCATTGGTGAATCCAGTTCTGAAACCCCAGCAACACATGAGCTCTGAGCTGGAGCCCCAGGTCTGTCTCAGCCACATAGCCTCACTCCACCTCCCACCAGTACTCAAAACAGGTGATAAGGAGACTTGCCCTGGAAACAGGCACAGGCCCTGGCGAAGACAAGGAAGCCTCTAAGAAAACACCTCTCGTAGTCAAGGAGACTGATCATGAGACAACGCACATGGCTGGTCTTCATAAAACTGATGGCACAAATTCAGTGAGACTTAGGTCATTCAAAGTGCCCTGCATCACAGCAGTGGGGCTCTGGGTGACTTAAGGCCAAGGGGTCAAACTGAGCAGCCAGGGCCAACCTTGAGGGCGTGGAGACTGTGCAGTCACAAGTCGCTCACACAAGGGCCCTGAGCCTGGCTTACAGCTCTGCTTGAAATCCTAAGTGTATCTTTGAACTTAACTTTTTGTAAGTGAAGTTTGACAGGACAATGAGTATGAGTGTGAGCAGAGGAGATGTGCAAACGAAAGGAAAAAGCTTTATTTCTTACTACCTTTAGTGGTACTTTTTTTCCCTGTAATTTTGTAATTAAAATTTTTTTTTTTTTTGTGGGTTGCCATTTCCTTCTCCAGGGGACCTTCCCTATCCAGGGATCGAACCCTGGTCTCTCACATTGCAGGCAGACACTTTAACCTCTCAGCCGCCAGGGAAGCCCTAAAAAAAATTTTTTTTATTGAAGTATAGTTAATTCACAGTGTATAGTGTTGTGTTAAATCTGCTATATAGCAAAGTGATTGTTTATATATATATATATAGATAGATATATATATAGATTGTTTATATATATATACATAAAGAAGAATATATATATATATATATTCTTCTTTATGTTCTTTTCCATTATGGCTTATCACAGGATATGGAATATAGTTCCCTATGCTATACAGTGGGGCTTCCCAGGTGGCACAGGGGTAAAGAATCCGCCTGCCAATGCAGGAGACACAAGAGACATGGGTTTGATCCTTGGGTTGGAAAGATCCCCTGGAGTAGGAAATGGCAACCTGCTCCAGTATTCTTGCCTGGAAAATTCCATGGACAGAAGAGCCTGGTGGGCTACAGTTCATGGGTTTGCAAAGAGTCAGACATGACTGAGCGACTGAGCATGCATGTGTGCACACATGCGTGTGCTCATACACACACACACACACACACACACACACACACACACACAAACCTTGTTGTTTATGCAGTCTGTATATAACAGTCTGCATCAGTTAACCCCAAACTCTCAATCCTCCCCCTTTTCTGCCTTCTTTTAAAAGAGGTCCACAAATTATGCAGCTGGTCCTGTCAGCAGCCCTGATATAACTGCTTCCTAAGCAACATAAAACTCCAGGTATTCTCTGGAGCTCCCTCAACATTTAGTCCCATGCCTCCTTTGAAGGAGATCAGGGTCACTCCTCACATAAGTCAGTTCCCATCCCAGCTTTACTTTCCACCCTTTTCAAAACTTCCCCAGCTCAAAAAAAGAAGGCCACTGGCAAAAAGCAGGACATAGGGGACCTGCATTCCAGAAAGCAAGCAGATTAAGATAGCCTAGAGTTAGAAAGAAGGATCCTGAGCGGCAGCAGGACCATCCCTGTGGTTATGACAAGGACAAGGATAGAGGCTAGGGCAGCTGCCTCCCAGTGACCCATCCAGTAAATATGTTTGTTAGTTCATTTTATAAACATCTGTCCAGAATGGAGATATTCTTTGTTATTCTTATCCTTGACAAGTTCACAATCTAGCAAGAGATATAGAAATTTTGCAAATGAATTACAGTAAAATGAGCTAAATATTTTTATGCATATAGACAGTGTGCTATAGAAGCACTGGATAATTAACTCTGCCTGAGAATCAGAAAATATCACAGGGAAAGATCCTGAAAGACGGATAGGAGTTTGCCCTTTTAAGAATGACCACAAGGAGCATTAAACCATCCCTGCATTCCTGCAAGGTGACAGTGAGAGGCCTGACACACAGAAGCATGGACTGGGATGGGGGCAGGAGGCATTTGGGAAAGAAGACTGGAAACAGAGAGGTGAAAAGAGCCTTGCAATTCCAGCAAAGGAATCTGAGTTTTATCTAGCACATAGGAGGAATGAGAAAAGATTGGACAGAGTTAACCGTGCTTTTTAGGAAGATGCCTCAGCTGGTGGTATGGAGGAAGGCCTGGGGAAGAGAAGACTGGGAAAAAGGAATCCAGACAGATGCAATGTTAAGCAACAAAATGCTGATGGTGGCTTCATCAGTGCAGTCTCAGTAGAATGGCAAGGGTAGCGTGGTCTGAGGTCTTAAGAAAACAGCGTAATGGTAGAAGATACAGCAGTAGTTAGAAAAGGGAGGTTAAGATCAAGGGTTACATTTTTTAATGGCCAAAAATAGAGCACCTGAGAGCAAAAATAAGGATGAGGTCCCTGGGGAGATGAGAAATCACTCTCACAGAAAAGCTAGAAGGTAACGGATGGGGGCCTTTCCAGTTGACTAAGCTGGTGAAGGGAAAGAAATTAAGGGAATTCATGCCAGGTAACTTATGTCTTCTTGGTTAGAAGGAAGGAGAGGTCAACTGGGAGGGGAAAAGGGAAAAAAGCCCAAAAGCCCAAAGGAAAGTGGGAAAACTTTGAGTAGGTCCAGTCTTGTTCTTACCAGCCCCCTACCCGCAAATCCTAGTCCGCATGATAGATCCCTGCTTCCTGCCTCCAGGTCTCTCCGACCTTGGCCACATGGTTATTCCAGCTCCTCTCCTGCCAGATTTCCACCAGCTCATGCTCCACTGGCCTGCTTCTCTTCTGCTCCCCTGCAGTCTCCTGGGCCTCCCTGGCTGCTCTTGCCTCCCTGTGTAGACTGGGACTGCTGGTGACAGACGTGCTTTCCTGCAGCACCCACTCATTTCAGTTCAGTTGCTCAGTTGTGTCCAACTCTTTGCGACCCCGTGAATCACAGCACGCCAGGACTCCCTGTCCATCACCAACTCCTGAAGTTTACCCAAACTCATGTCCATTGAGTCGGTGATGCCATCCAACCATCTCATCCTTTGTTGTCCCCTTCTCCTCCTGCCCTCAATCTTTCCCAGCATCAGGGTCTTTTCGAGTGAGTCAGCTCTTTGTATCAGGTGGCCAAAGTACTGGTGTTTCAGCTTCAACATCAGTCCTTCCAATGAACACCCAGGACTGATCTCCTTTAGGATGGACTGGTTGGATCTCCCTGCAGTCCAAGGGACTCTCAAGAGTCTTCTCCAACACCACAGTTCAAAAGCATCAATTCTTCGGCACTCAACTTTCCTTATAGTCCAACTCTCACATCCATACATGACTACTGGAAAATCCATAGCCTTGACTAGACGGACCTTTGTTGGCAAACTAATGCTAGGACAAGCCAGCTCTGTCTCTCTCTGGTATCTGAGCTATCTACTGCCCACAGAGTCCTGGGCCAATACCAGCAGTCTCCTAAGGGATCTCTCCCTCTCCAGCCCATCTTGCAGTTCCCATCTTCTCAAGCCATCAATACCCTAAGATCCTACAGGAGCTCTCCATTGCCAAGTGAGGCAGCTTAGCTATGGGCTGAAGACTGGCCACAGACTTATTTGCCTTGGCCTGCACGGAGGCTTTTAACAAAGGTTGAACTGTCAGGGTAGCCAGGTGCCTCCCCTCCCTAGGGCCTGGTTCCCACCCCAGGCCCAATGCACACAGCAAGGTGTTCTACTCCGTCTCTGTAGACGTTTGACAATCAAGTCCAGGCAGTCTTGGGATTCAAGGACTTTCAATCTCTGGTCCAGTCACTTCTCAAACCAAACTGTCATCAACATGCAAAGCCCTTATTCCAGAGACCCGCCTGCCCTGTCCTGTCCTTCCCCTCTTGACCTCGGCATGTCTCTCTAGATGTCTATACGCCTTCCTCCCACCCTACCTGTCCCCTATCCGCAAGGCCTTGCCCTCTCCTCTCCATACATCACACAGACCCCCTCATCTCTCCTCTGTCTTCAAGGAGGACTCCACAGATCATCCAAACCCATGGTACTTTTTGCCTGGACCCTTTACTTGCTCTTGTGTATATTTCTTTGTTCTTTTAGTTATCTTTTTTAATAAGCTTATTTCCTCAGATAAGCCTATAAGTAGGATTCCCTATAAGTCACTCACACAATCTATCTCACACACCACCTAATCATTATCTCAAATCATGGCCATGCCCTCACAACCATAAAACATTAGAGCAGCACAGATTTGTAGCCTTCAGGACAGAAGCCATGTCTTACAGTTAGTATACCGTCTAAATTCAAGAAGGTGCTCAATAGACACTTATGATGGGGAAGTATAAAAAGCAGAAGTTTCTTCTTGTTAAGAAAACATAAAGGATAAAACAGGCCCATTGTTTTATCTGTTTTACTGTTTATGTAAACTCTCTTGACTCGATGGAAATAAACAACTCTTATTGTTCATCATTTCCCTGCAGGCACCCAAGGACAGGTATTTTTCACCAAGGCAAGAAGCGAGACCTGCAGGAAGCAGCAGGGGCTAGGAAACCCAAAGCTCTGGCCCCCACACTAGCGATGATTTACAAGATGAACCTGGATAAATCTCTCAACCGATATTGATTTTTCCAGGTAATGGGATCTTTCTTTCTCACACTGTGCAGAGCTATGATATCAACCTGGTGGAGAGGGAAGGACTAGAGGGACAATCAGAGCAGGGGTAGGGCTGCCCATGTGGTGTCCCCTCCCCACCAGTAATGCCTGGTTTCCCTTTATCCCAGCTTCCATGCTGACTCCTAGGTCTACGAGCGGCTGTGATTCCAGCAAACACCCTTTATTCCCAATTCCCTCCCATAAAATGTGTGCTTTAGCTACACACTGAGTGCAGTCCTCAGTGGAAATTTCATTTTTTTAATTAATTTTGATTGGAGTCTAGTTGCTTTACAATGTTGTGCTAGTTTCTACTGCACAGCAAAGTGAATTAACTATAGGTTTACATATATCCCCTGTTTTTGGATTTCCTTCCCATTTAGGTCACCACAGAGCACTGAGTTCCCTGTGCTATACACTAGCTTCTTATCAGTTATTTATTTTATACATAGTATCATTAGTGTCTATATGGAAAGCAACTATATCCCCCCAAAATAAAAGGTAATATTTGAATACATAACAAAAAATAATGTGTGTATATATATATAAATATAAATATATATGTCAATCCCAATCTCCCAATTTATCCCACTCCCCTCCTTTCTCCGCTTGGAGCCAGTGGAAATTTTAAAATTACAAACATGGTTAACACAGATTTGATGTAAATTCTACCAGGGATCAACATATACCATGCTCTTCCAGGTGTTAGGCTACTCAGCTGGCATGACAGGAAATAAGCACATTCTCCTCTGGCAGATGCCAAGACCTAAGAGGGGGCATCACTGAGCTCTGGAACTAAACCCTCCAGGAGGCTAGGTGCTGGCAGGAGAGTGGGATGCAGTTGAGTAATGAGACTTCTTTGCTAAATGAAATAAGCCAGGCAGAAAAACAAATGCTGCACAGACTGTGTATATGTGAACTCTTTAAAAAAAAAAAAAAAGGCTGACTTCACAGAGGAAACAGAATAGTGATTGTCAGAGGGAGGGGAGGAGGAATGGGAGGTATAGATCAAAGGGCACACATTTTCAGTTGGAGGAAGTGTAAGTTCTGAGGATCTAATATACAGTGTGATGACTGGAGTTGATGACTGTTTACCTGAAAGTTTCTGAGCATGTATCTTTTTGTTCTCACCACAGAGAAAGGGAACAGAGTTAACTATATGAAGTGATGAATGTGTTCATTATCTTGATCTCGGTCATCAGTTCCACAAGGAATATGTCTATCAGATTGTCATGCTGTGTACTTTACACACATACAATTCTATATTATTCCTTAATAAAGTTGGGGGGAAAAGCAAAGAGGCAGAATTTGAGACGTGTTCTTGTACCTTATACTCAGGAAATATTCAGTCATTGTTCCAGCTGAAGAGAAAGGTTTCAGGTTTCTGAACAGATGAAAAGCCAGAAAAAACAGTTCTGAAGGAGGGAGTGTGATAGGGAAATGAAAGAAGCTGGATGAATTTAGATGAACAGAACTCAAGGCGCACATGGAGGAAACGGAAGTGGGAGGAAGGCAGGGAAGTGATTACACTGGAAATAAGGACAAAGATTTGGAAAAATGACTTTTGAATTGACTTGCAAAGGAAGGTATCTAAAACATGAAAGCAGGAAAAAAAAAGAAAAGAACTAAGAGCCGGAGATGATAAAACAAAGGGCACACACAGCAGAGGCAGAAGGGGAGAGAGAGACTCCTAAGAATGTGGGATAAGAAGCAGTATTACGAAGTGTAGACAATTTGAAAAGGTGGGATACGGTGACAAACAATGATGCTTTTTCAAAAATTTAGAGCTAAATCCAGATGCTGAGGCTTTCTCAATTTACATATTTCCCCTCAGAATGGAAGAGTCTGTGACGCTGTGTTGCTGGGGGCAGCATTTGGGAAGTGGCTGCATTTTTACCCTCATTCATTTATAGCTGGCCTGGAAGCCAAGCCCCTCTCCTGAAGGCCCCTGCTGCAGTGAGAAGCCCATGGGAGAAGTGTCTGCCACAAAGGTGCTCCTTTAATTAGCTGTTTCCAAGACAAAAGTACAAACACCCCTGGACAAAATGTACTGAGTACTGGTGCCTCGATGGCTTGACTCTGAAAAGCATTAGTCATTCTGAAACAAATGCACAGCAACAAGAGAACTCTTGAGTGCCAAAAATCTGATCATTTCACTCAGCATTTCTTAAGGCAAAGCTTTAGCTTTTTTTAAAAACAGATATTTGATTATGAAGGCATGCAAGGCAGCAAACACTGAAAGTAGGCTTTTGTGATGCAGAAGCCACTACAAGGTCACAAAAGCTAGAAAGAAACATTTCACATTTCCTGGGGACCCATAGCTAGTTTCTCTTGAGTCCTGATTTCTGTGCATGTCTGTGTGTTCCCAATTCTTTTCAAACGGCAAATCTCCCAATCCTAGTAAAGGCGGTAATAGTACGTGCCTAACTAGGAATCCTGGCAAAATTCATTAGAAGATGGGGACAGTTTCTTATGAGAAATATCTTATGGATCCACACATAAGATGTTGGTACTATATTACAGGATTCCTATTAAGCTAACACTTGATAGTTAGGGTCTCACTTAGCATGTCTGATTCATAAATGATGCAAAGGCAAAATGAGTTATTAACGCAAAGACCATTTGTTAGAGACAGGAACCATTGACAGGATTTTACTAGGGCTGACGGGGCAGCAGAGGGTGGTTTATAGGGACTAGCGATGCAAGCGCAGAGCCCTGCAGGGCCATGGTGGCATGTTTTCAGGTTGGCCTGGGTCTCCCGGAACTGAACTTCTGCCATGTGTCTGCTGTCAGGCAGCCTCTGCAAAGCACACCCAGCTAGCTTCTTTCTGGCTACGTGCCCATGTTACAAAAATCTGCCATCATGATGGTGCCAACAGTGGGCCTCCAGTCCCCATCTCCACAGTACCTGCAACATTACTGGGGATAAGAGGGCTTGAATGCAGGGCAGAGCTCTTCAGAGCAACTTACTCTTCTTAGTACTTAACTATGTTAAGTTGTCTAGTACTTTCCATGCGTCAAGCACTACTATCAGCACTTTACATGCATTGTCTCGCTGCATCCTCAAAACCTTGGCGTGCCAGGGGTACTGATATGATCTCTGTTTTACAGAGGGGGAAACGAAGTCACAGAGAGGTCAGGTGAATTGCTCAAGGTCACGCAGTTTGGAAGCAGCAAAGCCATATTTTAAATCTGGTTCCCTCCCTATTTCAAAGCCCCTACTCTTGCCGTTGACTTTAAAGAACATAAAGTCTGAAGAGTGTGGTGCTCTCATTCCCTGGGAGATGCTGTCATCGCTGTCACCGTGCTGTAGAATCTTTAAGAAAAAGAGCAAGGGAAACGTCAGACATCAAGGGCCTTTACTGAGATAAACTGAACTAGAAGTGAAGGGAGATACAAAGTATAAACCTCAGTAGTATTAGTTGCTCAGTTGTGTCCAACTCTTCGTGATCCCATGGACTGTAGCCCACCAGGCTCCTCTCCGTGGGATTTTCCAGGAGAGAATACTAGAGTGGGTTGCCGTTGTCTTCTCCAGGGGATCTTTCCAACCCAGGGACCGAACCTGTGTCTCCTGCACGGCATGCAGATTCCTCACCATCTGAGCCACCAGGGAAGCCCATACACCTCGTTACATGCATCAGTGCTGTGCTAGCCCTACCGCTTACCAGAGGCTGCTAACTAACCTTGAAAACCTGGGTCTTGGAGCCAACCTGCTCAGATTTGAATGTCAGCTCTGTTATTAATACTAATCTCAGGCAAGACATTGAACCTCTCAGGGCCTTGGCTTACTGGGTATAATAACAGAATCTTCCCTCACCGAAGATTACATGAAGTAAAACATGTCTCAGAACCATGTGTAGCACACAGCGAGTATTAACTATTATTTTTACCAGTATGGGCCTTTGGGCAAGATGCTTAAGTCCATCTGAGTTTCCTCATGTATAAAACGGATTGGCAGAGAGTCGTCATGAGGGTTAAGTGAAAGAAAATCCTAAAAGTGTGTAAGATGCAGACCTCAGAGTAAGCACTCAGAAAACATTCATTTGTTTTCCTCTTCCCAAGAGACCACTGTCACCGGCCCTTCTGAGACCTCAGCCTCCCACAGTATGACAGGGGACACCCACCCACCCACTCCCCTCCCATCTCTTACCTCACAGCCAGAGCCTGCCGAAGGTTGGGCTGCATGTGAAGAAGCCTGGGTTCTACTTTTAGTTCTAGCTTTTGAAAACCTCAGTTTCCTCACTTATTCCTTCTATTATAACCTCAGCACATGTATTCCAGACAGCATGCTATATATGCAAGGGCAGACCAACAAGGTACAGGTCCCATCTTCCAGAAGTGGACACCCTAGTTCAAACTAAAGGCATGCAAACAAATGAAGTGTGCTGATTGAGACATAGATAAGTCAGAGTGGCCCAAAGGAGATAGGAGCCAGATGTATCTAGCCAGGGCAAGGCTCAGAGAATAGAGGCCCTTGGGTTCAGCCTTACACACTGAATAGGAGTTTCCCGGGAAGAAGAAGAAGAAAGGTGTTCCAGTCTGAGCAAAGGCTCAGTGATGCCAACTGAGGAACTCAATAAGGACTTATAACTGAGTAACAGGGAGCAATTAGGGGAGCGGCAGGAAAAAAGGATAATAGTATCTTCCCCACTTACCCTATAGAATTTCCACAAGTCCAAACAAGAACAATTAAAACACTGAAAAAGACACTGTGCCGCAGAAATGTTGTGCATGATTACTAGCAGTGCTCTAGCAAGGTTCATATGGCACTAACTTTTCACCCATTTCCTAGCACGAGAATTCCAGGTACTGCTTCTTCTCTTGCCACCACTTTGCCACCCTTCCCTCCCCACTGAGAGAAGGTAAGGAGGATTCAGCACTGATCTAAGTGGAGAGGTGGGAGGCAGAAATAAGAAAAACTTTCAGCTCTTTGTTTCAATGACCACAAACTGAAAAGTCCCTTAACTTAATGCTGCTCATATGTTTTAAAAACCTCAGTCTGTACTGGCCAAAAAAATAACCTTGACCCTAAGACCATGGCTTTTCAAATAGTCTTCTCCATGCATGCATGCATGTCTGTGTGCTAAGTTGCTTCAGTCATGTCTGACTCTTTGTGAACCTGTGGACTGTAGGCCACCAGGCTCCTCTATCCATGGGATTCTCCAGGCACAAATACTGGAGTGCGTTGCCATGCCCTCCTCCAAGGGATCTTCCCGACCCCAGGATTGAAACCACATCTCTGCGTAACTAGTATCTCCTGCATTGGCAGGCGGGTTCTTTACCATTAGCATCACCTGGGAAGCCCATTCTTCTCCATAACCCATAGTAAAAAAAAAAAAAAATTATACCATAAACCAGTCTCTCCCTCTCTCACACACACACATACACACTATGAAACAATACACTTATATCTACTATATGTAATTCACTCTGATACTTCCTCTTCTATTCTACTGTATGTCATTTAAAAAAAAGTGTCAGTTACAATTTCCTAACTGATTTCATTACTTGCTAGTAGGTCACACTTGCAACTTGAAAACACCATCCTAAGAAATAGGAAGGCTTATGAAAAATTTCAAAAGAATGGTTCACAAATCCTTAGAATCTTCATTTCCAGATATTGCAAAATAAAAGAAAGTCCAGGCCATTTCCCAGAAAACAAGACATCCTTGGGTGCACAGTTCACACAGGGTACTGCTGATGACAAGAAGTTAGAGGTTTCCACACAGGGTATTCTGTGTGTTTGGTTGCCATAGGCTGGCTGTCCAGTAAGATTTCAAAATACAGGGGTCTCTCTTAGGCAGGGCCTTCGTGCCCTGTGGAAAGTAGGATCGTATGTCTCCAGGGTCTTTTCAAGGAGAGCATTCAACAAGCAACTTCTTTCACGTAAAGCGATCATCACACGTCATAATCCAGATGTGAGGAGCATTCCACCTCAGGGTAGCTGAAATAGGAACACACTGCCTAGATGCCTTTCCAGTCACGCACAGACTTAAAATTCATACTGCCATCGTCGCTCCCATCATCTATCTCCTCAAGCCTAAAGAGTGCTCCCCATCCAGTTCTGTATGCTTTTTGTGTTCAACCAAAATCCTAAACCTGGAAAGAAACACAAAGGTCATCTGGATCTACCCTTTTCCTTCCAAAGAGAAGTGCCAACTAGACTTTCCTTCTTCAGAGTCACTTCCCCTTGTACCTCAACATGCATCTGTGTTTCACAGGGCATTCCTTGTGCTACTGCACAAGCTTGAGATGTTTCTACCATCACCCTTCTGATTATACTGTTTCTCCTGCTTAGAATTCCTTCCCTCCTGCCAATACAAATCCTACCCACCATTCCAGATCCCTAAGAAGCCTTCCCCAAATTCTACGGGCCCTGTTATCCCTTCTTCCTTCTTTGAAATGAAATTAAACTCACTGAATTCATACAGCCTTTGGCCTCTTAGATGCTATTTAACAGACAGTTGATATGTATTTATGAATTTTCTAATGCATAAAAGAATTTATGTTTACAAGAAACTTTAATTTTAAATTAAAAATTTCTACAAAATACACATCAAGGAGTAAACATGAGGATTTAGTATTTTATCATGAATTTATTTAAATCAAGTAATCATTAAAGAAATAAATATTAAGCTGTTAATTTCAACATACTCAGAACCAGTGACTATAGTGGTGGTAGGTACCAGTCCTTTGATTTTTCTAATATATATACTATCATATGACAGACACCTGAATTAGGCAACTGAATTCTTACATGCATCATACAGAGCCACTGAGTGGCGTCCTTCCTAAGAACACCACAGAAGATGCTCTTATGGAAGGAGGCTTTGTGCTTTGATGCTCAGTGAATCCTTGAACTTTGTGTAGGCTTTGGTTATATATTGTCATGGTAGACTACTGAACTTTCAGAACTTGAAAAGAATTTAAAGATTACCTATTGAATCTCTGATAAGGAAATTTAACCAGGGAAAGCTGAGCTTCACATCATCTCTATAGAAAATCATAGCAGTGGGGCTAAAAACTTAAATCTGTTATCCAATGAAGTCAGGAGTTGTAAGTCTAAAAACCTCATACCACCGAGCTCTTCAGTTTCACTTCCTCTGTCCCCACTTCCTGTCTTCCACCAGATGCCTCTGTCTCACCACTGAGGAACTTCCCCAGGTCCTCCACACCAAGCTATTTTCCTGCCGTTAACCAATTCCTCAATGCTGTTTCCTCTTGATGCCATGACTTCTCCTATCCTGCCTGGCAATTTCACTGTTTCTTCTGGTTTGGTCCTTATCCAACACCACACCTGCCCAAACTATACAACCTTAATTTTAATCCTTCCAAAAAACTTGTTATATGTTCCAGACAAAGTTACACAGGACACTGAAGCTGGTGACCATGATGACCATCTCACAGAGTCCTATTCTAGGACAGGATGACTGAGTTATTTTCCATCTCATGCTATATAAAATACAGAACATGCTGGAAAAAGTTTTCTCTTCAATCAGGCAAGTAGTTTCTGAAGGTACATAGCCAAGCAAATGCCCAATATGCTACTGAAGAAAGAGCGGAGAAATAGCTCTGGAAGGAATGAAAGAGGCTAAGCCAAAGTGGAAATAAAGCCCAACTGTGGATGTGTCTGGTGGTGAAAGTAAAGTTCGATGCTGTAAAGAACAATATTGCATAGGAACCAGGAATGTTAGGTCCAGGTCAATTTACCTGAATCAAGGTAAACTGGAAATGGTCAAACAGGAGACAGCAAGTGGTCAAACATCAACATTTTAGAAATCAGTGAACTAAAATGGATGGGAATGGGTGAATTTAATTCATATGACCATTATATCTACTATAATGGGCAAGAATCCCTTAGGAAAAATGGAGTAGCCCTCATAGTCAACAAAAGAGTCCAAAATGCAGTACATGGGTGCAATCTCAAAAATGACAGAATGATCTCAGTTCATTGCTAAGGCAAACCTTCAATATCACGGTAATCCAAATCTATGCCCCAACCACTCATGCCATAGAAGCTGAAGTCAAACGGTTCTATGAAGACCTACAAGACCTTCTAACACCAAAAAAAGATGTCCTTTTCATCATAGGGGACTGGAATGCAAAAGGAAGTTAAGGGATACCGGGAGTAACAGGGAAGTTTGGCCTTGGAGTACAAAATGAAGCAAGCAGGTCAAAGGCTAACAGAGTTTTGCCAAGAGAACACACTGCTCATAGTAATTACCCTCTTCTAAAAACACAAGGGACATCTCTACACATGGACATCATGAGATGGTCAACACCGAAATTAGATCGACATATTCCTTGTAGCCAAAGACGGAGAAGCTCTATACAGTTAGCAAAAACATGACCAGGAGTTGACTATGGCTCAGATCATGAACTCCTTATTGCAAAATCCAGACTTAAATTGAAAAAAGTAGGGAAAATCACTAGGCCATTCAGGTGTGACCTAAATCAAATCTGTTGATTATATAGTGGAAGTGACAAATAGATTCAAAGGATTAGATCTGATAGACAGAGAGCCTGAAGAACTAAGGACAGAGGTTCAAACATTGTACAGGAGGCAGGGATCAAAACCATCCCCCCAAAAAGAAACAGAAAGAGAAAATGGTTGTCTGAGGAAACCTTACAAATAGCTGAGAGAAAAGAAGTGAAAAACAAAGGAGAAAAAGGAAAGATAAACCCATTTGAAAGCAGAGTTCCGAGGAACAGCAGAGACAGATGAGAAGACTTCCTAAGTGAACAATGCAAGAAACAGAGGAAAACAGCAGAACGGGAAAGACTGGAGCTCTTCAGGAAAATTAGGGACACCAGGGGAACGTTTCATGCACAGATGGCACAATAAAGGACAGAAACGGTCTGGACCTAACAGAAGCAGAAGATATTAAGAAGAGGTGGCAAGAATACACAGAAGAACTGTACAAAAGAGATCTTCACAACCCAGAGAACCACAGTGGTGTGATCACTCACCTAGAGCCAGACATCCTGGAGTGTGAAGTCAAGTGGGCCTCAGGAGGCATCACTACGAACAAAGCTAGGGGAGGTGATGGAATTCCAGCTGAGCTAATTGAAATCCTAAAAGATGATGCTGTAAAAATGCTGCACTCAATATGCCAGCAAATTTGGAGAACTCAGAACTGGCCACAGGACTGGTAAAGGTCAGTTTTCATTCCAATCCCAAAGAAAGGCAATGCCAAAGAATGTTTGAACTACTGTCCAATTGCACTCATTTCACATGTTAGCAAGGTCATGCTCAAAACTCTCCAAGGTAAGCTTCAACAGTATATGAACTAAAAACTTTCAGATGTACAAGCTGAATTTAGAAAAGGCAGGAGAATCAGAGATCAAATTGCCAACATCCATTGGATCACAGAAAAAGCAAGAGAATTCCAGAAAAACATCTACTTCTGCTTCATTGACTATGCTAAAGCCTTTGACTGTGTTATCACAACAAACTCCAGAAAATTCTTAAAGAAATGGGAATACCAGACCACCTTACATGCCTCCTGAGAAAACTACACAGTTGAAGAAGCAACAGTTAGAAATGGACATGGAAAAATGGACTGGTTCCAAACCGGGAAAGTAGTACGTCAAGGCTATATCTTGTCACCTTGCTTATTTAACTTATATGCAGAGTACATCATGTGAAATGCCAGGCTGGATGAAGCACAAGCTGGAATCAAGATTGCCAGGAGAAATAACAATAACCACAGATATGCAGATGATACCACCCAAATGGCAGAAAGTGAAGAGGAAAGAGCCTCTTGATGAAGGTGAAAGAGGAGAATGAAAGAGCTGGCTTAAAACGCAACATTTAGAAAGATGGCAATGACGACCCTGTATGCAAGACAGCAAAAAAGACACAGATGTGTATAACGGACTTTTGGACTCAGGGAGAGGGAGAGGGTGGGATGATCTGGGAGAATGGCATTGTAACATGTATACTATCATGTAAGAATCGAATCGCCAGTCTATGTCTGACGCAGGATACAGCATGCTTGGGGCTGGTGCATGGGGATGACCCAGAGAGATGTTATGGGGAGGGAGTTGGGAGGGGGGTTCATGTTTGGGAACGCATGTAAGAATTAAAGATTTTAAAATTTAAAAAAAAAAATTAAAAAAAAAAAAAACAAAAAACTAAGACCATAGCATCCAGTCTCATCACTTCATGGCAAATAGATGGGGAAACAATGGAAACTGTGACATACTTTATTTTCTTGGCCTCCAAAATCACTGCAGACAGTAACTGCAGCCATGAAATTAAAAGACGCTTACTCCTTGGAAGTAAAGATATGATAAACTTAGATAGTGTATTAAAAAACAACAAAGGTTTGTATAGTCAAAGCAATGGTTTTTCTTGTATGTAGGGCTGTGAGTGTTGGACCATAAAGAAGGCTGAGCATCAAAGAATTGACTCTTTCAAAGTGTGGTGTTGGAGAAGACTCTTCAGAGTCCTTTGGACAGCGAGGAGATCAAACCAGTCAATCCTAAAGGAAATCAACCCTGAGTATTCATTGGAAGGACTGATGCCGAAGCTGAAGCTCTAATACTTTGGTCACCTAATGCGAAGAGCCAACTCATTGGAAAAAGACCCCGAGGCTGGGAAAGATTGTTGGCAAGAGAAGGGGATGACAGATGATGATATTTTTGGATGGTGTCACTGACTCAATGGGCATGAGTTTGAGCAAGCTCCAGGAGATGGTGAAGGACAGGGAAGCCTGGCGTGCTGCACTCCATGGGGTTGCAAAGAGTCAGACATGACTAAGCAGCTGAACAACAACAAAGCAAACAGCTATGCTTGCAAGTAGGAAAAGTAGAGCTTATTGACACTAAGAATAAAGACCCGAAACATCAATAGTTCTAGCTCAAGAGTAGAAAAATGGATCAGTTTGACTCCACCTTTTCTTATTGTTGTCTACATTCTTGTCAAGGCACTACAAGGAGAATGAGGTATTCAAACTTGAAGACAGAACAAAGAAGCCAGTAAAAAGTCCAAATAAAGCAAAACTAGTTACAGAATGTGGTAATAAGCATGTGGACTTCACCGGCCAACTGGTCAGTGTTGGTTCCACCATTAACAATGAATGACCTTGGCCATACTACTTAAACCCTCCACTCAGTTTCTTCATCTGATACAGGGAAAACAGTAGCTGACCTCACAGGGTTGCCAAGGGGATTAAATAAGCTAATAGCTATAAAATCCTTAGGACAATGCTTGCACATATTAAACCCTATATAAATATTTGTTATCTTAAATAAATCCTCAGTTTGAAATTATTTTAACAATCATACTACGTGTCTGCTGACCTCCAAACCACACTAGCAGTTTCAGGACCTACTGATATCCTGATGGTTCCCATTCCAGACCACGAATCCCCTGCATCTTCCATTATGAATTGCTCCCCAGGAATTCACTTTATAGTTACTTCACATTGGGAATTAAAAGGACTATCCTCCTGAATCTCTCTCAACAATGGTCCCCACAGCTGCAGCCACCACACAGGGTGAGAAATGGCCTCTGTAATGTAGAAGTCAAGGCCTGCAAAACCATAAAAGTCTTCATCCACCCATCACAAAGTCTACCTGTCTTCTGGACACAGGACTGGAATTGGTGCACAACTGGCTACCTGTCACAGAGAATACAAAACAAAGGTAAAATTCTTCACCCAAATGAGTCTTCTTGGTCCAAGAATCACCGTGGAAAGCAAAACTCCTGAGAGCTGCTCAAACCCATTGTCTTAAAGGTTCTCTTCTGTCCTTTTCTTAATTTCCTTTGGATCGAGGTCACCAAACAGCTATGTTAGTTTTGACATTTCCAAGGTCACCAAACAACTACCACTCCGCTAAACCCAGTGAGACCTTGTGTGACTCTGCCTCTCAAGAGTATGACCATTGTTGATACACTCTTTCTTTTTCACAGTTTCCAGGCCACTGTATTCCCCTGGGTTTTCTGGCTACCCCTTTTCTTGGTTTTATGCCGGTTGCTCCTGCCTTTCCATCTTCCCTACATTGGAATGTCCTGGGGCTTATTCCTTGGTCCACTTCTTTCCTCCATCCACACTCCCTTTCACAGTGGGCTCATCTAGTTTTTTGGTTTAAAATAACACTTTTCCCCCCAGTGACTTTCAAATATAGATCTCCAGTCCACCCCTAAATCCTGAAAGCTTCATTCAATAACTCCCTGAGATGTCTAAAAAAAACCCTAAACTTAGCTAGACCAAAGCCAAACTCCCCACCTTCTCCCCAAATCTCTTCTGTCTTCCCCATCTCCACCTTCCCCTAGCCCTGCCATCTTCCTTTGTACCTTACTCATCAGCAAATCCTATTGATGCTATCATCTAAAAAAATTCAGAAATCAGCCACGTCACATCACCTCTAGACTGCTCTCTGGTCCTGCTCTCTGGACCATCTCTTTTGGGCACTGAAATGCCCTCTTAAGCCTCTGCTTTTGCCCCACTACAGTATTTCCTCAAAACAGCAGCCAAAGAGATGCCACTAAAATGTGAGATCATGTCACTCCCTCATTCAAAACCTTCTAATGGCTTCTCCTCTCATCCAGAAAAGTCAAAGCCTTTATGGTAACTGCACAGCCCCATTGAATCTGAGTCTCCCCACCCCCACCCCCTCAGCTCTCTGACCTCATCGCCCCCCTCGCTCACTCCACTCCAGCCATACTGGCCTCCTTTCTGTTCAGCCTCCAAAACTCATTGCATCTTTTGCCTGGAACACCCACCACTGCCCCCCTCCAGCCCCCATACCCACACGATTCGCTCCCTCACCACTTTCCTATCTCGGCTACAAGGTCATCTTTTAGGTGAAGCTGTCCCTCACAATACTTTTTTTAAATTGCAAACTATACCTGTTTAGCACACTTCTTATCTTCCCTGCTCTATTTTTTCCCATTAGACTCCTCAACATCTTATTTTACAAAATTTATAATAATGGCATTCTATCATGTATACTATCATGTAAGAATTGAATCGCCAGTCTATGTCTGACGCAGGATACAGCATGCTTGGGGCTGGTGCATGGGGATGACGCACAGAGATGTTATGGGGAGGGAGGTGGGAGGGGGGTTCATGTTTGGGAACACATGTAAGAATTAAAGATTTTAAAATAAAAAAAAAATAAATAAAAAAAATAAAAAAAAATAAAATTTACTATAAAATTATTTTGTTTGTCCCATTACAGCACTTACATTGCCTTCCCCTATTAGAGTATAAGCTCCAGGCAGGTGGGGGTTTATGTCTGTTCATGTTCACTCCTGCATTCCTACCACCTAGTAAGTGCCTTTTTTTACAGCAGGTACTCAATAAATATTTGCTGAATGAAGGGGAATAACGTCTGACTTGGTTCCTCTTACCTAAGACAGTCATCACCGTCTTCATTAGCTTCATGGGCGTCCTCCGGCGGCTGATGGACCCACTCGTATGCGGAGACAAGACGTTGGTTTTCCTCTTTACATACATGTAGATCCTCAGGTACACCACGACCATAATGAAGAAGGCCATGAGGTTGGACACAGTCCAGAAAATGAGGTAACTCCTGCTATAAATGGGGGCCAGGGAAGAGCAGGCAGAGATGTCACAGAGGCAATTCCAGCCCAGCGTGGGGACAGCCCCCATAAAGATGGCGATGGCCCAGACGAACAAGATGAGCAGCGTCACCCTCTTTTTGGTCAGGTTGCTGTGGACCCGCATTCTCATGATTGACATGTGCCTTTCCACGGCAATAACCAACAAATTGGTCAAGGAGGCTGTTAAGCTAGCGTCCAGAAGTCCCTGGCGGAGAAACCACCGGTTGACAGTCAGAGTTTTTGAAACTGGGCCAGTGTTAAACATCAGGTACACATAGGCAATTCCAGCAAAGAAGTCTGCAGCAGCTAGGTTAGCCAACAGGTAGTAGAAGGGGAAATGAAACTTTCTGTTTTTGATCACTGCTGCGATGACTAGAGAATTAGAAAAAAAGATAAACAGGCAGAAAAATGTTCCAAGACACAAAGCAGTTAAAAGCTTCGTTCCTGTCCACTCATCAGCAGTGTCAGTGTTGCTCCTATTATAAAAAAAGTCCATCCGCTTATCATAGTAACACTCATTCATTGTGGAGAAGAACTGAACATCCTAGAAAGAAATTTAAAGAAGAAACAAATATCACTCTTTGCAAAAATCAGTCACTAAACCACCAGTTGCCATTGCTAAGCCCCTTATTTTAGTCAACTCCTGTTAATCCTTCAGATCCTGGTGTAAATGTCCCTTGCTCCAGGACCCTGGTCCTTGACCTCCTATTACAACATTTATCTCACATTGGTCACGGTTTTCTGTTTCTCAGGTTAGGTGCAAGCTCAGTGAGCGAGGGTACTATCTATTTTGTTCATCATGATAACCCCAGGACCCATCTGCCCTGGCTGTCTCAAGACCAATATTTACTGAATGGTTGGCTGGCTGGCTGAAAGAATGACTGATCAGGAGGCAAAACTAGGTCAAATATTCTGAACCTTGCAATAATCCACTCTATACTGGTAACAATTACAGCATAGCATGTTAACACTTCTCCTGGTGGTTTCCAGCTCATTGCTTATTTATAGGTTCTGTACATTAATCAAGGGCAAGTTGGTAATGCCAGGCACATTCTTGCCAAGATATCAGGTGCTGAGTTACTCTTCACATGACCATATGGCTTTCCCAAGACTTCTGATCCACCTTTGCCATGTTTTAGTTTCAAGCTACGACGACACTGGTTAAGCACGTGGCACAGGGCTGGCGACTTTGTCCTCAATCCTCCTTTTTTACCTTCTTGTTCACTTCTTTCTTACTCTCCTAAGCCAAACTGCACCAATGTGAGTTTGCATATTTGATTATCCACCTCAATCACTTCAAGTCAGTTTCCTTCCCTGGGCTCTGTTTAATGGCCGGTAGCAGAAATCCAGTCCTTCATGGGTAAGACTAGAATCTGGAGTCTGAGGGTATGATAATGCACTTGCCAAGTAAAGACAAGTTGTCCAGACACACGTCTGAAAGTAGACCCCACACTGGGGTATCAGGAAGACAAGTAAGATACTAATCTCAGGATGAGGTCTCTTGCAGTCCGAAAGTGAGGGGTTCTGACCGAAGAGGGGCTGGGCAGGGTCTCAAACGATGCGCATGCATCTGTGCTTGTTGGGAAGACCAGGTGTTTTGCCTCAGAGTGATCCGGCCATTGCTGTGAAGGGTCCAATCAATGGAGAATGGAGTTGAAGACCAGGTAATCTAGCTTCTGGAGAGAATGACCAGGGCTCTCTCTCAAGAAACGAGGCTACAATATTTCTTCTGGAAAATTGGATACCTGGTAGACATGTGCACTGAGCAGTCCACTGGTGGGAATGAAGTGGCTCTAACAGTGAAAACTTAGTGGAAATCCCCAGCTTTTAAGGCTCTCATAAATTCTAAAGGCTCTTGTAAAGCTCAATATCACATCCAGAATCAGGATAAGGGGATCAAATATCAGTCTAAAGCAGTACAAAATAGAGATTTATTGTAGACAGTCTTCATTTTAATTTATAATGGTATAATGATATTTTTACTGAATTAGATATATGTGTCTCTGCCATAAATAATGAAAGGTAAACTATCATGATATATGTTTCAGATAAACAAATGGGAATGATCTCAAAATACAAATGGGTCTAAGTGCCTTTTACTAATGACAAAACAAAAACTATTCTCTTTGGAAGATACTCACCAACCACTAACTGCCAATATCAGACAACTTCATAAAACAGGTCAATATATCTACATTATATCATGATAATTTTCCCAAGTTAAAACTACATGTCTATATGATAATTTTCACAATCTTCCAGTATGAATATACCACAATTTACTTAACTAATCCCTAACTGTTGGATATTTAAGTTGTTTCTAATATTTTACTTTGACAAGAAAGACTACATTCTTATGCATTAATCTTTACACACTTGGCCAATTATTTCCTTAGGATTAATCCATAGATTTTAGTTGATGAAGTAGCAAATATAAACTTATTTAAAGGTTTCTTGTATATGTTGTCGAACTGCCCTCAAGACAGATATTTCTAATCCCACCAGCAGCAGATGAGAGTTGAATGGAAGATACTAATCTAGTAAAATTCAATTTTAATATCCAAAGAGAAAATGTAGCTTTCAACAGTACTGAAAGTATACTAAAATTCAGGACAAAAAAATCCAAAAACCACATGAGAAATTTTAATGATTATATGCCTTTTTAGTATGCAATTGCTATGTGTCCTTCTACTAATGAAAAATATTTCATGTATTTTATTTTGCTATATGTTCTAGTTAGTTAAGAGAAACACTGTTCTGATTTAAAAATTATATTTATTGCTGTTTAGTTGCTAAGTCATGTCTGACTTTTTTGTGACCCCATGGATTGTAGCCCACCAGGTTCTTCTTGTCCATCGGATTTCCCAGGCAAGAATACTGGAGCGGGTTGCCATTTCCTTCTCCAGGGGATCTTCCCAACTCACAGATCGAACCTGAATCTCTTGCATTGGCAAGTGGATTCTTTACCACTGAACCTCTTGGGAAGTCCTAAAACTATATTACCTTTAATTCATCAGTTTATCAAGATTAATGTCAGAAAGATGTAGGAATTAACATACTAGCAGAAAACTAAATTTTCCTAATTTCCTTTAAAAGGGGTTTTTAACATTTATTGTGGTTCATAAACTTGGTTGAATTTGTAATTATATCATGCCCTAAAACCTCAATGATTCTTAAAAACTTTAAAAATCTTCAAATTCAACTTTCCCTCATCAAATCGAAATGGCACATTCTTCAACATATTTTAGCAAAAGTTGTCCTGAGAATGAGAAGTAGTTTTGTCTTACAAAGTTGAAAACCACAGGAAAACCATGATTAACCAGAACTCCCACCACAGTTTCCTACATCCCAGGCTCTAATTCTACTTTTGAGAGAAGTAGACAATGAGAATATTAAAAAGTTAATATAGGGAATTTGTGAAAAAGATTCCACAAGATGGAATATTATGCACCCATTGAAAATCATGTTTACTATGAGGCTGTATTATTATGAAGAAAAGCATATGCTATTGTTTTAATTAAAATAAAGTATATGTATATATACATATATATGTAAGTACACATATATTTATATATATATACACACACACATATAAACACACACAAATATGTGTGTGTGTGTGCATCTTGACTGCTTTTAAAAGACAGAAAAAAGAAGAGGGAAAAAACTCAAAGTGTAAATAGTTAACAAAGAATGGTAGAATTGTGGGGTTTTATTTTTTAATTCATTCCAGTTTTTTCTACAGTCTACATTTTTTGTAATAAATAAACAGACTCTTAAATGCTGGTTTACAAATTCTGTCTTTGAAAACTATGACACTGAAAAATCAAACTTAATCCTCAAAGGAAAAACCTCAAGGATTTACTTATGTTCATTATTGTTACTCTTATCAACATAGCACACTTTAGAGTTTTCCAATGATAATGAAAATAAAATGGTTTTCTTCTTAAAACTTCATGAAACAACAAAACCTTATAATGCTGACAGCTGGCCCAATCAAGAGGTCCCATCAAGAGGCCAAATCAAGAGGTTTTCTAACTTATACAACATTCCCAACACAATCACCCCAAAGCCCCAAAAATGAATAATGGAAGTTTGTGAATTAGTACTTCTGATATTTTTTTCCTCTGCCATAAGCTGTCAAGCTTGTTGACAGTCCCCAGTATATATTAACAACAGATCACCATATTCTCTTAGCTGGAAATTACCAAAAACTTAGTGAGCTTATAACAAATGATCGACTTATCATTTCTTGACCGCTCTCAAACCTCAAAATATGATTCTATTATAAGTTCTAAACATCCCCTCCTCAGAAATACCCCCTCTAACCAATCCAAAGTAACCCTCGGTTCCCGCTATCAGAGAGCCTTGCTTTCTCTACCAGTTATGACATACTATTTGTGCGTGTTTTGTCTTTATTATCCATCCCCCTCTGCTAGACCTCTCTGCTCCATGAGACCAGGGACCTTGCCTTTTATGCTCACATCTATAGCATTAGCATGTGTGGAGGGGACAAATGAATCTCCATTTAACACTATCTCCTCCCCACTAAAAGGAAGAGGTTCAGTTAAATGCCTTTGATGACTTACACATCACCCACTAACTATGCCAACTGGAGAATTTCACTGATTAACTACTGGTTCTTGGGTTAGTTACTTAATATCTTGACTTTACTATCTATTTTTAACTGCTAATATTTGAGTGATTACTCTGTGCCTGATGCAGGACTAAGCACTTTATGTAGGTCTTCTCATTTAATCATACCACAGTGATGCAGATACTATTATATGATCTATTGTGTGGGTGAGGAAACTGAAGTATCCTCGCCTAAGGTCACACAGCTAGTAAGTGGAAGACCTTGTCTTCTCTTGAGGCAGCTGTGCTCCCAGGCTTGCAAGCTTCTCCACAACACTACATTTTCTCTCCACAGACAAATGAAATACCAGACAGATCAAGAACTATAGTCATACTTACAATAACCTTGGAATTACCAAAATAGAATGATCCCATCAAATCACATTCAAAGACTGTCTTGTGCTATACGCATATTAAAAAAAAAAATGGGACAGCCTAAATACCCTTTAGATTTTTTATTTTGTTTTTAAAGCCCTGAGAAATATAGGAAAAGGCATTTTTTTTCCTGAAAATATGCTTTCAAATTTCATAGAAAGCAGGCCACACAATACAATTTTAAGACTAATGTTATTCAGCTTGAATTCCACCAAATCTCAAGCTGGGCTTTCTTTTTCTTTCTTTCTTTCTTTTTCTTCTTCTTCTTCTTCTTTTTTTTTTTCTATACTAAAGGTTTAGAGGGTTTGAATAGTTTTGACCCAGAAACAAAAGATGTTAAACTCTGGAGGTATTACCACAACTTTAAACTTCGGTAATTTAAGACTTCAGAAAATAATGGTTTAGAAAGTCTATATGTGGAATCCAAATGAAAACTTAAGGAGCAAAGCTTTCATTTAGACTCTCCCAAACTTGAGTCTCTAAAACACTGTCCAGCCAGCCCATAATGTGGAAACAATTATGAAAATTAAAACATGTGAAAACCACTCAAGCAGCTTATTTCAAACTACATCTTGGGAGACAAGTTGCTGCTGGCCTTTTAGTTGGCTTTCAACGCCACTTTCTTTTTCCCCTTAGGATGAAATAGCGTACCTCCAAAACAAGATCTGTTGGTGCTGTGCACGTTTTCGTTTCCTGTGGTCTACAAGTGTAGAGCTCTCCTGTCCTCTCTGGAAACCCTGGCCAGATGGGAGCTGGAGATCAGGTTAGTCAGTACACTAACAACCAGAAAAGAGACCACTCCTGCCAATCAACCACATTTGTGCACTGAATTCTTCTTACTAATTCATGTTAATGGCAAAATTGGGATAGCATGGGATATTTTAACTCCACACATGATCCCTGAGGTTCATTTCAGCCATGAATTTCAAGGCCCTTAAACTGCTGCCCCTCTGCTCAGAAGCCTCTTCCCCTAGATATTCTCAGGGCTCACTCTGCCACCTCATTCCTGTCCAAACATCACTTCATCGGAGTCCCTTCCCTGCCACTTTGTAAAAGAGCACCTCTCCAAACTCCCACCCGACCCCTTGCCAACTGCCTGTCACCCTGTCCCTTGCTTTATTATTCTTTACAGCATTTCTCACCACCCGACACTGTCTACTTGGGGTTATGGTCTGTCTCCCCATGTGCTTAGGAAGCTGGGGCCTTTGTGATATTGTGGCATATCCCCAGCACGTGGGACAATGCCCAGCACACAGTAGGCACTCAGTAGACACTAGTTCAATGCAGAATTAAATGAAGTACACATACGCCCACATGCACCCTGCTTGTTTAACCAAACTGAGCATTATTACTTTCCACTGCTGCTTCTGCTGCTGCGCTCTCTCTAATTAGGGTCTCAGAACTCTTTCACTTTCCTCTGTAGACTTCGCTCCCAGCTCTGCTAGCTGAGAGGTATGAGGAGTGGTGTTTGCCACCTTGGAACAGAAACTTCACCAGAGCAGACAAATCAGGGTGGTCTGAAGGGTAGTCCCATGGTAGAGACCTCTCCCCAGTCTGTATGGACATCAGAAATTAAGACTCCTCTTTGCACACAACTTCCAAAGAAAACGGGGACTCAATGGCCAAAGCTAGGCCAATTGAGCAACAAAGTAAAGCAGGATTGGACTATCACCCAATGTGTTAAAAAAAATCTATTAGTCATACTGATGGAAATAAAAGACTGAAAAATATAATTAACAAAAAAAGAAGAGATGAATCTCCCATGCAGAAGAATTCCAAATAAATTATGTAGATGTTCCCCTCTAAAGGAGGAGAACATCTCTCCCAGTCCTTACATGTGGACTGTGCATGGTGACTTCTTCCCAAAGAGGAGAGCATGACAGGGTGTGGGCCTCTTTTCAGTGCAGAAACTTGACAGACATGACTTCGGCCAGGTAATCAAGGTCAGCATCAACAGCGACCAGTCACACTGCTAGCCTGTAACCTTGATCAGATACATTAAGAATGACACTTTACTCTGTAATCTTCTTTCTGCAAACCATGCTGCTGCTGGTTACTCAGTCATGTCCACTCTACGACCCCATGGACTGTAGCCTGCCGGGCTCCTCTGTCCATGGGGATTCTCCAGGCCAGAATACTGGAATGGGTTGCCATGCCTTTCTCCAGGAGATTTTTCCAACCCAGGGTTCGAACCCAGGTCTCCCACGTTGCAGGCAGATTCTTTACCATCTAAGCCACCAGGGAAGCCCAAGCCCAAGAATACTGGAGTGGGTAGCCTACCCCTTCTCCGGGTGATCTTCCCGACCCAGGAATCGAACCATGGATTCCTGCCTTGCAGGCATATTCTTTACCAGCTGAGCTACCAAGGAACCCCCACAAAACCCATAATCCCAGCCTGATCTGAGAAAAACCTCAGATAAATTCCAACAGGAGAACATTCTCAAAAATCATCAAAATCATCAAAAACAAAGAAAATCTGAGAAACTATTCCAGCTAAGAGGAACATAAGGAGACATGACATCTAAATATAATGTGTATCTTAGATCTTTCAACATAAAAGGAATATTATGTAAAAAGTGAGAATATTTGAATGAGTATTATATTTATTATTATATAATACATACAATTATAATATAAACATTATATTTATATATTTATAAATATATAATTTATAAATATAAATATATTAAGTACATAATTATATATAATAATTATATGCAATTGTTATAATTATATAATATTATTAATATCTGAGAATAACTAACTAAATAAATATTTAGTTAATAATAATGTTTCCATATCAGTTCATTAAGTGTAACAAATGCACCATATTAATGGGAGATGTTAGTAACAGGAGTAGGGGTATAACATGGGAACTCTCTATACTATCTGGTCAATTTTTCTGTAAATATGAAACTGTCCTATAACCAAACAATATTTAAAATAGATTTTAAAAAGAGAGGGGAGAGGATGTCAGCTCTGCTATACTGCAGCAATTTCAAAATAAAGCCTGCAGGTTTCATAAGCAGTAATTTTACTCTTTGCTGTAGCAAAATAACACAGAGGAGCAGCCATCTATTGGAGATTCAACTTAAACAGATACCGTCCATGACAGAAGACTGGGATCCTCGATATTCTCAGGTAAAGCTCATACATTTATATTAGGGCTCCCCGCTAAGTGTAGGGCTACTACAAATCTGCAACCCTCTCTGAATACACTAGACCATTTCTCTTAAGCAAGTTAAACTCAATTCTGTTGAAAAGATTCATTACTCTGTTTAAGAGCAAATGGTAAACTCCGGCACATAAAGTTGTTCTGGTCTCGACCCCTGTTCTCCACATAGCATCCAGGTCCGGCGGTACACCGAGAGACGCTGCTGGTAGTGGTGTTCCCCAAGCAGCAGACACACAGGAGTAGCAAGCACAACCGGGTGCGCTTGGGAAATGAGAAACTTCCGTGCCTCGAGCCATCTTCAGCTTCGAGTGGTGACACACAGGGGAAACGGCAGCGAGAGCTCAGCAGAATAAACAGATTACTGTGTCAGGGCTCATTTCTGAGCCCTGTAGGTAGGGAGGACCGCCTGTTGCATGTCAGCTGATTCGATCACTGCTTTCTCTCTCCATCAGGTGGGTGGATTTATGAACGCGCAGGCTGTAAACACACAGCTTCTACCCAAGGACTTGTTTAATAAACAACTAGAGTCAAACGTATTGTTCCCCAGATGTCACTGATGACTGATTGAGGACTGTCTTAAACCTCTTGGTTAAACAGGAAAGCAAACTTGAAAACATACCGAACTAAACCAAATAAAAGAGGTGAGACATGGATTTTACGTGATCCGCAAATTCTCTGACTCAGCTTATCCACATGTAATATAAATCTTTAACTGTGTTTACTCTGTCAATTGTATACAATTTTAATCTCCTCTAATTCATTAGGCTGGACAGATGACATACATTTTGGCTGTCCTAAAAGTAAAGATGCTAATCAGAATGCTTAAAATGACTAATATTTACATATAATATAACCCAATATGTTCTATTATGTAGCAAATGATCCTTAGATCATCATGTAATCACATGTTTGAAGGAGGAGAGAATGCCAAAATTTTAAATGTGGACATTCATCCCTGAAAGAGATATTTTTTTGTACAAAGAACTTTGTCATTCTGTGAAGATATATTTTGAGAAATTTCAAAGTTCCTACTTACAACCAATGACTTCTCAGAAGAAGAAAATCAGATTTCTTTTCCTTATAAAATTCACAACAGAGAAAATTGTGGTCCAAACTGCTTGTCTTAACATAACCATATACTGCATTCACTCCCTAGCTCGATCCATTTCGTGACTAAATCTGCCTCTGGTACTGAGAAGGATGTTCAAGAATCTCCCATTCTACATGGTGTGTTCCAAATAGTCCCCCGCTGTTCCCAGTAACAAGTGAATAGTGACCTGCAGTGACCCCTCCTTGCTTCTGGAAAGCATGCCCGCCCAGGTTAGTGCCTGTTTGAATCCTGAAATTTGATACAGAAAGGAAAATCACACTTTCAAAGCATGTGGCTATAGAGAGAGACGGTTGTTTTAATGAAAGCTTCAGAAGCTCTAAAGGAGAGCACTGCTGTCTGGTCACTAAAGCAGGAGTCTCACAGCCATCCCCATTCCATCCCCCTCTACCACCCTATGTGCGCAGAGAAGCAAAACAGCACACCTGTATGAAGGTAACCAGGTCACAGAAGTGCATACAGAAGACAGGAGAACGCTGTGCCTGATTTCAACCATCCGCCCAGCCAGCTCCCTCTCCGACCCGCTCCACTTGCTCTTTTCCCTGTTGGGACCTCATCAACTGGCTTCCTTGCCCTCCAGCTCCTACCCTGAGAGGTACAGTGAAAGATGAAGAGGAGGGGGTGGGGCAGAGCTGAGACACTGACTTCCCCTGCCCACTCCCTGGCATATTGCTCTGAGTTGGCCGGGTTAGTACCTGGCAGGCAGCCTCTCGTTACTGGCAGCCTCCCCTTCCCCCTCTCCTTGGCTTTCAGCTTGAGGGGTGTTAACAGCTCCTTGCTGTTTCCAGCTCTGGGTCATTGCACCATCTCTTGATTTCCATGAACTCTGCCCTCCCCCAGTTACCAAGTGATCAACCCCCTCCTCCAGATACCAAATTAACTCTCACGTAGTGAAACAGATATCATCTTCAAGTACATTATAATACAACAGTGTTATTTGAAAGGTGTTAATATGCTATCAGTTATAGATTTTCTGAAATCTTTTAGTATGATCAAGCACACATAATATTTCCTAGCTATAAATGTAGCAACTCTCAGAGAAGGCAAGAGGAATAAACAGTATTCTCAAAGGCATGCGCCAGTATTACAATTCTTTAGATGTTCCCTATGTCCCCTTAGACATGCCAGAACCCTAGCAAATTTCCCTACACACACTAAGTGATTCAATCGATGAGTGATTTGCCCACAGTTAGGAGTTATATGCAGGCTTCACTAGTGGTTCAGTGGTAAAGAATCTGCCTGCCGATGCAGGAGATACAGGTTCAGTCCCAGGGTCAGGAAGATCCCCGGCAGTAGGAAATGGCAACCCACTCCAGTATTCTTGCGTGGGAAATCCCATGGACAGAAGGGCCTGGCAGACTACAGTCCATGGGGTTGGGAACAGTCAGACACGACTGAGCACAGATGCCTCCGCATCAGGGGTTATACACAAGAAAGATGACTGCACAACAGACCTTGCATGCCGGAGTCTGCCTCCTGGATGTCCTGCAGTGTACTCCAGCATCAGCTGTACTCCAGCATCAGCTCTGAGTTCCTGGTCTTGTATACCATGCAAATAAATGACACGGGTTGAGGTGTTCATTTGGGCCTCAGGTTAGCCAGGTCTGAAACTAGAAGCGGAGAGAAAGAAGCAGCAGACGTTCCCTTACGGTGCTGTGAAGAGGGTGGGGCAGAGAGGGGCAGGGTAATGACAACCTGAGCCAAGGGGCACTGCCACCTGATTTGAGGCCAGGCAGACATTGCCACAGGGCTGCCTTTTGGTGGCACCGCTGATCCACCCTCCACAGTGGCATTTCCAGTGGCAGGGCCAGCCACGGGGGCTGCTGGATGAGCGCTGCTCTCCCAGAAGCTCTGCAGGCTGGTGGAGACACTAAAATGCTGTAGATACTATAATGGTGGCGATGCTATGATGGCAGATGATTTTTACGCCCTGCGGACATGAACCAGACTTAGTCCCTAAGTAGACAAAGAGCGTGGGGGCTTAAGGCACTGAGGGAGAGGGAGGGACTCAGGAATCAGCTCATCTCCATTCCATCAACAGTCTCATCTTATCCCAGCACTCCTCACCTCTACTCTTCCAAAATGGCTAACAAACACATGAAAAGATGCTCAATATCACTCATTATCAGAGAAATGCAAATCAAAACCACAATGAGGTACCATTTCATGCCAGTCAGAATGGCTGCGATCCAAAAGTCTACAAGCAATAAACGCTGGAGAGGGTGTGGAGAGAAGGAAACCCTCTTACACTGTTGGTGGGAATGCAAACTAGTACAGCCACTATGGAGAACAGTGTGGAGATTCCTTAAAAAACTGGAAATAGAGCTGCCTTATGACCCAGCAATCCCACTGCTGGGCATACACACTGAGGAAACCAGAATTGAAAGAGACATGTGTACCTCAATGTTCATCACAGCACTGTTAATAATAGCCAGGATATGGAAGCAACCTAGATGTCCACCAGCAGACAAATGGATAAGAAAGCTGTGGTACATATACACAATGGAGTATTACTCAGCCATTAAAAAGAATACATTTGAATCAGTTCTAATGAGGTGGATGAAACTGGAGCCGATTATACAGACTGAAGTAAGCCAGAAAGAAAAACACCAATACAGTATACTAACACATATATATGGAATTTAGAAAGATGGTAATGATAACCCTGTATGCGAGACAGCAAAAGAGACACAGATGTATGGAACAGTCTTCTGGACTCTGTGGGAGAGGGAGAGGGTGGGATGATTTGGGAGAATGACATTGAAACATGTATAATATCATATATGAAACGAATCACCAGTCCAGGTTCGATGCATGATACAGGATGCTTGGGGCTGGTGCACTGGGATGACCCAGAGGGATGGTACAGGGAAGGAGGTGGGAGGGGGGTTCAGGACGGGGAACACGTGTATACCCGTGGCGGATTCATGTTGATGTATGGCAATACCAATACAATATTGTAAAGTAATTAGCCTCCAATTAAAATAAATAAATTTAAATTTTAAAAAAATGAATACAAACACACTTGGGGAAGATGAGAGGCAGTACTTAACTCTGGAACCTACACACACGTATACCCCTGGAACTTTCAGACATATACACATTCATTCTCCTAAGGTGACTCTTTATTTACTAAATTCAGATTCTTTTAGCCCCTGGAGGGAACTCCCCTGTTACTGCACTGTAGAAGCAGCCTCTGTCTCAGTATCAGCCTTTACCATCAGACTGCAAGCTTCTGAAAGGCCACCAGTTTCTTACTTACATTTGTGCACCTGATGCCCAATGGACATGGGCACCATGGGCATGTCCACGGGCATGGACAACACGTGTCTAGTTCATGTGTTGGTTAGTTTTAGTTTGCTGGTTGGGAGTAGAAGAGGCAAGAACTTGATCACACTTTATTGAATGATGCCTGGGTGATACAGAAGTAGGAAGAAAGTATAGGCTATTCTTTCAAGAAATTCGGCTATGAAATACTTGGTACCTCTCCTATGGCACTCAACACACCATATTAAATATTTATTTGTCTTCACCTCACTTCTAAACCTGTTGGGCAGAGCTGGTATCCTTCTGTCTCCCTGTTCTCTGAAGCACAAACACAGAAACTTGTTTGTAATCAGCACATAATAAAAAAACATGCTCAATTTTACTGAATAATTCAATGACAAATCCTTTATTTCCAGTCTCTCTTTTTCTTCAGTTTCACTGTGGATATGGACAGAGAGTTACTCTCTTTTTGAAACTCCCCTCCCAAGCCTCTGTGACTCTACTCTTTCCTGGTTCTCTTTCCACTGTCCTCACTATTTCTGTCATGCTTTCTTCTATCAGCCTTGGAGTGTACATATGCCTAGACTCGGCTCTCAGGTCTCTCTTCTTTTCCCTTTAAACTTTCTTGCACCAGAGCTATGATTGCTTAAGTTATCTCCTCTATATGGTGACTCTAGAACTAGCTCAAGCCCTGACACTGCTCATGTCCTCTCTTTCTCATGCTAAGCTCCCAAACTGCCTCCAAGATAAACAAGAAAGTCACCATGAGGGTAGCATCTGTGCAGGATGGAATGAAACCTCCTTCAGTTCAGCTGTTGGAATAGGAACAAAGTTTGAGGCTTAAGCACCAGGTTTTAACACAGAGGCTAAAGCAAGGGTGGTCTTGGGTTTTACTGGTTGTTTGTAGCATAGCATTTGCAAGCTGGCAGAGAGGTTTGGGATTGGAGAGACTTCTCCTAGCTCACACTGGCCAGGATCTTTTGTTTTCCCTCTTCCAGGGCTTTGCTTGGATTCAGGATAGATTGGTAGAACCCCTTTCCTGGTGCTCCACCGATCCTGATTGTTGCAGCATCTCAGGCAATCAGATCCACCTCTGCCCCAGCACACTGAATACAGCCTTGTGGATTCTAACGCCAAATCTGTATATCTCATTTCTGGATTTCCTCCTGAGAATGGTTCTTGGCCCCTTCTTGAGCAAACTTCCCCCTTGTTAACCTCACCACACTACCAGCCTGTGGCCCTTGGGATGCATAAAGGGACCAGCAGAACCCCAGACTCCAAGAGGTCCTGTTCTGAGTGACAGGACATTGAGCTCAGGACAGTTCTTCCAACTCACTTGCCCATGACTGTCTGCTGCCGTGTGACTTCTCTCATAATGATTTCTTTCATCATTCTTGGCTTTATGGTCTATGGCACAGACTGTTAGATCATGTCTTCCTTTTCTTACAGAGTAATACACTCCATTTCCCAGCCTCCTTACAGCCAGGGTGGTTGTGTGGCTAACTCCTTGCTAATGGACTGTGAGCATTAATGAAGATCACAGCTCCCGGGTTAGCCCTGGAACAGCCCGACACTTTCATGCTCTTTCACCTTCCCATGTGCTGGAGCTCAGAGAGGCCTGTGATCCGGCACTCAACATTCAGACCAAGGCAGAGCCCTAGAAGCACAACTCAAAGTCATCCGGGGACAACTTTCCATTAATAAACAGATAAAAATACAGAAATTATGAATAAACACCTAGAAATGTCTGTCACAATTTGACATTGTTATGAAATACAAATGCATGATCTGTGGAGTCCAAACCAAAATACTGGTCTTCAGCATACTGGATGTAAAGATATCTATCTTTAAACAAAGGGAGTTTGAGAAACGTTACCCTGGTAGATGGTAGAGAAACAAAATAAAAGGAGCCCTTCAAATCCAAACCACTCACCTCAGGATTATGAACAAGAGAGAGAAAAAAACACTTCTGTCATCTTCAAATCACTGTATCTGGGGGCCTCTCTGCCAAAGAAGCCTGCAGCTCTAGGTGCAAGCGTTGGAAGGAAACATACTATGAGCAAGCACTGGCTGCTCCTCACAGTTTATAGTGTGTGTGTGTGTCCGCGCTCAGTCACTTAGTCGCGTCTGACTCTTTGTGACCCTATGGCCTGCAGACCACCAGCATCCTCTGTCCATGGGATTATCCTGGCAAGAATACTGGAGTGGATTGACATGCCCTTCTCCAGGGGATCTTCCTGACCCAGGGATCGAACCAGCATCTCCTGCATCTCCTGCATTGGCAGGCAGATTCTTCGCCCCTGAGTCACCTGGGAAGCCCTCGCTTTTAGAAAGGCGTTCCCAGAAAGAGAAGAGCTCAGGCAAGGATCATTTGTAAGCAAAAGTGGAGAAAAATGGGCAGTACCTAGAGGTTGGAGGCCTTGGAGGATCAGAAAAGTTAACTGCTTCTACAACTGCAAAGACTAGAAAATAGTATCATTGCTCATAGCCTTTCTCAAAGGCCTCTCAGTAAAACATGGCATTGGAACAAAGAAGTCAGGCTGATAGGAAAGATCAGAGTAAGCATGCACCCTCCTGCCCAAGTCCCTGTTTTAGAGGAAGTCAGAGTAGAGACCACTAAGGAGAGGAAGAGAGAGATGGGCCCAGACAGAAGCTGGGAAATAAGGAATGCTAAAGAACTTGCTTCAGAATGGAACCTGGATATGGTAACTGGTATATGGAACTGACCAGAAGCAATCAGATCAGAAGACTGTAAACTGTTTAAGGAACCATACTTCCAGGAAGCTACATCATGGCATGAGCTCACACTTTCCAACATCCATTTCAGATATGGCCACAGAGGGTAATGGACAAGGAAGAACTTCCCAGGCGACAGTCAAAGTCAAGGCTGCTAGGAAGACTCTCCCAGAGAGCAGAAGCAGGGATTGAGGCAGGGAAACCTTAATAATTCCTGCCCAGCAGTGGTTCATCATTTTTACACACCTGTGGCTGCTAGGTGTCTTCCACTTTTCAGAATGGGAGTTTTATTTTGTTGTGGTCTGCTTGCTTCTATCCCTCCATTGTATAACGAATGTTTGTCGGTCAGAATAAGCAATGAAATGGACATTTTACCATGAGTATTTAAAACAGGGTTTGGAGAAGGGAAGGTCAGACCTGTGGAGGAAAGTATGGCAGGCCGTGACACACAGGAGGCTGGGGAGCAGGGAGAAAGCGGCACAGGCTGCGGCGGCGGCTGGCCCTGCGTCAGATGCAGGCTCATCGCTGTCAGCAACACCTCTAACCTGGCACGTCGCTGATCTGGCCAGAGCCCTTTCCTTCCTCTCTGGAAGTAACTACAACACAATAACTACAACAACTATACAGACTGTTGAAAGGATAATGAAAGCAACGTTTATAAAGCGCCTAGCAAGCTGCTCAGCGCATAGGGTGTACTCAATAAATGGTAGATAATACTTCCCAAGAAAGTCCGTTAACTCAAAATTTCCCCCAAATTCAATGAAATATACAACTGGCATTCTGGAATCACTGTTCACACTCTAACACATCAATTTAACAAGGACCAATAACAAAGGCATCCTATACCTACACTAAACTAACTAAGTCCAGGAAAGACTCTTCCCCTGCCTGAAAGTATGGGCCCAGCACTGCTGTGATGAGGCCTAGGGCACTGCCACTTCCCTCTGCTGCTGCTTGAAACAAAGCAGGGAAGCAGGAAGGGGCAGGTAGAAGGGGTGAGGAAGCAGAGGAGAGGCAACGTGGTGTGGGGGAAGAACTTGGGTTTTGGGTTCTGGGTTCAAGTACTAGTAGTAAAGCAGGTGAGAAGAGTGGTTAAAGAGCAAGGCCCCGACAATGAACATCATACTCAACAGCGAAAAACTCAAAGTTCTTCCTTTAAGATCAGGAGGGACAAAGCAAGGATACTCACTCTGGCCACTTCTGTTCAATAAAGTATCCCAAGTTCTTGCCAGAATCAGACAAGATGATGACATAAAAGGTATTCACATCAGAAAGGAAGATGTAAACTTATATGTCTGCAGATGACATGATCTCATATGTAGAAAACCCTAAAGATCCCACAGACATTAAAAAAAAAGCCTGTTACAACTAATGGATGGATTCAGTAAAGTTGTAAGACACAAAATCAACATACAAAAATTAGCTGCATTTCTAAACACTAACAACAAACAAACTGAAAAGGAAATTAAGAAAACAGTCTGATTCACAATAGCACTATAATGAATAAAATACTTAAGAATTAATATAACCAAGGAAGCAAAATATTTGTATATTCAAAACCATAAAACAGTGGTGGAAGAACCTGAAGAAGACATAAGCAAATGGAAAGACATGCTGTGCTCATGGATTAGAACTTAATATTGTTAAGATATTATGGCACAAAGTAAAGAACTAAAGAGTCTCTTGATGAAAGTGAAAGTGGAGAGTGAAAAAGCTGGCTTAAAACTCAACATTCAGAAAACTAAGATCATGGCATCTGGTCCCATCACTTCATGGGAAATAGATGGGGAAAAGATGGAAACAGTGAGAGACTTTACTTTCTTGGGTTCCAAAATCACTGCAGATGGTGACTGCAGCCATGAAATTAAAAGATGCTTGCTCATTGGAAGAAAAGCTATGACCAACCTAGATAGCATATTCAAAAGCAGAGACATTACTTTGCCAACGAAAGTCTGTCTAGTCAAAAATACGGTTTTTCCAGTAGTCATGTATGGATGTGAGAGTTGGACTATAAAGAAAGCTGAGCGCCGAAGAATTGATGCTTTTGAACTGTGGTGTTGGAGAAGACTCTTGAGAGTCCCTTGGACTGCAAGGAGATCCAACCAGTCCATCCTAAAGGAAATCAGTCCTGAATACTCATTGGAAGGACTGATGCTGAAGCTGAAGCGCCAATACTTTGGCCACCTGATGCAAAGAGCCGACTCATTGGAAAAGACTGATGCTGGGAAAGATTGAAGGCAGGAGGAGAAGGAGTCAACAGAGGATGAGATGGCTGGATGGCATCACCAACTCAATGGACACGAGTTTGAATAAATTCCAGGAGTTGTGATGGACAGGGAGGCATGGCATTCTAAGGTCCACGGGATCAGAAAGAGTTGGACACAACTGAGCAACTGAACTGAACTTAAATGAACTGATTGTAAAGATGCCTACACAACAAATTTAGAGCAATTGCTATCAAAATCTCAGTGGTACTTTTTTTTACAGAAATAGAAAAAAATCTTACAATTCATGTGAAAACACAAAGGATTCCAAATAGCCAATACAATCTTGAGAAAGAACAAATCTGGGGGCCTCATATTTTCTGGTTTCAAAACATACTACAAAGCAATACAAAGTTACAGTGATCAGAAAAAAACATGACATAAAGACAGACATATAGTCAAATGGAGGCTTCACTGGTGGCTCAGATGGTAAAAAATTTGCCTGCAGTGTGGGGGACCTGGGTTTGATCCCTGGGTCAGGAAGATCCTCTAGAGAAAGCAATGGCTATCTGCTGCAGTAATCTTGCCTGGAGAATTCCATGCAGAGAGGATCCTGGTATGCTACAGTCCATGGGGTCACAAAGTCGGACACGACTGAGTGACTGACACACATAGACAAATGGAACAGAATAGAGAGCCTAGGGATAAATTCATGTATATATGATCAACTGATCTTTGGCAAGGGTGTCAAGAATATGCAATGGAGAAAAGACAGTCTCTTCAACAAATGGTGTTGGGGAAACTGCATATCAAAAGACCAAAACAAGCATGGCCTCTGGTGATAACTGGCCTGAACGGAAAGCCTTGCTTTTGTGGTTGTTGTTCAGTTGCTCAGCTGTATCAGACTCTTTGTGACCCCATGGACTATAGCCTGACAGGCTCCTCTGTCCATGGGATTTCCCAGGCAGGAATACTGGAGTAGGTTGCCATTTCCTTCCAGGGATCTTCCTGGACCAGGGATCCAACCTGTGTCTCCTGCGCTGGTGGCCAGATTCTTAACCACTGCGCCAACAGGTAACCCAAAGCCTTGCTTACCAGGTTTAACCACTCTGTGCCCTAATTTGTCATCTATAAAATGGGGATAACAACAGTACCCTCTTCCTAAGACTACTGGGAGATTTAATAAGGCATTCAGAATAGTCTCTGACACAGAGGCTGTATTGCTATGGTCAGTGGGGCCTGAGGACAGTTGGGCTTCCCAGGTGGCACTAGACCATGGTTTCCACCCCCGGGTCAGGAAGATCCCCTGCAGAAGGAATGGCAACCCACGCCAGTATTCTTGCCTGGGAAATCCCATGGAGAGAGGAGCCTGGTGGGCTGCATTCCATGGGATCACAGAGAGGTGGACACAACTGAGCACGCACACATGAGGACGGTTACTTACCCTCTTTGAGCCTCAATTTTCTCTGTTATGAAAGTGAGACAAGACTAACTTGCCAGGTTATTGGGTTATTGGGACAAAGTGAGTGAAACAGCCAGAGTAAAGTTCTCACCCACTTCCAGGTCCAGAGGAGTCAGA
Organism: Budorcas taxicolor; assembly: GCF_023091745.1. NCBI lineage: Eukaryota > Metazoa > Chordata > Mammalia > Artiodactyla > Bovidae > Budorcas > Budorcas taxicolor. Next base: position 59,038,113 of record NC_068912.1, on the reverse strand, counting down.
CAAGTCCAGTAAAGCAACAGGGCAGGTCTGTTCCCAACAGGGGCGGGGGATCCCAAGAGAGACTACCAGGGAGGGAAGATCAGAGGAGGAAATCCCTCCCTCAGACTGGGTGGGTCACTGGCACTACAACCTCAAGACGTCTCCCCTCTACCACCCTGTCCAGGGTCGCTAACTGGTGTTTCCCACTACCAGTTGGAAACATGCAGCCCTAGAGAAAAAGTATAAATGGAGTTTAGCCAGCTGGGTGTTTAATCTTCACCTGATGAAATTAAACCCCATGTTTAATCTTCTAATAATTTTACTACACTTCCTCTACCACTTTGGATCTTGGAGTAACCCATCAAAATATATTCATTAAAAGACCAATGAGCAGTTTTCGAGGTGAGTTCATGTCTCTTCCCATTGAGCCCATGGTGAGATGAGCAGTATAGCTTTCTCCCTCTCACAGAGGAGAAAAGTAAAACTAGGAGACACTGATTCACTCTGACCAGCTCTTATCCTTCGAGCCCAGGGCTCTTTTCATCACACTGACCACTGGAGCCTCTTCTTTTCAGTAGTTAATCCCCTAACCCCAGGAGAAATAAAATATGCAGATTTGTTCTCCATAATGACATTAATGCCTTTTGCAAACATTTAGTGATTCTGGAGTAATATAATATGATTGTGGTAAATGTCAATAAAAATTTGTAAATGTATCTCTATTTGGAATTTTTGACAAGAGTTTATGGGGAAAATCCATTATCAAATGAAAATTACTGGCTAAAACTCTAAATACAAGATAGAAAATAGCAACGATTAGTTAGTTTGCCTGCTTCAGAGAAAACTCAGAAGAGCAAGCAACCCAGTTAACTTCTAACATGTTGAATGATACAATTTAAGAAACAGTTTCTCCTAAGGAATTTTACCTTCCCCATCAACTGAACAGAGTTTACCAGCTGAACTAAGCCACAGACATCAATTATCTGACTACAGAAATTAGACTAGAACTTAACTAAGAAAGGCTAGTGATGACCTAGTATCAACCCATGGAAACTTTAAAAAGTGTATATACTATTTCTCTTTTTGCTTTCTATCATTCCCATCTTCTGTCTTCCTCTGCCTTCTCCTTTCTTCCCTCCCCAGAACTGATGGGCCAGCAGGTGGCTGAGAATGCAGTTAGGATGAAAGGGAATCTGGGGAGTTGCAAGGAAGAATGGGCTATAGTTGGGGAACCACATAGGGAGCTGGAGGGATTGGAGGCTGATAATAAAGCTGCACACATGCCTGAGCCAACAGGCCTGGCAGTCAAAGACAGGCAGCGGTGGGAAGAGAGGGGGACGCGGGGGAAGCAGGATGGCCTTTGTGGCTGAGAGATGAGCTACTTTGAACAAATAAGTAAAAATACTGAAGGTAATGGGAGTCAAGTTTCTAACTGCCAGAGATGATATGTAGAAATATATAAACAGGTAAGACTAGAAAGATCCTTGGGTATTGGATTGGAATTGGAGGTCTTAGTATGAACTCCAGAGAAGGCAATGGCACCCCACTCCAGTATTCTTGCCTGGAAAATCCCGTGGACGGAGGAGCCTGGTAGGCTGCAGTCCATGGGGTCGCTAAGAGTCGGGCACAACTGAGCAACTTCACTTTCGCTTTTCACTTTCATGCATTGGAGAAGGAAATGGCAACCCACTCCAGTGTTCTTGCCTGGAGAATCCCAAAGACAGTGAGCCCCTGTCTATGGGGTCGCACAGAGTCGGACACGACTGAAGCGACTTAGCAGCAGCATGAACTCATGATTTTATAATGTATGGCCTTATGTAGATAATATATAAATGTTTATGTGTATATATATATATATATTTCCTAGTTTTGTCCTTTGAGAAATCTAAAGCAACAATACCCCAGTAACAATGGGCACACCAACCTTCCATATCTTGTTTTCTAAATACCGTTCTCTACCAAAAGGGATGACTAACCAGGTCAGGGAAAGTACAAGATAAGCCTGGGCTATCTCGAGATGACAGAAAACTTTAAAATGCTCAGTGAATGATAAGGATGCCAAAAGGACAAAGGAGCCAGTTCAGAGGAACTCTCAACTGGTCAAACTGAGAACAATTTGAGCATCAAAATACGTAATGATAGTAAGAGATCTCAACACATTGTATTCAAAAGGAATCCACGAATACATCCTAATATAATGAGTAAATGCATGAAGGAGAAAGAAAGTTCTTCCTTAAAATAGAATGCCAACTAACAAATGTGAAAGGAGTGATGGAACTAAAGAATCACCGTTTGGCAACCTTCAGAGAGGTAGCTGATTCAGGCAGAAGTCGGCAGGGAAGAATAAAAAGTCACGTCTGACTGTTCGTCAACCCCATGAACTTTACAGTCCATGGAATTCTCCAAGCCAGAATACTAGAGTGGGTAGTCTTTCTCTTCTCCAGGGGATCTTCCCAATCCAGGGATTGAACCCAGGTCTCCCACATTGCAGGTAGATTCTTTACAAGCTGAGCCACAAGGGAAGCCGAAGAATATTGGAGTAGGTAGCCTATCCCTTCTCCAGTGTATCTTCCTGACCCAAGGATCAAAGTGGGGTCTCCTGCATTGCAGGCGGATTCTTACCAACTGAGCTATCATGGAATCCCAATAAGGCTTTAGGTAGAGGTTTAATGAGGAACAGGCTATTAGAATAATCTCGGAACGTTTCTCCACAAACACCAATATGTTTCAAAGGGAAAAATGGTGAATTGGAGGTGGGGAGATATGGCAGACACCAACATAATCAGGTGATTAGGGCCAAAATTCCAGTGGTGGATAGGCTGATATGGTGTACCTTCTGATGTGATGTGCTGAGCAGAGCAGAGCATCCTGCCAAGAACATATGCTCAAGTCTGGTTGGGAAGAAACGCCTGCCAGACCCAGGTTGAGAGCCATCTACTGTATGTAAGACCTGTGTAACTGCAAGGGCTTTAGGAAAGGGAAAGTCTGAGGAACTATTCTAGAAAACAACATGACACATTTAACATGAATCCCAAATCAGGCAGGAAAAAAAGAGACATCTGGGGGACTCGTGATGAAATATGGGTGGGCTTTGTGGACTGGATGGGACTGATGTAACAATGGCAACTTCCTGGTTTGGTGGTACAAGGATTATTGTTATGTGCAACTCGACTGGGTTAAGGGATGCCCAGGTAGCTGGTAAGTGTGCTGTGAGGGTGGTTCTAGAAGAGATTAGCATTTGGATCTGCTGACTCAGTAAAGAAGATGATCCTCAAGCAACATGGTTGAGTATCTTCCAGTCTGCTGAGAGACTGAATAGAGCAAAAAGGAGGCAGAAGAGCCACTATTCCCTGTTGGCTGAGCTGGGATAACATCTCCTCCTGTCCTCAGACATCAGAGCTTCTATTCCCAGGCCTTCAGACTCAGACTGAATTACACTACTTTGCTGGTTCTTCAGCTTGCAGATGGCAAGACTGTGTGGCTTCTCAGCCTCCATGACTCTAAGTCAATTCTTAAAACAAACATCCTCTTATACATAGCTATCCCATTGGTTCCATTCTTTGGAGAACGCTGACTAATCCTAAGGCCGTGCTGCTGCTGCTAAGTTGCTTCAGTCGTGTCCAACTCTGTGTGACCCCACAGACAGCAGGCCACCAGGCTCCTCCGTCCCTGGGATTTTCCAGGCAAGAATACTGGAGTTGGGTGCCATTGCCTTCTCCCCCCAATACCATGGGGATATAGAAAAAGATTATACTTATTTCCTCCTTGCCAGGCCCATGTGACAGTTTAGTTCAGGGAAAGGGCTCCTATTCAAAGGATTGACCTTTTAGAAATCAACCAGGGCAGGAGGCAAATTATTCAGGGATGTTCTATACCCAGTGTCTTGCTTTGATCTTCAATAACTAGTTGAAGATAACAAGGGCGCTGAGCCTTAACATTGGATTCTAGCTCTCTTTGGGAAGTGAACATCTGTGATGGACTCTACTGCCCACCTTTGATTTACATGCTCTGAGTCCATCTGGGGACAGCTCAAGCCTTTCTGAAAAAGAGGGGTCTGGAGGCAGCATGACTGAAAGGGGAGCCCAGGGGACTTACCTTAAAGGTGCATTTACAAAGCAAGCACACTGCTTTTATTCAGACTGCATATTTGCTTGGAGAGCCTTTGGGCAAACTAGTGGCACTTATGGAGGAGATAAAATGCCCTCCAACCCATCCCTGCCACCTGCCAAGCCACCTTGACAATACCATATCAGGCTGCACAAGGCGGAATCAACCAGGGCTAGCAGGTCCTCCAGCCGAACATCCAGGGAACAATAAAGACACAGCATAGCTGATGAGTAAGTTCAGGGGCTGACTAACATCGTTAGCAAGGGGTGGGGCAGGTTGTTTTTCAGAGTGACACTCAGTCTGGCCCAGACTTGGCTGTATGAATAATTCACATCTGAGGATGGGAGGCAAGGTCCACGGGAGCAGGGAAGTTCAAGGCAGTAGGCAGATGGGACAAGAGGCTAGGGGTCGGAGCCACAGAGGCCAGGCCAGGAGATGAAGAGCAATAAGGATGAAGACATCAGCCTGGAGAGGGAAGAGGGGGTACAATCCAGGAAGTGAGACTTTCCTTTCACTGGGCTCTGTTCTGGCTCACCAGGTAAGTCAGACAGAGAGCAACACACACCTTTCAGACTGAATTAAATAATAAGCTTAATTGTTTGGGGTAGGAGGGGGAATGCCTTGAGTCAGTTTAGTGCTTTGCAGAGTAAGCCTTGGAGACTCAAGTTACCAGTAGGCACAGGCCAGTGAGGACGGCTTGTGCATGCGTGCTAAGTTGCATCAGTAGTGTCCAACTCTTTGCGGCCCCATGGACTGTAGCCCACCAGGTTCCTCTGTCCATGGGATTCTCCAGGCGAGAATACTGGAGTGGGTTGCCGTGCCCTTCTCCAGACAATCCTCCTGGCCCAGGGATGAACTCACATCTCTTCTGTCTCCTTCATTGGCCGGCTGGTCCTTCACCACTAGTGCTACCTGGGAAGCCCAGGGACAGGATCAGTTCAGTTCAGTCGCTCAGTCGTGTCCGACTCTTTGCGATGCCGTGAATCACAGCACGCCAGGCCTCCCTGTCCATCACCAACTTCCGGAGTTCACTCAGACTCACGTTCATCGAGTCCGTGATGCCATCTAGCCATCTCATCCTTGGTCATCCCCTTCTCCTCCTGCCCCCAATCCCTCCCAGCATCAGAGTCTTTTCCAATGAGTCAACTCTTCACATGAGGTGGCCAAAGTACTGGAGTTTCAGCTTTAGCATCATTCCTTCCAAAGAAATCCCAGGGTTGATCTCCTTCAGAATGGACTGGTTGGATCTCCTTGCAGTCCAAGGAACTCTCAAGAGTCTTCTCCAACACAACAGTTCAAAAGCATCAATTCTTCAGGGCTCAGCCTTCTTCACAGTCCAACTCTCACATCCATACATGACCACAGGAAAAACCATAGCCTTGACTAGACGGATCTTAGTCGGCAAAGTAATGTCTCTGCTTTTGAATATGCTGTCTAGGTTGGTCATAACTTTTCTTCCAAAGAGTAAGCGTCTTTTAATTTCATAGCTGCAGTCACCATCTGCAGTGGGCACCCCAATTTAATGTCTGATGATCGCCAATACCACTCTGCTCTAACTCACTGGCTGGTTAGTTAACTCTATGTTTCCATCTACTAAGAACTGAGATGAGCAGACAGCACAGGTAATTCTAAGATGGAATGAAAACTTCTTTGGACCTTTGCCCTGAGCCTTCGATCACACAATGTTAGGTAATCCTGGTCCTGAAATTTCTCTTCCTCTTATATTTCCCACAGAGCAATCTCGCAGCCTTTGGCAGGATTTCCTCCTTGAGGAGGCAGTAAGTTCACTCAGCACGTCCAACACCCATGTGGAGTTCCTCCCAGCCCTACAGCCTGTCTGCCCCATATCTGGAGGCCCTGCCTCTTTAATTCCAACATTTATGTGACCCTGCTACTGCTAAGTAACTTCAGTCATGTCCGACTCTGTGTGACCCCATAGATGGCAGCCCACCAGGCTCCTCCGTCCCAGGGATTCTCCAGGCAAGAACACTGAAGTGGGTTGCCATTTCCTTCTCCAATGCATGAAAGTGAAAAGTGAAGTCACTCAGTCACGTCTGACCCTCAGCAACCCCATGGACTGCAGCCTTCCAGGCTCCTCTGTCCGTGGGATTTTCCAGGCAAGAGTACTGGAGTGGGGTGCCATTGCCTTCTCCACTATGTGACCCTGGCCGAGCACAAAGCTCTTCTGCATACCTGATTTAATGGGACCCAACACAACCAATGCAGGTAGCTAGAAAAGGAATTATTATCCCCATTGTGCAAATGAGAAAACCGATTCAAAGATGATACGCAATTTATTTAAGGTCACAAGAGTTCACTCCAGTGTGGCTGGGATTAGAACTCAGACCCCTGTACAGCAAATTGCCTCTCTAACGCAGCACTGTAAGGGCACAAGCTCTTGGGGCTTTCACTCAGCTCTGCACCCCTCACCTCCACCTTTCCCAGCCACGGCAGGACTAAGTTCCAGGGGACTCCTCCACATACAGAAAGAATCCAGGATGAGGGACAGAAGTCAGAGAGGGGGCAGCTCAGTACCTTCAGGAGAAACGATGGACAGAAGAGTAAAAGGGCCATGGCCAGGAAGCAGGAAAATGAGTGAGAAAAGTGAGAAGAACATCTCTAAGTCACCCAGGACGTGGGAATCTCTCTTTGCACTCTCACCAGTACAATGTACATTTGCACCATGTTTACAGAAATGTCAATATTTTAGGGTTTATCTAGGAGGGAAAGGGGGCAGCCAACATTTAAGGAGTACTTCCTGTACATCGAGACCCCAATAAGTACTTTCTCTTTTCATCTTGGGAGGTGGATATAACCTTCATTTTTACAGACAAGGAAATTAGAGAGGTGAAGCAAAGTATTCCTAGTCGCAAAGCCTGGCCTGGAACAAAGGCTGGTCTGACTGCAAAGCCCAGCTCTTCTCTTTACACCACAGTAATAACGCCCTGGGCCTGGGCTCTGGCATTTAGAACCTTGCAATCAGACTTAACCACTCTGTTGGGTATAATCACAGTCCAGAAAGCATTTTGAACTAATATATACTTCACAGAGAATGGCTAATGGGTAATTTGAGTTATAGCAATTCCCATTCGAGTTACAATGATTCCCCCAGCCACAGCCCGAAGAAATCAGATGCTAGGCTTAGATTATGGTGGATTTCTGCTCCAAGATGAAAAACCTGGGGGAGAGGCAGCCAGCCTCCGGCATGGGTGCACCACTCTGAGGGTGTGTGCCGTGACTGCTGACTGGCTATGGAGCTATGTGTGCAAGGGTTCCTCTGTGTCTATGAGTTTTGGGAAAATGAGAGAGGATTAGCATGTAGATTTTCAGATAGGTTATGATGAACACAAATGGAAAATTATCCCAGTTTGAAATGTTTTCGTTTTAGTCTTCATTTGCAGAAAATATACGTAGATCTACTCAATTAAACATCTTGTAAATCATCCGGATATGTAAATTGTTCTTTAGTCACTAAGTCCTATTCAACTCTCTGTGACCCCATGGACTGTAGCCCACCAGGCTCCTCTGTCCATAGCATTTCCCAGTGGGTTGCCATTTCCTTCTCCAGGGATTCTTCCTGACCCAGGGATCGAACCAAAGTCTCCTGTGTTGGCAGACAGACTGTACCACTGAGATACCAGGGAAACCTAGATATTTAACTAGACCTGACCTAATAATATAAAGAGAATGGTAACTACTCCTTATGCACTTGTAAGATTTAGAAATGTGTTACTTAAAGCTAGAAAGTTTTGAATTCTAAAGACAAAAATAGAAAACCTGAAAAATGTGTTCAAATAATGTTTTTTTAGGTACTTGGTACTCATATGGACTTCCCATGTAGTGCTGGTGTTAAAGAACCCACCTGCCAATGCAGGAGATGGAAGAGACATGGGTTTGATCCCTGGGTTGGGAGGAACCCCTGGAGAAGGGAATGGCAACCCACTCCAGTATTCTTGCCTGGAGAATCCCATGGATGGACAGAGGAACCCGGCAGGCAACAGTCAATGGAGCTGCAAAGAGTCGGATATGACTGAGCATGCATTCACACACATGCACGCACTTGGTATTATACTGACATAACAATGAATAAGTTATATCCAGATGACTGAATATCACCACATGATACATACAGTCACATGGTACAAGAGACACCTCCAGAAGCTTATTTCAAGTATAGAAACCTCACTGGCAGGGGTTGCTTGCTGGTCTTTTTTAGAACAGCCCACTTTGTTTGGACAAGCATGGTGTTAATAGAGCAGAGGTGGTGTGTTTCTAACTGTATCCTTTCTCTTCAAAAAAAGAACTCTATTCACTGGATCAGAACACACAAAATTGGATGCAATTCCTCATGGGAAGCAGGGTTAGCAACCCCTGATAAGTAGTTCACTGGAAAGCCCAATAACTCTCCTTAGCAACACAAAAGTTCATGCATTGATGACATGCTGTGCAGTGTATGAAACAGTAACCAACTGGTGGAGAGGGATCGCATTTACTTTATTCTCTGACTTAGAAAAGTAGGAACCGCGAGAAGCTGAAAGAAGCCCTTAACTTCTAAAATAATATGCCAAAGCCAGGTAATACCCAGGGCAGCAAAGAAGTGAGGGGGGAGAAATGCACAGCAGTGACAGTAGTAAGTAACATTTCGTGGAAAATGCCGTTTAAAAATGACCTACATGTTTTGGGGGCAGTTTGAATGATTCCCTTAATAAAACTAAACTGTTTCCAATACGCACAGTCACTCCTCAAAGTACTTGCTTGAGAAATTTCTAAGCAAGTTTAGGTAGTTGTAGCTTGTTGAAGGAAAGCAATAAAGTAACACTGCTACAGAACAAAGCGCTTTTGTCTACCGATGGTGAGGGGGACCGTCAGGACCTTCACTTACTCAAAGCACTGCCTCTGACAGTTACTAGTGAATTCATAATAACCATTTCCCAAATCTCTGGATACCTCGCATGGTTCGAACTGTTCCGTAACTAACACACCGCCAGCCCGGAAGGAGTTGATGGCTGGAAAATGTTACATCTGTGGGCTCTACGGGAGAACCTCAATTCACCATCGAGGGCTGCAAGATCGAGTTTGGAAAAGAGGGACCTGTGCAAAGGCAGAGCGGAACCTGCGCCTGGCTCTCCGCTCCTCTGCGCCCAGCCCACCAGCTCAGAGCACGGACGGACGCAGCGCGGATTCCGCATCCCGACGGCTTTTCACTCCTAGCGGGAAAAAGGGAAGGCGGAAAGGGCAAGATGTGCTCCACGTCGCCCAAAGAGGTCTGTCCAAGGTACGTGGAATAGGTTTGGGGTCCGGGCTGGACGCCAGGCAACCCAAAAAAGCCCGGGCCGGGCCCGGCAGAGATGAGCCCCGACCTCCCCACGCGGCCCGGCCGGCTGCAGCTCCGGGAACCCTCCCCGAGCTCCGCGCCCCACTCACCGCTCACGCTCGCCCGCGCCGCCGAGCCCGGGAACCGGGACCGCTGCTGCTGCCGCATGCCCTCGGGGCCGAGCGCGACGGGCGACCGGGGCCGGGCGCTAGCAGCGGCGGAGGACGCGGCGGGCGGGCGGGCGGGCGGCGGCGCGCCTCCTCTCCAGTGGCCGCTGAGACTCCCTGGGAACCCAAAGTTTGGCAGAGCGAGGGGCGGGGCCCAGGGGGCGGGGGGTCCGCGTCCCGCCCTGCTCCGCCTCTCCCCGCTCCGCTCGGCCCGACTGTTCCCACGGGAGAGCGCCCCCCACCGGCGAGGCACGGATCGGCGCTCGGGGCTCTTCAGATACCCTTCTGCCTGGGACTGGTCCTCAGGAGTGCGACCGGCCTCCAGGAGGAGATGGCACTCATTGAAGGACCCCTAGCACCCACAGGCCCTACAGAGCCATACCTTGGAGCCCTGTATTAAAGCACTGTCCCCCTGTACCTCTCCTCATTCTGCGGGGAGAGATTCCTTTGAAGTGCCTTCAGGAAAGTACAGCCCACGTGGGAGGCAGCTGGCCACTTGCTCTAAAACTCGAATCCCGAAGCCCTTTAAGGGAGCAGGCAGCCGCAGAGGCCAAGGGTGTTTACAGATATTTGATTCGGGGCCTTTCCTAGGCACCTGTTTATTGCAACAGGGAACAAAAAATACTTAAAGTTCTTGTAAGAGAATTATGGGCCTCTTGGGGTCAAGAGTCTTGGATACTGTTTCTCAAAGCTGAAATTTAAAGCCTCCATTGACCCACCTTTGGTAAAGAAGGAAGGTGCAAAGTAAAACAATGTTTGTCATGAAGACTTTGTTCTCTCTAAAGTCTGCAAAGCAAAAAAGGCACAGACATGCAGAGAGTCGCATTTTCCCAGTGACCACACAGGAGGGAAATACGGTAAATTGAGGTCCTTCCTCCTCATGCTTCAAAACCTTGCGAAACCCAGACAGAAGAGAAGTCTTCCTGTAACCCTTTGCCATTCATTCATCCATTCTTTCATTCATCATTCAATGCTGATATTGGGTCCTTTTGTATGCTAACTAGGAATCATATCCCAGGAAACAATCTGGATGATAACTTTTCTCTTACCATTAAAGAAATTCTGCTCCCCCTGCAAATAATAATGTTTTATTCTTTATGCAATGGATCTCATCCTGTAGGCCTAGTGTGCTTCAAACTTTCATAGAGATTGGGTTATATGTTCATCAACATGTGCCCAAAATATTGTTGCTTCTTCTGGGTGTGCAGAAAACGACTGTGGTGTCTTACAGATGAATTGTACATAGAGAGATACAACTTGCAGTTAGTGCTAAAGATCATGTTTACCAGAACAAGCAAAACTCTTACAGACGATATATATGAGAATGAGGCCAGGGGAGTGAACATTTCAACTCAAATAACAGTGCTGAAGGGCAATGTGGTAAACACAAAAATTCTCAACCACCAGCACTTACCAAATGCTTGACTCAATAAATCTGTAGTGTGTTGAGTGAGTAACTTGTAGGCTGGACTGGGAACTGTAAACACCACATAGAACCTTCTTTTTGCTGGGAAATTTGTTCCAGGTTCCAAACAACTTATTAGCAAAGGGATTTTGGCAACTCATTATGTTGTAACTTGGGAACTTCCTGAACTGGAGCAATGCAAAGTGGAACAGGGATCTTGTCGACCCAGATGTGATTACCTTTGTTGTATGAATCCTTAAAAGGGAGAAAGGAGAAGGAAAGATGGTGAACTGTGTTGCAAAAGGAAAAAGACATTCTAACTAGATGGTTTTTAATAAATCTGAGCAGAAGACGAGGAAGTGATGCGAGAAAGATATGCAGAGGGGATGGGGCAGGAAGAACAGCTGGTTTATTGACCTATAGGCAGGAACAGGAAAAAGGAGATAGGACGCAAAGGGCAAGTAAAGAGACAAATGTGGCTCTAAATTCTAGTTTTGTGGAGGGATTATCCACCAGATTCTGTAAATCCTTGTAGGGCCTACAGTATCTCACTTTTCTACCAAAAAAAAAAAAATTTTTTTTTTTTAATCAGTAAAACCAAATTAAAATTAACAGCAAAAAATGGTAAACACAAAGCCTGAGGATATGCTTTGCCTTAAAGATCACTGGCTGGAAAATCATTCAAAACTTTTTCAACAAACATTTACTGATCAGCTTCCTGTATACAAACTGGTCTAGTTTATGTTCCTGGAGACCCAAAGATTTATAACATTGTTTCTATGAGGGGAAAGGCAGGCCAGTGTAGGGGATGGATTCTACAATACTTGATAGAATGGAATAGTGATGGCTGGAAGAACAGTTACGACCTTGGAGAGCTTGTGTCAGCCAGCATTTACTTGGCAGGGAAGAAATGCTGCAAAATAAATAAATAAGCAAACAAAACTAAAACCAGGTCAGCCAGCTGCCATGATGAGAAGCAAAATGGGACATGGGCAGGACTTCTTTTTCTCAGGACTTATGAAAAGAGGCTCCTGTTCCTCAGCCCCCAGTTCAGCTTAGACCTCCAAGTATAGGGCAGGGACTCATACATTTGTCTTTCTTACCTTTGGGAAGTATCTGAACTGAATCACCATTCAATTTTGCTTATCTGCCCTAATTAGCAATGCTGATGCTTAAAGCAGGTGAATGGTATAAGGAAGTGGAATGGCAGCTATAAAGTGAGATGTCAGTGGTACCTGAAATAACTTACCTGGAAGGTTCTGACGAAAGCCTGAAGAAAAGGTCATTTCTAAAGAAACCAAAAGAAAAGATAGAAGGCACAAGGAAGGTGATGGCCATGTAGAGTCTCTCTCAACTGCAACTTCAAGTGGAAAGCCATAATGAAAGTCACAGGAATAGTTCGAAATACCAAAATATCAAAAATCAACATTAATCTAAACTTCATTTAAATTGAGTAAACCATCTCATATGACATGCATGAATCATTCAAAAATATCACTACTTCTTAGATTTTGATCCCATCACTACTTACTTCTGCATATTTTTATCCTTGTACCAAGTGACCAATTTTGAAAATCATAATGGGGATCTTGCTTGCAGTTTAGTTCAGTTGTTCAGTCATGTCCATCTCTTTGCAACTCCATGGACTGCAGCACGCCATGCCTCCCTGTCTATCACCAACTCCCGTAGATTACTCAAACTCATGTGCATTGAGTCAGTGATGCCATCCAGCCATCTCATCCTGTCATCCCCTTATCCTTCCACCTTCAATTTTTCCCAGCATCAGGATCTTTTCCAATGAGTCAGTTCTCCACATCAGGTGGCCAAATTATTGGAGTATCACCTTCAGCATCAGTCCTTTCAATGAATATACAGGAGTGATTTCCTTTAGGATGGACTGGTTGGATCTCCTTGCAGTCCAAGGGACTCTCAAGAGTCTTCTCCAACACCGCAGTTCAAAAGCATCAATTCTTCGTTGCTCAGCTTTCTTTATAGTCCAACTCTCACATCCATACATGACTACTGGAAAAACCATAGCTTTGACTAGATGAACCTTTGTTGGCAAAGTAATGTCTCTGCTTTTTAATATGCTGTCTAGGTTGGTCATAACTTTTCTTCTAAGGAGCAAGCGTCTTTTAATTTCATGGCCGCAGTCACCATCTGCAGTGAGTTTGGAGCCCCCCAAAATAAAGTCTGTCACTGTTTCCATTGTTTCCCCATCTATTTACCATGAAGTGATGGGACCAGATGCCATGATCTTAGTTTTCTGAGTATTGAGTTTTAAGCCAACTTTTTCACTCTCCTCTTTCACTTTCATCAAGAGGCTCTTTAGTTCTTCTTTGCTTTGTCCCGTAAGGGTGGTGTCATCTGTGTATCTGAAGTTATTGACATTTCTCCCAGTGATCTTGATTCCAGCTTATGCTTCATCCAGCCCAGCGTTTCTCATGATGTACTCTGCATATAAGTTAAATAAGCAGGGTGACAATATACAGCCTTGATGTACTACTTTCCCTATTTGGAACTTGTCTGTTGTTCCATGTCCAGTTCTAACTGTTGCTTCCTGACCTGCATACAGATTTCTCAGAAGGCAGGTCAGGTGGTCTGGTATTCCCATCTCTTTCAGAATTTTCCACAGTTTGTTGTGATCCACACAGTCAAAGGCTTTGGCATAGTCAATAAAATAGACGTAGATGTTTTTTTGGAACTCTTTTGCTTTTTCGCTGATCCAGCAGATGTTGGAAATTTGATCTCTGGTTCCTCTGCCTTTTCTAAATCCAACTTGAACATCTGGAAGTTCACAGTTCACATACTGTTGAAGCCTGGCTTGGAGAATTTTGAGCACTTTATTACCGTGTGAGATGAGTACAATTGTGCAGTAGTTTGAGCATTCTTTGGGATTCCCTTTCTTTGGGATTGGAATGAAAACTGACCTTTTCCTGTCCTGTGGCAACTGCTGAGTTTTCCAAATTTGCTGGCATATTAAATGTAGCACTTTCACAGCATCATCTTTCAGGATTTGAAATAGCTCAACTGGAATTCCATCACCTCCACTAGCTTTGTTCGTAGTGATGCTTCCTAAGGCCCACTTGACTTCGCATTTCAGGATGTCTGGCTCTAGGTGAGTGATCACACCATTGTGATTATCTGGGTCTTGAAGATCTTTTTTATATAGTTTTCTGTGCATTCTTGCCACCTTTTCTTAATATCTTCTGCTTCTGTTAGGTCCATACCATTTCTGTCCTTTATTGTGCCCATCTTTGCATGAAATCTTCCCTTGGTATATCTAATTTTCTTGAAGAGATCTCTAGACTTTCCCATTATATTGTTTTCCTCTATTTCTTTGCATTGATTGCTGAGGAAGACTTTCTTATATCTCTTTGCTATTCTGTGGAACTCTGCATTCAAATGGGTATATCTTTTCTTTTCTCCTTTGCCTTTCGCTTCTCTTTTATTCACAGCTATTTGTAAGGCCTCCTCAGACACCCATTTTGCCTTTTTGCATTTCTTGTTCTTGGGGATGGTCTTGATCTCTGCTTCCTGTACAATGTAACGAACCTCTGTTCATAGTTCCTCAGGCACTCTGTCTATCAGATCTAATCCCTGGAATCTATTTGTCACTTCTACTGTATAAGTTTAGGGATTTGATTTAGGTTGTACCTGAATGGTCTAGTGGTTTTCCCTGTTTTCTTCAATTTAAGTCTGAATTTGATAATAAGGAGTTCATGGTCTGTGCCACAGTCAGCTCCCAGTCTTGTTTTTGCTGACTGTATAGAGCATCTCCATCTTTGGCTGCAAAGAATATAATCAATCTGATTTCAGCATTGACCATCTGGTGATGTCCATGTGTAGAGTCTTCTCTTGTCTTGTTGCAAGAGGGTGTTTGTTATGACCAGTGCGTTCTCTTGGCAAAACTCTGTTAGCCTTTGACCTGCTTCATTTTGTACTCCAAGGTCAAATGTGCCTGTTCCTCCAGGTATTTCTTGACTTCCTACTTTTGCATTCCAGTCCCCTATAATGAAAAGTAGATCTTTTTTGGTGCTAGTTCTAGAAGGTCTTGTAGGTCTTCATAGAACCGTTCAACTTCAGCTTCTTCAGCATTACTGGTTGGGGCATAAACTTGGATTACTGTGGTATTGAATGGTATGCCTTGGAAACGAACAGAGATCATTCTGTCGCTTTTGAGATTGCATCCAAGTACTGCATTTTGGATTCTTTTGTTGACTATGATGGCTATTCCATTTCTTCTAAGGGATTCATGCCCACGATAGTAGATATAATGTTCATCTGAGTTAAATTCACCCATGCCAATCCATTTTAGTTCGCTGATTCCTAAAATGTTGATATTCACTCTTGCCATCTCCTATTTGATCACTTCCAATTTGCCTTGATTCATGGACCTAGCATTCCAGGTTCCTATGCATTATTGCTCTTTACAGCATCACACTTTACTTCCATCACCAGTCATATCCACAACTGGATGTTGTTTTTGCTTTGGTTCCATCCCTTCATTCTTTCTGGAGTTATTTCTCCACTGACTCCCAGTAGCATATTTGGCACCTACTGACTTGGGGAATTCATCTTTTTGCCTTTCTTTTTGCCTTTTCATACCATTCATGGAGTTCTCAAGGCAAGAATACTGAAGTGGTTTGCCAATCCCTTCTCCAGTGGACCACGTTTTTTCAGAATTCTCTACTATCACCTGTCCATCTTGGATGGCCCTACATGAATGGCTCATAGTTTTATTGAGTTAGACAAGGCTGTGGTCCAGGTAATCAGATTGGTTTAGCAGATATGAAAATACATTATAAAACCATAATAACTAGGATGCCCCTTGGACTCAGATTTGTGATTTGCAAAAGTTGGGTGCTCTTAATCTTCAAAGGGCTAAATGCTGAAAGAAACTGAACATAAAAAATTTTCCCATAAGCAATCAACTAAAAGAAAACAGATGAAGAACCAGACCATCCTCCCTGAAGACTAGATAAGGTCCTCCTTGACTGGAGAGGAGAACTTAAGAAGAGGAAACGTAATACTGATATCCTTGAGCATGAAGGTGCTGACTTCTCACCATTCCTCAGGCTAAATTATTAGAGAAAGACAGATCTTTCCCTTTTGTTATGAACCCAGGATTAGAGTGGTAGACTGTATTTTTTAAAAACATAAGCTTCCCCTTTTCTGGGGAATAATTATAGTTCTCTGCTTATCCATTTGACTTCTTTGGTCAATAAAGTGTGAGCTGTGCTACTAGCCAGAATCAAGTTCACCCTGTTCCCTCTTCCTCTGCTCTGATATCAGCAGTGTCCCAGACAGAGTCAGTTCCATCAACCTGGACCCAAGAGTGAAGAGGGCAAGAACCAGCAGTACCATGCCTGACCCAGGAGTGACATACAAGTGAGAAATAAACCTTTGTCCTTTTATGCCACTGAGATTTGGGGAGCATTTGCCACCACAACAAAACTGAATTCATCCTCATTAATACAGGTAGAGATATACCATGCCCTGCTGTCCATCTGAGACTTGGGTAAGAAACACTCTTGCCTCTGTGCTCCATGCTGCGGTGATGATGGAACAGCAGTACTGGTGACATGGCACAGCTAGACATAGGAGGAACTGAACCCACTGTCTGAGTTTTTTGTGGGTCCCAGACTGATACAGAACAACACTAAAGTCAGTTCTGTATGGAGAAGTACGTGAAGGGAAATCCTGGCAGTGGGTATACCAGGAACTGAGCCAGGATCCAAAGACTTACCTCTTCAGAGAAGGTACACCATGTGTTCATCACCCACTCATTCTACCCCAACACTTGGACACTAATAAGTCTGTTCAGGACTTATTTGCCGCAGTAGGGAGAAAATGGGAGGGGCAGAAACCTAAGTATTAACTTCAAATGACCAAGACTGATGAAGTTGCCTGTCAGTGATAGAAATAGGAGGTTCAAGGTAGATTTTAGATACACTTTTAGAAAAATAGTTACATGTTTGCCTGCCTAAGTTTGCATTCTGAGAAATGTGTGCATATGACACCAAGATAACTTTAAGAGTACATCATGGAGGTTGCGTGTATTCAGCCAGTGAGGTGCTAAGGGTGTAGGCAGGCAAAGCGGAAGCCATGCATACACAATGAGAACACCTTATGTAATAGGCCAGCTTCTACTCCCAAACCTGACACTCAAGCTACCACTTCATATTTTCCCTGGGAAGCCATCAAGGACCTGCGACCAGCAACACTTTCAGCTGCACAAATATTTGTTCTAGTAAACCTGAAAAAGGAAAAGCAAACAGTTGTAAATAAATCTTGTTAGAATTTTCTGCATTCCATGCACTAAATATTTTTCCTTGTTTTGCAAAAGAATGCTGTAATATGACCCTAACATTCTTATCTCCAGGATTGATTGTTTCAACTGGATTTCATAGCCACTGGCTGGGTTAATGTTTTGGTATAATTTGAATAATAACACAAAAGACTAAGATATGAATGGACTCCAGAAGTGATTTGAGCAATTAACCTTTAGTCCATTTAAAACAGAGAATTGATTCATTCAACATAGAAGATCAAGAGAAATTTTCATTCTTTTTTAATGTGGAGAAGTTTTAAAACAAATAATTTAATATAAAATACCATAGGATTCTATGGTTTTATGAAAGAAGCACATTGTAATAATCACATCACATAATTGTATACTTGGGCTTGCAGTCATTAATAAATATTTTTTCCTAACAGACAAGAAAATGTCATAATAAATTATTTTCCTATAAATGAATATATTTTTTAAGAAGCTCAATTCTCGGCCTCCTTTTAATTTCTGGGATGTAGCTTACTTTGGTAATGTTGTATTGTGGTGGAAATGAATACAGTGGAGGTAAAGAACGATGAGAGAGGCATGAATATTAATAAGAATAATGATTCATGCATGTAGGAATAAATATTAAATAGAAAAATATTGTGAAAGCCAAAAAGATTTTTAAAAAGACATTTTATAGAACTTTATCATAGGAGACTATATTCATTACAGTAGCTATAACTTTGAAGACTTTCTGTCAGACTCAAAAACTTTAGTATGCTCAACTGTGCTCAGCTAACTTTAGTATGCTCAACTTTTAGTGTTCACTAGTTATACAAACTTGGCCAGTATCACTCAGTCTTTACAACTATAAATGTAATAACGTACATATCTCAAATTGAAGTGAAAATTAGCAAGAGATAGTATACTAATTTTTTTAAAGATGAGATTATTACCAGAAAATAAAGCAGGGTTATTTCATGAAGTTAAAAGGATCCATTCATCAAATAACAGAACTTCAAAATGTATGAAATAAAATTTAACAGAACTGAAAGGAGAAATAGACAAATTCATACTCATAGCTGGAGATTTTAACATCTGTTTCTCTGTAATTATATAACAGGTAGACAAAAAATTAGATTATAGATGATTTGAACAACACTATCAACCAACCTGACCCAGTTGGCATTTATTAAACATTATACCCTCCAACTACAGAATACATGTAGTTTTAAGTGCACATGTAACCGTCACAGTTAGACCATTTTCTGAATCATACAACAAGTTTCAATGAATCTAAGGGGACTGAGATAATTCTCTGGACAAAATGGTAATCAATTAGAAGCCAGTAACAAAAAGATACCTAGAAAATCCCCAAGTATCTATAAATTAAGCAATATGCAGAAAATAGCCTATTGGTCAAAGAAGAAATCACAAGAGGATTTAGAAAATATTTTGAACTGAATGATAATGGAAACATTACATACCAAAATTTATGGGCTGCAGCCAAAACAATATTTAGCTTTAAGTACTGATATTAGAAAGAAATAAAGTTCAAAAATCAGTGACCTAAACGTCTAACTAAAAAAGATGGAGAAAGAAGAGCAGAACTTCTCTTGGGCCCTTTTCCAGTGAATCCCCGACATTCTGATTTCAATCACTAGGTCTTAGTTTTCTTTGTTTTAGAACTTCATATAAGTAGAATCATATGCTGTATCTGGCTTCTCTCATTCAGCTTAACGCTTTTGACATTCACCCCAGTTGTTGCTATATCAGTAGTTCATTGCTTTTGTTGTTGTTGAGTAGCATTCCACTGTACAGATATAAAAAAATGTATTCATTCACCTGTTAATGGACATTTGTGCTATTTCTAATTTGGGGCTACTATAAATAAGACTGCTCTGAATACTGCCATACAAGACTTTTATGGACACATGTTCTCATTTCTTTTGCGTAGAGAACCACAGGTAGAATTGCTGAGTCACAGAACAGCAATTAATAAATAGGTTTTCAAAAGACTGTACCATTTAACACTCTTTTTGGCAATATATAAGACTCCTGATTGGTTCACTTTTCGCCAATACTGGTTTTCTTTGTCGCTCTAATTTTGGTCATTATAGTGTGTGTGAAGTGGTGTCTCATGGCAGTTTTATGTTTCTCTGGTGGCTTTTCATCATCTTTTCATGTGCTTATTAGCATACATTTATATTCTTAAAATTTCTGTTCAAGTGTTGTGCTTGTCTTAAAATTGAGTTGTCTTTTTATCATTGTTCTTGTGTCTAAAAGTAATCACAGGATGCCTAATTATCTAATGATAACTATAATATTTATGAGACTTGTGTATGACTTCACCCAAAAGGCAGGGAAAAGGCCTCAGCATGCATCAAGTTTAAATGGGAATTAAGAGAAATGTTACATTTATATTTTGTTTGCATCTTATGAGATCAGCTCATGAAAGACGTTGAACATATAGCAAGACACTCTAAAAAGAAAACAAATCAGTACAAAAAGAAAACCAAAAGGAACATCTAGGAATGAAAAACTGAGTCCCTGCAATAGAAAAAAAAAAAAGAACTCAATGAACCACTTGAACAAAAATTTTAAAACCACTGAAAAGAGAATTAATGAACTGAAAGATATTTCTAAAGAAATTCATTATATACTGTGCTGTGTGCAGTCATGTCCAACTCTTTGTGACCCCATGGACTGTGGCCCACCAGGCTCCTCCATCCATGGAGATTCTCCAGGCAAGAATACTGGAGTGGGTTGCCATGCTGTCCTCTAGGGCATCTTCCCAATGCAGGGATGGAACCCAGGTCTCCCACATTGCAGATGGATTCTTTACCATCTGAGCCACCAAAGTGAAAGTCACTCAGTCGTATGTGACTCTTTGTGACCCCATGGAATATACAGCCCTTGGAATTCTCCAGGCCAGAATACTGAAGTGGGTAGCCTTTCCCTTTCCAGGGGATCTTCCCAACCCAGATCTCCTGCATTGTAGGCAGATTCTTTACCAGCTGAGCTACAAGAGAAGCCCAAGAATACTGGAGTAGGTAGCCTATCCCTTCTCCAACAGATCTTCCCAACCCAGGAATTGAACTGGGGTCTCCTGCATTGCAGGTGGATTCTTACCAGCTGAGCTACCACTGTAGCAGAAAAAATAAAGGAGATTAAAATGTGAAAGACAGATCGTTGTTGTTTAGTCACTAAGTTGTATCCTACTCTTTGCGACCCCATGTACTGCAGCCCGCCAGGCTCCTCTATCCGTGGGATTTCCCAGGCAAGAATACTGGAGTAGGTTGACATTTCCTTTTCCAGAGGATCAGGCCTCCTGCATTGGCAGGCGGATTCTTTACCACTGAGCCACCAGGAAAGCCTTTAAAGAAAGATTAGGAGATACCAAAAAGAGAAAGTTCAACAGGTTTGTAATCACAAAGGCAGATAAGAGAGAATGGGCAGAAAGAAATACTATTGTTTTTAAACTAATGATTCAGTATTTTTCAGTTGAAGAAAGACATGCATTTTTGATTCAAGAAGCACAGCTTTCTCAAACAAGTAAATTTTTAAACACACACACACACTGAGGTAGTAAAGATGAGTAAATCTTAAAAGCCACCATTGAGAAAAGACAGATTACTTACACTGATAACAGTTCTCAATAACAATAGACTAGTACAGTGGAATACCATTACCATTTAATTGAGTTTCCGGTAAAGAGTTACATATTGAAAACTGAGTTACATATGAAAACATAAAAATGTTTTCAAATGAAGATTGAGACTCAATTAAAGAGCTACTCAAGGAAGAAGGAAATTAAACCCAGAAAGAGGAAGTGGTTTGCAAAGAACACTTTTACTATGGAAACATTGTCTGTACCAGACAATAAGTAAAAATCACAATTAATGAGGGAAGGGAGGTAGCAAAAGGAAATAAATTACTAGACAAGAAAATCATGTAAGACACACAGTAAATGGAAAATGAAGGTGACCTGGAAGTAAAGATCCAACGTTCTAATACTATTGAAGAGACACATCAAGATTTTGATTAACTTGAGACTGTTCTAAGTCAGGTAAAATGTTCAAAAGTTAAGAGTAAATACCAAAAGAAAAGGAATAGAAGGGAATAAAGAAATGCTCCATTAATCCAATAGGAGGAAAGAAACAAGGAAAACAGAGCATAATTTATGAAAAACAAAAATTAGGATTGTACAAATATGTTCAAATATATTTATTGTCACAGCAATATAAGCAAAATAAACTATCCAGGTTATATATAGATACTTTGATTGAGCCAACAAATCCAGCCACATGCTATTTGAATGATTAATATTTAAGTCATAATGATAAGAAATATATGGTAGGCAAAGATTAACCGAAAGAAAGACTCTATCAATATCCAGCAAGAGACCTGAAGGCAAAAAGTGTTATTTGAAATAAAGAGAATCACCACATATGTATTCTCCAAGAAAAGACTTTGCTTAAAAAAACAAGGGGCGGTTTTGCCTATGAAAAGGTCTTCCTGTGCAAACTTTAGAAGAGTATTCCTATTGGAAAAAAATAATAACCCCTTTCTATCCCATCTCCCAGATGAATCAGATCTAGAATTACTGTTTGATTCTTCTGTCTCTCCTTTTAAATTAAACCATACCAATCTAAAAGATTTTAAGCTGCTTAAAAAAGCAAATCATATTGAGTGCTAGTACTGTTTTATTTATTAAATCCTGATTGCAAAGAGCAGCACAAGGAAATATAGATTTAAGTGAGGGCTCTCTGCAGGTTGGGGACACTGACTTTAGTGTATCAGCAATTATTTTAACATATTAAATATTAAAAATTATAAAAGAAATGAAAGTTTCCAGGCAGGACAGTAGGTAGTTTCAGAAACTGAGTTCCTCTCATGCCAGGTTTCAGATCCATTTCTTATAATGCATGGGCATTTTAATGAACTTTATTTAGTTTTTTGGTTTATGAAATAACATAATTTCTCCATATGTAAAATAAGGATAATAAAACTTGCTCTATCTAGTATAAGATTGTTGTGAGAATGAAATTAGATAATGTATGTAAAAGCCCTTTGTAAACATTTAGTACTATGGAACTGTAAGGTATTATTATAAATCCATGGTCCTAGGATGGGTTGTTAGTATTAGAAAGCTTTATCCACCATTTCTTGAACATGTCTGTAAAAATCTCAATTACTCGTTATTGTGCTTTTACTAATGTTTAAGAGTAAAACTACTCCCATTCATACAGTTACAAAAATGTAAGTAAATCATGGCCCAGTAAAATAATTCTCACCATTCACCTTTCTCTCCCTGGAAACACATACACTGGAGTTATACATACACCAAAGAGAAGGAAAACTTGTTTCAGTGTTTAGTGTAAAGAAGTGTTTTTTCTTAGTTGTTGGTTTTGTAGCTCTTATGAACCTGACTAAAACATCTGACCGATCACGTCACTCTTATTTAGGTATCCCTGAATTCTTGAGCTGGACAGCATGAGTCTGGCAAAAACAAAAAAACGAAAAAAAAAGGGCAGTCAAAATTGTTGTGAAGAAGGGGCGAGATGGAATATGCAGGGCATATGATACAGGAATGCTCCCCCCGAAACCAACGGCCACCTTCTTTTCCTGTAAAGTCCATGGATTCACACAAATGGATGTGCAGAAAGACAAGGTGTGCTGACCTGTCAAAAAGTTGAGAGCTGGGTGGGTAAAGGCAAGTCGCTCCGTCTCTCTGAGCCTCCACTTTTGTAGAATAAGGGTAAGAAAGCCTGCTAAACAGGGTCTTCAATCCTCAGCTCAGTCTATCTACTCTTGCACTTGAGGAGATCAGGTCCTCTTTGTTAGCTACCACCAACACCTCGGATTCACACTGGGCCTTTAACGACTTCTTCTCAGCCCTTAGTTTCTCACCCCTTTGCAGACGGTCAGTCAACTTAGAAGCAATCTGTCTTTATAAGCATCCTTCTCGCCATATCTTCTAAATCTCTGAAGGATCCTGAATCATCTCAGCAGCAAGGCATTCATGACCACCAGGACGCACCCCCAGGTCACCAATAGTGAAATCTTTGGTACCTGGGCCACCACCTTGTGTCAGAGACTATGTGTCCCCCACCTGCCACTCAGGATGATATCCTCTTCCTTCACCAGGGATGACTTAACCCAGTCCCAAATCTTCACCTTACTACCTGTTTTCAATTACTTCTTTCCATATTACTGTGTAGTTTGGACCCTTCAAGAGGCAGATGCCAAGACAAGATGGGAAATGCAAGAGAATTTGTAGGGAGGGCGAGAGGCTGCGGCTGTGAGGGGAAAATGGGAGTAAGCCAGAGGAGGCAGGGAGAGCTGTCAGACAATGCTGGTCTGACCTCATGAGGAGGGAGGAGAAGATAAAGTGTCAGGTGGGAGAGTCTTAGATGCAGCCCAGTTCCAGGAGGAATTCAGTCCGACTGATGGAACGCTATCAGGGGGGTGCCCATCTAGCAGAAATGGGCCTGCCTTGTGATTGTTGCTGGATTCGCCCAGTGGCCAGAGCAGTCAGTGGGGTCTCCACACAAATGGATTCTGAGCACGGCGGCCAGGACAGTCATCATGTAGGCTCCTCACATCTGGAGATTTGAGTTCTGTGTTTTTATGTCCACTATGATGAGGGAGGAAGAGGACAACATCTTGACAGGGTGGTCCAAATAGATATCATCCATGAGAGCACAGCAGTATCATGCACCTCTAGATAGATACCCTGAGGATGAAACTGCAATGCCTTTGTGGCCTTCCTGCCAAAAGTATTTAACCTATATGTAATCATGAGGAAACATCAACAAATCCAAATTAAGAGGCTAAATGTAACACAGGACAACAAAAACATAGTTGATGTACAATACATATAAGTTTCAGGTGTACAACATAGTGACTCACAATTTTTAAAGTTATACTCCATTTATAGTTTTTCAAAATATTGGCTATATTCCTGGTGTTGTACAATATATCGTGTACACGTGCGTGCATGTGCGTACATGCTTAGTCACTTCAGTTGTGTCCAACTCTTTGCAACCCTATGGACTGTACCCACCAGGTTCCTCTGTCTATGGGATTCTCCAGGCAAGAATACTGGAGTGAGTTGCCATGCCCTCCTCCAGGGGATCTTCCTGATCCAGGGATCAAACACACAGCTCCTGTATCTTCTGCATTGCAGGCAGATTCTTTACCCACTGAGCCACTTGGGAAGCCCATATCCTTGTGTATAAGAGGCTATTCTTGATCTTAGGAAATACATGCTGAAGTTTTAAGGCATAAAAGGGCATAATATATATAACCATCTCTCAAATGGTTTCAGTTCAGTTCAGTCGCTTAGTCGTGTCTACCTCTTTGCGATCCCGTGAATTGCAGCACGCCAGGCCTCCCTGTCCATCACCAACTCCCAGAGTTCACTCAGACTCACATCCATCGAGTCAGTGATGCCATCCAGCCATCTCATCCTCTGTCGTCCCCTTCTCCTCCGGCCCCCAATCCCTCCCAGCATCAGAGTCTTTTCCAATGAGTCAACTCTTTGCATCAGGTGGCCAAAGTACTGGAGTTTCAGCTTTAGCATGATTCCCTTCAAAGAAATCCCAGGGTTGATCTCCTTCAGAATGGACTGGTTGGATCTCCTTGCAGTCCAAGGGACTCTCAAGAGTCTTCTCCAACACCACAGTTCAAAAGCATCAGTTCTTCGGCGCTTAGCTTTCTTCACAGTTCAACTCTCACATCCATACATGACCACAGGAAAAACCATAGCCTTGACTAGACAGACATTTGTTGGCAAAGTAATGTCTCTGCTTTTGAATATGCTGTCTAGGTTGGTCATAACTTTTCTTCCAAGGAGTAAGCGTCTTTTAATTTCATGGCTGCAGTCACCATCTGCAGTGATTCTGGAGCCCAAAAAAGTAAAGTCTGACACTGTTTCCACTGTTTCCCCATCTATTTCCCATGAAGTGATGGGACCAGATGCCATGATCTTCATTTTCTGAATGTTGAGCTTTAAGCCAAATTATTAACTCTCCTCTTTCACTTTCATCAAGAGGCTTTTTAGTTCCTCTTCACTTCCTGCCATAAGGGTGGTGTCATCTGCATATCTGAGGTTATTGATATTTTCCCAGCAATCTTGATTCCAGCTTGTGCTTCTCCAGCCCAGCGTTTCTCATGATGTACTCTGCATATAAGTTAAATAAGCAGGGTGACAATATACAGCCTTGACGCAATCCTTTTCCTATTTGGAACCAGTCTGTTGTTCCATGTCCAGTTCTAACTGTTGCTTCCTGACCTGCCCCTGTCCAAGGGGTCGCAAAGAGTCAGACACGACTGAGCGACTGGACTGAACTGAACTCAAAGTCAGCAGTTGCATGTGCACCTCATTCAGGGTATCTTTCCAAAAGATACTTTTGACTTTGCCAGTGATCAAATACTGTACTGAGGCATGAAAAGTACATGAGTGATATTAAACACCTTTTAAACCGGCTCTCCTGGCTTCTGGCCAGTGAGATGAAAGAGGTGCTGAGTCGAGGTTTATGGGGTGGCTATCTTTTTTCAATCACAACTGTCTAGTGATTCATTATTGCACATGCCAGCGACTCTACCCTAGTGGATGCAATTATCTCTTTCATTTTCATTTTCTTTTTTTTCAAAGAGCTAGTTGAGTACGTTTCTAAGTGTGGGCATGTTGTCTTTGATCCATTAACCAGTACTCCCATGCTGGTTGACATAAAGAGGGTTGGGAGGGAGGGGACGATCACTCTGCCTGTGTGCATTTTAAGTTGAAAAAATTTTAAAATAGATATAAGGTCAAAAAGGACACACCCAGACATCCAAGATGTCCCTATCAAGCTCTTATTTTCACAATTCTTACACATACACACACACACACACACACACACACACACAAAAACAGGTTTATAGCTTTAATTTTTATCTCTTTTCATCTGATGTGTCCAGTTTATCCTTTTCAAATCTTACTTACCTCCATTATCTTCCTGACATTACATCAATCTTGTGCTCTAGCCAGCTCTAAAGATGGACTGCCTGAGTCCGAGTCCCAGCACTGGTGGTTACTGTTATGTGACTTTGCACGAGTTCCTTGACCTCTCTGTATTCTCAGCTTTATTATCCCTGTAGTACAGATAATGATTCTGAGGTTTCAAGCATCTTGTTTTAAATCACTTGGCAATTTAGTGTAAGAACTGGGAGCTTCCATGGAGATTTCAACTCCCCTGCAAAAAAACAGATTCGTTTCCACTAAGCACTGGTATTGTGTGAGTTGGAGGAATGTTGCTTAACAGGGTGTTGTTTGAAAATAGAAGTCACATTCCTCTTTAAGGAGGTTAAACATTTTTTCTGCCGTTCAGTTCTGTTCAGTAAGCATTATTTAGAAAGCAGGCAGAAGAAAGGGGAATGGGAGAGGGCTTTGGATCAGAAGATTTGTATTTGAAACCAGGCTCTGTTACCTGATCTGTGCTCAGTTTTCTCTTCAGTAAAATGGAAATCCTGATATGTAAGCTCTAAGTTTGTTGGGATGAGTAGCAACAATATGTGTTGCTAGGCATTGAACATACTAGGCATTGACCGTAATATAGCCTTTCAAAAATATACTATTCTTTCTGTGCTTGCTACTCATCAGGAGCTTTGCTATATACATGAAATGCTCTCAGTTGTTCAGTCGTGTCTGATTCTTTGTGACCCCATGGACTGTACCTGCCAGGGTCCTCTGTCCATGGAATTTTCCCAGGCAAGAGTACTGAAGTGGGTTGCAATTTCCTATTCCAGTGTATCTTCCCAACCCAGGGACTGAACCTGCATTTTCTGCATCTTCTGCAGGGGGCAGGCAGATTCTTTACCACTGAACCACGTGGGAAGCACCTTATCCATGAAATACAGGAAGGCAAAAAATTTACTCCTTCTCTTTGGGGCTCACCCTCCAGAAATTTGTAATGGTTCTTCACAAAGTAAGGATAGTAGCCACTCAAGTATGTTGCAATTCTTTTTTCCCAGGGCACTGAAATTTTTTGTTTACATTTTTAATTCTCTGTAAATTTTCCTTTTTGTGTAGTAAATCTACTTGATTCTTCTCGTATGGATGATTTGCAGCTTTAAACTCAGAAAGCCCCTCTCTGCTTCTTGAATCAGATCAATATTCATCTCTGTTTCTTTCTGGTTCTTTTACAGTCTTCATTTTTCACGTTTAAATCTTTAAGCCATCTGGAATTTATTTGGCTGTATGGTTACAAGGTGCTGAATAGTTATCTTTTTAAGACACCTTCTTAATGATGCTGGTTGATGGGACTAGTTTATTTGACTTAAACTCATTTCTGTCTCAATAACTTACCCTCTGAGCTGCCTGCTGCGCAGTTGAATTGTCCCACCTTGAAAAGGCCCATAGGACAGAAATATGTCTATCGGGTATTCCCATTTAGTTGATTTACTTTTAGTGCAGAGTAATAAGTGTCAGCTCTTTTGTCTCAATCAGATAAATGTAGAAACTGTGACACAGTATTTTGCATAAGGGCTAAGCCCAGAGAAAAGTGTAAAAGAGGGCGAGCCATGTCATCACCCATTAGTCACAACCATGCCCCCCCACCCCAAACTTCCCTCATCTGCCTGTCATCTCTTCCCACGTGCTCAGCTTTTCCAGATGGACTTGGAGCCATTTATGCAAGGGAGCTAAGAGTCTAGTAGAAGAATCATTACTGATCCACCCATCCCTGCCTCAGTCCGTTACTGTGGTTTTTTAAATACTGTTCCAGAAACTTGACTTTCTTGAGAAAAGATGTAGCAAACAGTCTCCATGTTAGTCTGGCCGGAAACACCAGTGCATTTTCCCCAGTATCGGCCTCAGGCTGGGTAGCCTCACTGTGCAGGAGCAGCTGTAGACGTGGTGGTTTGCCCCACAGTGTCTTGCTGGTCGTCCAGCACCTTTAAGGCCATGATTTGGCCCTCTGAGCATGCCAAGAGGTGAACCCCCAAAGGCCGAGCCAGGCTGCCCACTGTGCCCCTCAGGGTAGTCAGTGTAGAGCTTCGAGAATTCTCTCTCGCCTCCAACACCCAGGTTGGCTCCCCTGACCTCCAACTTTGAGAGGTGAGGAAACCCTTAATAGGGTTCTGACCCCGCCAACATCCTCATCCACTCCACAAATTAAGGAAGTGTTGAGTCTTCCATCTCTGGTCCTCAGGAAGTGAGTTCACTAGACTGTGAAGGAGGCACGACTGGGGCTGGTCTCAGCACAAACTGCTGACCTTCTCTGCAGGGTCTGGAAGGCAATGGAGCACTCGGGCACTGGTACACACTATGTTTTCTTCATTTGTGAGATGGAAGCCATGCCACCCTCCCTGCTCTGCCCGCAACTCTCCCACCCCTTACTTCCCCTAGTCTCGGGCTCCCTGGGCCCAAGAACATTCTTCTAACATGACTACATTCACTACAGACCTCCAAATCAAGGCAGTGGGGGTGAGCACCACAGTTTCTCCTCAGAGTCCCTCCATCAGCTCCCCTCCCCTGCACCGCCCTGCACCCCAGCTCCACAAACTACCCCAGACTAAGGAGCCATCGACCCAAGGACCTCCCAGCTCTTTCCTGTGACACCCTCCTTTCCCAGGTGCCACACTCAGTTCTGACCTTTGTGACCACACACCCAGATCTTCATGGTTGTCCTGGTAGGGGGCAGGGAGATAGAAACCGGAAAGTCTGTGTGCAACCCATAAGCTTCAGACTATGGATGTCAGGCTGGCTTTGTTAGAAGTCACACACCCTTGACAGACATAAACTGTGGCTGGTCAAGGTCAGGGTGCTTCAGAGTATATGTGTGTGTGGTGTGTGTGGAGGAGATGGGTAAGGGTGATATGGAGACAGTCATCAATAGATAAGCTTCAGAGTGTATGCATGTGTGGTATGTGTGGAGTAGGTGGGGATGATGCAGAGACAGTCTTATTAATAGATAATCTTTTAAATATGTGGGAAGGAGAAATAGCATATGATAGATATATGCATTCAACCCATTCCTCCTAGTAAGTATACTTCTCAAAAATAGAAGTTATGAAAAGAGACCATCCCTCTAAACGCACAGTCTAAAAGCATAAACTCCCAGGGAAATGACACAGCATTTAGCAGGGAAATCTTTTAAGAAAGCAAAAAATATACATATGCAGGCAGTCAAAACAGGTATATGAGAGAGGTACATTCCTTAGAGACAGTTTTAAGCAGGCTTCTTATTGTGCTTGTGCTTGTTTTGAGTTTAATTACAGGATAACAGCATCACTTTTAAAAAAATTTAATTTGGATGATTGTAGCAGCTTTTTAACTGATTTTCTCGCTCATCTCACACCACCCCAATCCATCCTTCCCAGTTCTACATTTTCTGATCACGTAGCTCCCAGGTCTAAAGCTTTCCTTTGTTGTTGCTTGAGTCTCATCTTTTAAAATGTTCCCCAACATTGACCTATATTCTGACCACCCGAAAACATAGTTTCCCCATCTGTCTGGTTCTCTTTCAGCTGTCTAAGCCATTGCCATGCCATTCCTTTTATCCAGGAAGCCCTACCCCCACCCCCATCACGGCCATCTGGTTAAATAAAATATATTATTCAAGTCTCAGTTCTAGCATTGTCTAGGTCTCCTTAAAAGGCCTCCAATTACACTCCAGGCAGTCAGGAGCTACTGCCATCCCACTGTCATTCAGTACTGTGGGTGACCTTGTATTATCTTGGAACATGATTGTTCCTCCCACTGGACACCACAGTTCACAAAGGCAGGGATCATGTCATTCATTCTTGCATCCTCAGTTCCCAGCACAATGTTTGACATCAACAAGCATGTATTGAATTCTAGTCATTAATAGCATTACCATTTTTCATCGACACATGTTATTTATCCACGTTTCTTGAAATTAATGGTACTTATCAGCTTGCCTTGCTTAACCTGTCATTAGGAAATGTCCAAGTTTCTTATCTAAGTCTACCTTTCAACCCCCCACCCCCCGCCCCAAGCTGGAGATTAAGCATTGATATCAGCTCCGTGACTTTTCTCCAAAGGCAGCCAAGAGCTATGACTCAACACGCTGTCCTGTTTCATAGATAACACATGCAGGACAACCCAACAACACCGTCCTGTTTCATAAATAACACACACAGGATGATACAAACACATAAAGATAAGTCTGAAAGGCACTGTTAATACTCTCTCCTTCTGTAGACCTGGCTTGGCAGGCTCCAAAGTGAGGATGTAAATTCACTTTGTCAAAGCAAACGCTTCTCTTGGGGGGCATCAGCTCATCCTCCAGGAGACAGTAATGACCACAGCCCACAGGCAGCAGGTGATGAGTCACTTACTGCTGCGAGGCAATTAGTGCTGCTAGAAAAAAAAATTGCTTTCATTTAAAATTCTCTCTAAACTGTATGTCTCATGGCTCATGGGATAATTTATGTATCATTAGAAACTAAGAAACATATATCATGGTAACAAATTGTCTCTTCCATCCACCACAGCCCATAGCTCCCAGGGGTCTTTGGAAAATCAGAGTTTTGCTGTCCTTGTTACATCAGCTGGTGTGGAAATATTCATCTGTGCCCATTTATTGTCTCATTCACTCCCTGGTTCTCTGGCAGAGAGATGGCAAGAAAAACACCAGCCATCATTTTCACCCATTGGTTTGCAGCCTCATTTGCTGTAAAGAAGCCCCTGGGAGAACAGCCATGAGTTGTATTATTTTCCCTTACAACTTGAGTGTCTGTTTTGAGATTTGGTTCATCTTGAAGTTTTCCCAGTGCTATTATGTTATTTTCTCCAATACATAGCATGCTGAACAATTCTATAGCTTCCGATTCAAAGACCATCTTTCGTTCTAAATGTAAATGGCTGCAAAGAGCTTGGAGAAAGTGCTTGACTGTCCAGTGGGAGGAGCAGGTCCCAGAGGACTTTGTTGAGCCAGGTTGTAGGTCATATAGCAACTGGGCAAACATGCTCTAGTTTAGAAGAACCACCTTAAGTCGATTCTCTGTCAAGGGAAAAACATGAAGTGGAAATTTGGAAAATGAGACTCTTCATTGCTGGGGAGAAGGGGGTGTGCAGAGAAAGTGGGCAAGGTGAGAAGTCCAGTTCCAAAATGCCAGTGTGATATGGAAACAATATTAGCCAATATCACTAACCACAGAAGTTTAATCTGTGAAACAAAGATATGAGATGAGGAGCCACCCCATAGCCACTAATTTGCAAAATCAGAGACTGAAAAAAATGATGCATCCGAAATTCTATTAAAAAATAATTCCCATTCAGCTTTATTCTTTCCTTTCATTAAATTTCAGTTGTTTTGAAGAAAAACTACAGTGCCTTTTCCTAAAAGGCTATGCTTTAATCATTGTTAGTCACTGAGTTACCCAGTCCAATCAGCAGAATTTGCTGCATCACTTGTGAGGCCCCATATTGAAATGGGACTTCCCTGGTGGTTCAGTGGTTAAGACATCGCCTCCTGATGCAGGGGGTGCAAGATCAATCCCTGATTGGGTAGCTAAGATCCCACATGGCTCATGGCCAAAAAACCAAAACATAAATCAGAAGCAATATTGTAACAAATTCAATAAAAACTTTAATGATGGAGCACATAAAAAAAATCTTTAAAGAAAAACAGAGAATTTCAAGACTGTCAGGGAAGAACATTAAACCAGGCATGAAGTCCTCTCAAAAGGACAGATCACACAACCAAGAAGCTGCCTTTTGTCAGTGTTGAGAGCTCGGAACCTCTCAAATAGAAAAAAAAAAAAAAAAAAATGGGGGAGGAGGCAGAAGTGTTCAGTGCTCCTCTAGTACCAGTTCTCATTGCCATCGTTGACTGTCCTTCCTATAGTGCCTAAGATCCAGAAGCCACGCTCAGGATTTTGTCTTTGAGGTCCTCAATCACCCAGTCACACAAGAGCTACTTTCTGCATGTTCCACAAGTATATGAAATTCTAGATATTTGTTAGAGAAAGATTCCACGCCACTGGAATACTGTGGTTGAGATATTTAAACTTCAACTCAGGGGTAGAAAAATAAAATTTGCTCAAATTACATGAAGATAAATGTGGAACTAGAGAGTAGCAAAATGCAATCTAGTTATCCAATGTTGCTGGAAAAAGTGGCCACCACACATTGAGTGATTCAGATAGCTGGAATCGGACTTCTAAGCATTACAGCTCTTTATATTGGCTGGAGCATCCATGGCCAAGACCATAGTAGGCACTTGGGGAACATACTTTCCCAGTGACTCCAGGGACCCTGAACCTCAGAGACAGAGCTGGGCTGTTTTTACAGGGAAGCCCTCAGGAACCACAAGGTGTCTGGCTAGTAATCAAGAGATTGGGTCACTGTGCTTCTCATCAACCTGAGATGCTGAGCTGAGGCCTTCTTGGGAGGGGGTGAGGGGTGGGTCAGGCACCCCTCCCACGATTGCTACAATGTGAGCCTTCAGCAGAGGCTGAAGGAAGGAAAACCTTCCTAAAAGGTTTTTAGGAAAATCTTTTCCTGAAGACCCTTTCTCTCCTTTTCACATTTGTTACATCAGATTACCAATAACTGATTTGTACTGCACACCTTCTGACAAATTTGGTTAAGGCAGTGGGCTCCTAGCTGAGGATGGGTACAGGGTGGGGGGAGGGGTCTCAGGGTGAAACACTGAGGATTTGTGACACTTGTGTACCTCGGGGACCTTTATCCACCCATCCTACTGACAGCTTTGCCCCGAGGGCAGGGCCTTTAGGCTGTTGAGGTCCACAGGCTCCTCCACAACTGCTTGAGCTTTAGACACTGAATTGATCTTTGCCTCCAGGACAAAGATGGATGTGGGTATCTACTCACCTAGAGGCCTAATAAAGTTCACCAAAACTGTGTGGTGAGGTCTCTTCAAAGTAAAGATCTTCCTGGCTTGCCCAGGTGATAGATTTGTACATATGTAGACCACACAAGAAAAGCTTTTGGAAGATCTAATATTCACTGAGCACTTATAAGTCATGCCCATATAAGTGAGTCATGCCCACTCACTTTACATTTGACTCATTTAATCCCTGCAATCCCCACTTTACAGATGAAGAAACCAAGGCTGGTGTGACCTGGCCAAGGAGACTCAGATGATGGTAGGAGGACAGGCACCCTGGCAAACTAAATGGCTTAACATCTTCACTCCCTCATGATCCCATGGAACTACTTATTAATACAAACGGGGCAGAAAATAAAAACTAAGAATGGCTCAGGTTTCAATATTCAACATCAGGCTTTGCATGAATTACCTGACTTAAATGCCAACCCCACAGTTTGCTGAGGTTTCATCACTTAGAAGCTGGAAGTAACTTGCCCAGGCACCAAAGTACAGGGTAAGCTGGGATTTTAGCTGTCTAGACATGGTATGAACACATGATGAAAGTGTGGGTGCATGGAGAGAGAAGTGAGGGGACCAGAAAAGTCCTGGGAGGGGCTTGATGGGGAGGAGCCGGAGACAATGAGGGAGAGTCCTATAATGAAAGTCCTACTTAATTAAAGTCTTACTCTTCACCAGTAACTTTAAAATAGTTGACCCCTAAGATAGTTCAGGTATGAACTAAATCTATGCATGAAGTGATCTTAATCACAAGTCATTATCATAAATATTTATTAATTCCAAAAAATTAGTCCCCCAATCTCCTTCACTGCTTTTAAGAAAGTGAGCAATCCCTTTTGAAGACCAGATAGTAAGTTGATTGAGATATGATCTGAATTTTTCACTAGGTAGATGTTAAGAAACAGTACATTTAAAAAAAATTAGTAGTAATTCAATGAAGTGAAAGTCACCCATGACCTTTTCTTACCAACCCAAGTCAATAGGCCTAAGAATGTTACATCAGGCTTTGAGGAAATCACTGCAAGCCATGCAGGTATGTTCTATGAGAACTGGGATCCCATAATGAAACCAAGAGGCAGAAAGAATGAGTCTCCTAACTTTCACAGTGAACTCTCCAAGTGGAAGCCTAGGAAAGCAAAGAAAATGGTTTGTCCCAGATACGTCTATTAGCAGAGTTATAAGAAAATATTGTTCAATAAAATCCAAATAGATAATAGAGTTGTCAAGGTGACAATTGTTTAAAATCTTTAAAAAGAGAGAAAACAATGTTTCCACAGACACAGGGTAACCTTGAGAAAAGATTTTTCTTCCTGAAAGTGTTTTGTTCAGCTGGAGGGAAAAGAAATAAAAGGAAACATGAAAGCCAATGAAAGAAAAACATGAGCATGGAAGACCATCATTAATCTTCAATTCAAATTGTATAAAAGGCATTAATAGCAATTCTATTCAGAGATAAATGATGTACTGGGGGTATATTCGGGGTGAATAAGTGAGCTAATTGCACACTGATTCTGCATGGAGATGACCCTAGAAACATGGGTTAAATAGTCTTTAATTTAAAACTTGAATGTAACAACATTTTTTTGTAAGTAAAGAAGTTTATAACTAAAATGATAAGTTTAGCAAAGTATTTTGTGTATAGACCTCAGCTGTGTCTGACTCTTTGTGACCCCATGGACTGTAGCCTGCCAGGCTCCTATGTCCATGGAATTCTCCAGGCAAGGATACTGGAGTAGGTAGCTGTTCCCTTCTCCAAGGGATCTTCCCAACCCAGGGATCAAACCCAGGTCTCTCACATTGCAGATTCTTTACTGTCTGAGCCACCAGGGAAGCCCAATAGTTCCATATGTTATGATAAAAATAAATTTATTTTGGAAAAAAATACCACCTTCCTTGCTTGACAAGGGTAAATCCCCACCACAGTGGAGTTCAGGTGTTAAAATGAGTGACCACTGCTGTAGTATAATGTCCACATGTCCTAGGTGTACAATCAACAAGGAGCACAAGTGACAAGGTGTCCAAATGACTATGTTTCCAATTCTTTCCACTGACTTTACCAACAGTTTCTTCAGATCATTCTGAGAAGACCACAGGAAAACATAGGCCAAGAAATGTCCACTGCAAGAGGTCTTTTTGTTGATTTAAGTGTAATCTTTACATGGCTTAATAGTTCTCCAGCATTGAGTTTCTAAGTTGGTATTGCAACCAATCTCTGTCTTGTGCAGACCATGGATTAATAAATGTCTTCTAACCCAAGAATCACTTTTAAGACAAACCCATATTTGATGATAAACTCACATCTTCAAATACATGGCTTTAAATACCGTTGTTTTACACACTCTGAAATATGATAATAATTTAAAACACCAAGACAGAATTTCACTGTCACTGCTCTATGACACCAGTGCCCAGGAGGTGACTGTGCTCTATTCTTCATCACTCAAGTTTATAAAAAGGCACTTTGGGACTTCAGTTCTATTCAGCCAGCTGGCAGTCAGTCCTCTTTCCCCATCCACAGTCGGTATTTTTGGAAGTGCTGGTCCAAGCCATTTGGGGCCCCTCTACATTGTCATTCAGTATGGAGACCTGAAACTTGATCATCGTCAGCAGGAGGATTTCAGTTAATAAGTATCAAATGGTCATCACTTCTATTCCTGTAACAGAAATGGGAGAAGTAGAGAAAAGAGAGCAAAAACTTAAAACTCTTTGAGATGGAACAGGAATACATGCTCTATCATGTAGGCATACCTAAGTTACTGACATGCTGAGTGCAACATTTAAGTGGAAGGAAACTTAAGGACAATTTACATTAATTGGGGTTTGACTAGATGCTTCTGGCAGTTTTGAGGAGCTGTCCACCCTCCATCTCCATTGCTAGAACTGCAGATTTTCCTCCTTCACTATGGTAGAGAAGGGGAAAGATTAACTGCATCTTCTCAAACCAGCACACCCCTCCAGAGAACCAGACCAGAAGCATACCTCCTCATAGAACCAGAAGAGGATGCAGAGGCTACTTGTTCCACCCTGATGATACCACAGAGGGACCCAGAGGCTTAGGAAAGGTCATGGGACACATTCAGTAATTGGAAGAATCCAAAATGAAAACCCAAATGTTCTGACCATCAGGCTAGAGGCTCTGTCAATTATTCAAGAGAGAAGGAGTCTCTGGTGGTTGCTGGGCTGCTTGGTTGAAGAAGAGCAACCTGGCCATTCTCTGAAGGAGGCCGAGCTGTGATACTTGGGTTGCATGTCATGGGCACTGGAGTAGGGCCCAGACACTAACACTTGTGATGCCTTTATGGTTCTTCTCCAACATGTACTCTCCAGTCATAAAATGAGTCCTAGACTCATTGAATTAAGTCACCTTCCTCAATTTTATTTCATTCTTAAGTTTCCAGCTGTTAAACACATCCAGGTGTATTTAATTTTCAATGATTTCAAAACCATCACTTGTTCCAAGGCCTTAATACAACCCATTTCCTTCATTAGACCCCATGACCTTCGTTGTTTCTGTGCAGGGTCCAGCCAGATCCCCTGGATTCCAGGCTTTGATCCAATTATTCAGCTAAAACCGATCAAGCTGACTTCACCCATGGCCATCTTTGGTAACGGCCACTTCTGTTTCTATTTTTGATCTCCTCTTTTTTCAAAACTTTCAACATCCTGTTCTTTACTTGGCTTCCTTTGGTTGACTCTCTGGTTCTACTAATTCTCTCATTGCTCATTATGAGCAGACTCTTCTTCACACCAGACACACCTTCTCCACAAGACTTAGTTCATCTTAGGGAAAACTGCCTGCTGATGTTGCTCTGTTCTCACCAGCCAGACTCAATCTTATCAATCAGTCCTGCAGTTCACTCTTTAAATCTTTCACTTGTTTCATATGGCTGCACGAGAAAAGATCTAACAACCCTCTGGGGCTTTTTCTGGTACAAACCAAGGTCCAAAAATCAAGCACCAAAAGCCTATCCATTACTGTCCAGTGTTCACAACTATTTTACATTCTGAGATGATTTTTTGTGTGTGTGGTTAATTACAGATTAGAAAAGCAACTTTCTAATTAGAAAAGGTACCTTATGTAAGGTACCCCTTAGGAGGCAGCTGCCTATTAAGAAAAATAATTTCCCTTTATCCCTGCTTCCATGGCAACACTTTAATGCTCTGAGAGGATAAAATGTGACTGTAAAAACTGAACTCTTCTCAGAAGATCTCATTTCATATTTACTAGACATTGTTTAGAAGTGCTCCATCATACCATTTCAAATCCCAAGATGCAGTGCGAATTGATTAACGAAAAATACATCCTGTGACTTTAAGTAGTAATTATGTTCTTCCTCTTCCTCTTCCTTCAGGACTCTGGTTTAGCGAATGCTTCTCAAAGGACGCAAGTCGGGGATACTTCTGGCTAACAACCCCCATCCCTGACTTGAGATGAAAACAGACACGGGCACAGTTAAGATTATCCTCAAGTGTCCCCCATTCTAGTCCCCAACCCACTGTGTGGAGGTTTTGTCACTGAGGTCCGGACTATGTAAGTGCCCCAATGAATGGTGAGCAAAGAGCCACTGATCAACTGATTTGTGTTTGCAGCCAAGGACACACAGAGCCCCTCTCAAGCAGATTTTCTGCTCTGCTCAAGGAAGGTTACTTGTACCACCAATTGTGAAAAGGGGAAAACATCCCGGAGCTACACCTGTAAATGAAGGATTCTGACCTCTTCCTGTGGCCAGCCCACCCTCCTGACTTCAGGGACATAGTTCATGCCTTCTCATAACAGGCTTTAACATTCCCAAGAGATTCCAACCATGTCATGTACCTTTGTACCTTGTTTTACAAGAAACAATGGATTTCTAAAGCCAAGTGCAGTGGGAGGAAAGAAAGGAGGG
This sequence comes from Budorcas taxicolor, assembly GCF_023091745.1. Taxonomy (NCBI): domain Eukaryota; kingdom Metazoa; phylum Chordata; class Mammalia; order Artiodactyla; family Bovidae; genus Budorcas; species Budorcas taxicolor. The sequence continues at coordinate 59,000,109 of NC_068912.1, read as the reverse complement.
CTGCATTGTTTCCTCCAATCAGCTGATTTCTGAGTGCAGCGTTTGCCCTGGGAGGACTCTTTGTTAAGGCAACAGAGCATCCCATCCTGGGAGCATGGAGACCTGACTCGACACAATACTGACCTCCTCAGACAGCAGATGCTGGACAGGAAGGCTGGTGACTCTTCCTGACACTTCTCTTTGCTACTACACTCCTTCAGGAATTCCTGAAGATCCGTGGCAGGGAACCCATTCTGTTGGTATTTCTTTAAAAAGTACACAGTGTGGTTACCTTATTTATACAGTATGAGAAATTGCTCCCTTTGTCAACGAACAAAACCCACCTCTGCTAAAATAAAATTCTCCCACGTTGCAAGCTCGGATCTAAGAACTGATATTAACAATAATCAATCTATCTCTGGGTCCCTTGAAAGGCAAGACATGGGAACAGAGAGCCGTTTGGAGGAAAACTCCAGAATGCAAGCCTTAGTGGGGAAGGGTTGTTGTTGTTATTGTTTTATTAGTCGCTAAGCCGTGCCTGACTCATGCAACCCCATGGACTGCAGCCCGCCAGGCTCTCTGTCTCTGGGGTTTCCCAGGCAAGAATACTAGAGTGGGTTGCCATTTCTTTCTCTAGATCTTTCCGACCCAAGGATCTAAACCCTGTCTCCTGCACTGGCAGGCTGATTCTTTACCATTGAGCCACCAAGGAAGCCTAGAGGCATGTTAATTAAAGGAGTGAAGGAAATAGCAGTCTAAAGCTTTTGTGTTCACTGCAAGCCCAGGAGAAACCTCCTCTTTCCCACACGGCCCATGTGGAGTTGGGCTGGCAAGTTTTATCGAAGCTGGTCGCTTAGTGAGGTAGAAGGCAGTAGGTTCCTCCAAACAGACACAGAGACTCTGAGAGACCCCTCCCCTCCTGTTCAGTGAGATCATCCACCAGGGCACCAGGGCTTGGCACCCTCACAGGGACACTGCCACACCCAAAGACAGCACCCACACTGAGCAGGCCTGGCTCCTCTCCCCACAGCCAGCCCCCCTGCAGCCAGCCACCCATTCCTACAGGAACGTGTGTCTCCTGCACAAAATGCTCAGGAGTATTGCCAACAGACTGGCTTCTTCTGGGATAGTCTGAGAAGGTTCAAGAAGAGGACAACAACATAGGACATGGACATGGAATCCCTGGTTGCTCAGATGCTGGCCCCAAACAGGGTGCTGGCTCCAAGCACGACCATCTGCAGTGGAGACACCACCCCCCGAGGCTACAGAACTTCCTTCATGCTACAGATCAGTTAAATGGACCCAGTCTGAAAGGACACAGGGTCCACTGGGTAGCTTAGGAAGGTAGGAAGCTAAACAGCCACAAAAGCCTTAGATTTTGTAACTTAAGGGAAACCTGCATCACATGAGTGGCATCCAGTGTTTGAGGTGTGCCCGCTTGTGGACAGTTGTCAGGAAGATGGTCACCCTTTATCACTGAAACTTAGCACTCAAAGCTGAAGTTCCAGGACAGGCACGTATGCCTGTAAGTACTAAGATCCACAGCCCAGCTACCTGATTTACCAAATTCAGCCCATCCTTACGGGCTTCCCCCGTGGCTCAGTGGTAAAGAATCTGCCTGCAATGCAGGAGATGGAGGTTCGATCCCTGGGTCGGGAAGATCTACTGAAGGAGGGTATGACAGCCCACTCCAGTATTCTTGCCTGGAGAATCCCATGGACAAAAAAGCCTGGCAGGTTATAGTTCATAGGGTCACTTAGAGTCAGACACAACTGAAGCGACTTAGCAGGCAGGCAGGCCCATCTTTACCCATTTCCTTTCTCTTTCCCACTATACCTCCAAACCAGTCCACCCCAATCTGGGCACCAAGAACAATGTCCTAAATGCATATTTAAAATGAACCTCCAGCATCTAAAAAGTTTCTTTTCTATAAAATCCCAAAAATCTAAGTAAAACTATAGTACTTTAAGTAAGTAAAAAACTATAGTATTTTCCTATGTTCCAATCTATACAGAATTTGCAATAGTTTTTGGTAGGAAATAATGATCAGTGCTTACCTTAATGGTGTCATAAGAGTCTGTAATAATTGCAATGAAAAGGCTGAGAATCATGTATATGAAAAGGCTGATGAAGGAATATAAATACAGGCGACTGAACAGCCACACCAAGTGGCTCTTCTGCTGGATGTGAGCAAAGGTCGCATACATGTCATCACCGTTGACCAGAGAAAACAGACACTCAGCAACCGTGTTCAGATTTTCAAACTGTGGAGGGGAGACCAAAAGTAGTCAGAGATATGCTGGCCGACAAGTAGAGAAGTATCAGGTTAGCTGGTTTCGCTGAAGACATTGTTGCTGCCATTTTACACTCAGCAACCGTGTTCAAATTTTCAAACTGTGGAGAGGGGACGGAAAGTAGACTGAGATATGCTAGCCGACGAGTAGAGAAGTATATAGTTAGCTGGTTTCGCTGAAGACATTGTTGCTGCCATTGTTATCACCATTAACATTCACTTTAGGGCACCTGGCATACCATGCATTGCAAATTGTTACTCAAAACACTCCTCTACATTCACAAAGATAATTTCTTGACACCTCTCTCAGTTTTTTTCCTTTGCACTCTTTATGTTGTTGTTGTTTTTCAGGTGCTAAGTCATGTTTGACTCTTTGCAGCCCCATGGACTGTAGCACCCATGCTTCCCTGTCCTCTGTCTCTCAGAGTTTGCTCAAACTCATGTCCATTGAGTCAATAATGCCATCCAACCATCTCATCCTCTGTCGCCCCCTTCTCTTCCTGCCTTCAGTCTTTCCCAGCATCAGGGTCTTTTCCAATGACTTTTTATATATTTGTGGTCAAGTCACCTGACAATTTTGGATCCGATTTTTCTTTCTTTTCTACTTAACATAGTCTTGTATTATTCATACCCAGAGATCATTTGTTGGAAATGTCAACTGTAACTATTTCCCTTTCACTGGACACCCTAATCATGTTTGCTATTGTAGAGAACAACGCAAGGCACATTTCTCAGCACTGAGTTTTTTCCTACTATTAGGTCTCAGTATTAACTTTTTTTTTTTTTTTGGTCATGTGTGGTCTTCACTGTTGCACTGGCTTTTCTCTAGTTGCAGTGAGCAGGGGCTGTACTCTAGTTGCGATGTGCAGACTTCTCATTGAGGTGGCTCCCCTCACTGTGGAGCAGAGGCCCCTCTCACTTGTGGAGCGGGGGCCCCTCTCACTGTGGAGCAGGGGCCCCCTCTCTTGCGGAGCGGGGGCCCCTTTCACTGTGGAGCGGGGGCCCCTCTCACTGTGGAGCGGGGGCTCCTCTCTTGCGGAGCGGGGGCTCAACAGTTGTGGCACATGTGCTTAGTTGCTCTGCAGCAGGTGATGTCTTCCCAGATGAAGGACTGAACCAGTCTCTCCTGCATTGGCAGGCAGATTCTTCATCACTGAGCCACCAAGGAAGCCCATGATTAACATTTTAAGGCTAAAATCTGCTAAACTGCTTTCTGAAAGAACTGCAGAGCAGCAGCAAAGGTGGAAGGGCCAGAGACAGAGGCTCAAGAAAATTGGTTTCTTTGTAGCCTTTCCAACCATGGATTCAGATTATTTTCAAGCCTTAAAATCTAAAGATTACCAGAGGTGGGAAAGTGCATAGGGATGAATGATCACAGGTGTGTCTTCTGAGGGCTCCCCAGCTAACAGTTAGCCGCTGCCAAGAAACCTAACACCTGTGGCAGAGCTCGGTGGGCTGCCTAAAGAAAGTGGCCCTCAGAAGTCAGGCCTGAAAGCCAAGGTGCTCATCAGTGAGAGGAGGAAGAGAAATTTGCTCAGTGAATATGGGGGGAATAGG